>NW_028244385.1:105000-696923 GCF_964263255.1 Lissotriton vulgaris | reverse complement strand
GACCTTTCAGACACAGAAAGGCTGTGGGAATCCAACGTTGGGGGTCCCCAGAAGGGCCCCATGGGTGCAAGGCCTCCTGATGGCAGCCTAAGGGCACCTATGGTGCACCCCCTGTTGAGCCCTGTACCCGGTGGCAGGCGCCAGGGGCAGGGATGTACTGCACCTCAGCTTTTTACAATGAGAGCATGCATTCCGGTCGGAATGCATGCTACCTTTGTAAAGAATAGGAATGCGATGAACAGCGTTCTGTCGCATCCTAATAGCGCGGTTGGAAACGACGACAGGAGCTCGTTCTGTCCCAGTTCCCAAACTATGTTGGACGGACTCAGGTCAGTTCGACATCGTAATGGGCCCTTAAAGATACAAATATAACAAAATAATGTTATTTGAAACTAAAACATACACAGGCAACATCAATATCAAAAAATTAAAAATATAATTATATCTGACATATACATTTTAAATAATACAATCCTTAAATTAAAAGCATTTAATTTTTAATTTGAAACAACAAATAAAAAATGTTTTCCATGAATAAAAATAAAAAACCAGAAGCAAATACTTTTTATAACAATTTTAGCAAACAAAAAATAAACAAACAGTTTGATAGAAATCTAAAATGTATACATTTTAATCAACCACCAACCGAAAACTCTAATAAAAAGCAACCTGAAATATAAAGCAAAATAACATACATTGAAATAGTAAGAAGAATACAAAACAATATAAAAAACAATTAAATGCAAATATGTTAAATCCTTATTTTAAAACACTCTAAATCCAAAGCCCCTATAAATCCCAATGTCCTGAAAAATAAATAAAATTAAACTAAAAAGAATTCTTTTAAAAAATGTTTTACTAAAAATATACAAAAAAATACTTTTAATATATATGGAACACACATTCAATACATTAACTGGGCACACTACCCACCCAAACCCTATGAAACCTTACAACCTCCCCAATCTTTAATAATTTAATTAAAATAAAACAATACTAAAATAAAATATAAAGAAAATTCGAAAAATTAAATTAAATTTGCAAAAACAATAATTACATTAATTTCACTTTATTAACAAAAAATATAAAAAAACAATAATAAAGACAACAATATCAGAATAACAGATTTGTAATACTTTGTTATTACTGTTAAAAAAAGGAAAACAATATAGTTTTCGTTGATATTCAAAACTTTAATCATATGATACCTGTGAAATTATGATAATTATATTGAGTGCTTTCGATATTCTGTCATCGATAATAAGGATCCACTCTATATTAAAATAAAGTATGTCGTTGTTCCCACATACACGAGTATACTGACATGAAGCCCCAGGAATTCAAAGTTTTTCTGTCTTACAATGTCTGCACTGGACAAAATGGCAGGATTTATGAGGAAGAATAAAATTAAATTATTGAAGTAATATTGGGACAACAGTTGACATTAGTCAGTGACCATATTTAGAGGGAAAGCTGTCAGTGAGGGACAACTTCCACTGTTCAAATGATAGATGTGGGGGGAAACACCCATTACAACGACGCTAATTTCACGCAGTGCCATCGCACCGCAACCTTCACATCGCATGAGTCTTTACCTTGCATGCTTTTACAATGCATGCTACAACTGCGCATTTACATTTACATCGCTAGCAAATACAACGCTGCTGCGCATGTACATCACATCGCTAGCAAGTGCTGCCGGGTACAGAAGTTCACAGATGACACATGCAGTGTAAATATTAAATATTACATAGAGATGCCGCGTGACAGTGACAGATTGCCATACACATGACATCTCTAGCGATTACAACGCTTGACACCAAGTGCTTGACAGTAACAGATGATGCTGGATATGAAAGTTTACAGATGACAGATGCAGCGTAAATATTACATATTACATACAGATGCAGCAATGACAGATACAGTATAAATATTACATAGTACATACAGATGCAGCGAACTAAGCATAAATCATAAAACTAGCAATTACAACGTTTGACAGCAAGTGCTAGACAGTGACAGATGATGCTGGATACAGAAGTTTACAGATGACAGATGCAGCGTGGATGAATGAAGGATGGATGGATGTGTGAAAAGGTGGATGAATGATGGGTAGATGGATGGATGGATGGAAGGTTGGATGGGTGAAGGATGGATCTATGGATGAAATGATGAAAGGGTGTATGGATGAAGGATGGATGGATGGAAGGCTGAAAGGGAGGATGGATGAAGGATGGATGGATGTGTGAAAGGGTGGGTGGATGAATGATGGATGGATGGATGAAGGATGTATGTATGGATGGAAGGATGAAAGGGTGGATGGATGAAAGATGGATGGATGATGGATAAAGGGTGGATGGATGAAGGATGGATGGATGTGTGATAGGGTGGCTGGATGAATGATGGATGGATGAAAGGGTGGATGGATGAAGGATGGATGTATGGATGGAAGAATGAAAGGGTGGATGGATGAAGGATGTATGTATGGATGGATGGATGCAAGGGTGGATGGATGAAGGATGGATGTATGGATGAGGCATTGGATGGATGGATGGATGACGCATTGGCTATCAATGCACATTGAAATATTTGGACTGTGCGGGATAAGCCCCTCTTTATCAGTTTATAAGAAAAATTAAGTATTCATATATTCATATACACTGCGATCTTTTTGTTTTCCTGTGCCTATCCTCAAAACGCTGTTTCTGAGTTGGGAAACATTATTTGTTGAAATCAAATCGTTGACTGCAAGAACTCCAGCTGACTTCCACAGCATAACATACACACTGAGGGGTAGGGAGTAGACTGCGTGTATTCTCAACATAGCTCCTGGATAGGCCTATTCCTTTGGAGATGTCCTCCCATGGTTCTTTCATGGATATGTGCTAGTCCCAGTGGGGGTGACTTAAGTTCAGAGTCTACAGGGCCAGTAGGAGGCAATATGGGCAGCCTGTGGTCTATCATCATTGGATTTAGTGGTCGAAGCTGCTGAGCTTGCAATGGCCTCGCTGACGTGGCCGGCATCATATTACTCATATTGTGAGAATTCTCTGTACACCAGGCAGGCTTTCTTCGAGCACCCATATCCATTTCTGAATCTAAAGAGGCACCCAATCCGGTTGCCTTACGACAGAATATTAGTGTCAATACTATCACCCTTTTAATGCGGCACATTGCCACGGGAACAGATATATGAATGACGAATTTCTTTTCAGTAAACAGAAATGCCCAAGTTGGATAGCACTGCTTTTGCTTCACTGCAACAACATTCAAATCTGGAACATTTATGAGGAAGAGTTTAGCCTAGGACACTTTGCTGAAAGAGGCTGAAAATATCCATAAATAGTCACATGGTAATTATGGTAGCAAACGTATTTGCACACTTTCCTTCCTCACAAATCCCTTCCGTTGGCCAAACTGAACAAATTACTTAACCTTCGCTCTCCTTCGCTTGCTGTAAAAGCCTTTGAAGAATTGCGCTCGCATTATGGACATTAAATTAATTTATGTTTATGCTGCTGTAGCCTATAACAGTGTCCCAACCTAACCTGCACAAGATCAAACTTACATCGATGCTAGCATGACAGGTGCGTGCACAAGATGTTTCATAGCACATGGAAATCTGCTGCTCGTGCACAAGATGTTACATAGCACATGGAAATCTGCTGCTGTAGCCTATATTACTGCCCCAACCTAACCTGTACAAGATCAAACATACATCGATGCTAGCATGACAGGTGCGTGCACAAGATGTTTCATAGCATATGGAAATCTGCTGCTCGTGCACAAGATGTTACATAGCACATGGAAATCTGCTGCTGTAGCCTATACCAGTGTCCCAACCTAACCTGCACAAGATCAAACTTACATCGATGCTAGCATGACAGGTGCGTACACAAGATGTTTCATAGCACATGGAAATCTGCTGCTCGTGCACAAGATGTTTCATAGCACATGGAAATCTGCTGCTGTAGCCTATACCAGTGTCCCAACCTAACCTGCACAAGATTAAACTTACATCGATGCTAGCATGACAGGTGCGTACACAAGATGTTTCATAGCACATGGAAATCTGCTTCTGTAGCCTATACCAGTGTCCCAACCTAACCTGCACAAGATCAAACTTACATCGATGCTAGCATGACAGGTGCGTACACAAGATGTTTCATAGCACATGGAAATCTGCTGCTTTTCATTCCGACTGATCAAACGGCGAACACCCATCACTGCGGAGCGTGTGTTTTTGGGTTAAGTGTCGGGTCAGGGGGCCGTAGTGTAAGGTACTAGTTAAGGATTTAAGAGTTCTTGTTTAGAGGTCGGGCTTAGGATGTGTGCTCGTGTTGGGGGTAATGTGTGGTATTTAGGGGGGAAAAGTACTATGTTAAAAAATGCGGGGTGTTTGTATGCATAGGGATTGTGTTTTGTATGCATTTCAATGGTGGAGCAAAGTAATGGGTTGCGTTGTGTCAGCGTGCATTGTGAATGTGCGTGCGATGTATAGACGGCGATGTGAATGTTTGCGATGAAAACGTTTGCGATGTAGCATCATACATCCAGATGTGGGCATTGAGGGCAGCTGACAACAGTTCCATGGACCGTTGAAGGTTGTACGTCAGCATCAGGCCCAGATTAAATGTCAATTTGCGTGGTGTATTTACTTGTAATTTCAGATACTTTGTATTCAAATTGTCACACGAAATGCCTGAGATTATGGTCAGGTAATTGAGACTTAGAGCACAATTTATATCTTGGCAGTAAAGATACTCCTTGCAACAGCAACGGAGTATCTATACCGCAAAGACTATGGGCTAACTGCCAAATGTAAATAGTTGCAGACCTTTGGTTTAATCACAGGGGACACCACACCTCTGACGTTAAACCCCTCAAACAACCCTGCAGAGTAAGGGCTGTCAAAGGCAGATACCAAATTCCACCCACCTAATTTAGGGACACATTACGATGGCGGGTGGAGCAGAGCTACTAATATGGTGGGTGTGCCTAGCAGGCACTGCTTGCCATATTAGGATGTGTGTGGCCAGGCACCTATCCATGGCGGCTATGTTGCCATGGAAAGGCTGGCGGGATTGGATCTGGGGGGGTGTCGCTGCACTGGGAGGTACCCATGGTGCCTGCCAAGCGGTGCAGGGAAATGAGGTGCAAGCACTTTCAACATTGTAGACGGTGCTGCAGCCAGCAGCACCGCCCGCAAGGTTGAAAGCCCAGGATGTGACCGCCAGTATGGCGGGAGCATCCTAATTGCAGTGGTGGGACTGCCACTTGTCTGGCGGGCAGTCCCAATCACTGTTACGGTGGCGGGCGGACCAAGTCCGCCCACCATCGTGATCAGCCCCTTAGATGGGTGCAATTAGAGGTCAGTTTTCACTTCCCGTCACTGCCAACAAAAACCTGGCAGTAAGGGGCAGTGAAAACTGCTAAATGCTCCCATCACCATTGGAAAGGACTCCCATTGCGAGGGGAGCAACTTATTTTTCATTTTCAAAAAGAAAATTCCAACTCAGGATTTTGTTTTTGAAATGAAAAAAGAAACCAGTTTGGTGCAGAGCTCCATTATATTAACCAAGACTTGCACTGAGCTTCAAAAGCATTGACAGGAACTGCCACAATCCCGGTTCCTGCCAATGCTTTAGCATTTAACCCCAGTTTGTAGGTCATTTCTAATTTAGGAGGACAGAGTTATCTTGGTCGTTGAGTCCTTTGCCATGCTAACGGAGATTACTCCTTCTGCTAAAGTATAAATTGAGCCATTAATTTGGGTAAAAATCCCATGCTGAAGTCATTGTAAGAACTCAAATGCGCTGTTCTTTGCGTCCCATGCGATTTTTACACAATTTTACAGCACAAAATTCATCCTCCGAAAAGGGGGATGAAGACTGTAGGAAGGGGGAGTTTCTAGTTACGCGCAGTGAAGCACTAGCGACAAGCAGGGACTCTTTCTTCCTCGTCAGGGCTGAGGGTTACCTTCCAGACAACCTCTGCTTACCCTCTAGGTAGTGTGGCTTAAGCAGTCTTAGGCTAATCTTTGGGGCACATAGGGTTAAACATTTGCAATATCACACCATCACAACCAACCCACCACACAAGGACACCAAACTGTATTTGTAAAAATATATATCTTTATATAAATTTCAAGCAGGCTTGTAAATACAGTCTTGATTCAATGCGAAAACGGTTCCAGTATCCAGTATACTTTCAATCAGGTTGCCACAGTTCTTATCTTTAGCAATAATCAGTTCGTGATTCAGAACAGTTCTTGTTCAGCGTGAATCCCCCGCATGGGGATTCTGGGCTCCTTACGGTACTTTTCTCGGTCCTGGCGGTCTACCAGGATTCCTCCAGCGGTCCGCTGGTCTCTCTGCGCGACAGGGCGCGGTTGACGGGGGAGAGAGAGCGGGGGCCCTGGGAGCGCTCCGCACGCAGCTCCGAGGGCTGGGCGAGGCAGCGGGAAGAAAACAGTACCTTGCGGGAGAGTTGATGGGGCGCAGGTCAATGCGGCAGTCCGCGTCGCGTTGTCTTCCGTCCGGTGCTTGGAGTGAGCAGCAGCTCGACTCTGGCTCGTGGGTCGACGTTGCTTTGCGGGCCGGGTTGCACGGGGCCGGCGCCTCCGGGTGTCCTGATCAGGAGAGCGCACTTTGGGGACAGCGCTCCTCGGCGCAGGCCTCTATCAATCCAGGCGACGTTCAGGCACCCCACGCAACAGCTGTTTCTCGGACAGCGGCGGCGCGTTCAGGGGTACAAGACACAAAGGGGGCCAGCAGGCACCGGGCGCCACCTCTCTTCACGTTGCGAGCTGCAGCTCGGGTCAGTCACTGTGCTCGGATCAGCTGGGCCGATCTTTACGATGCTTCTGGGCCAAGCAGGCGGCGGTCACTTTGTTCAGAGGGAGGGCAGCTCCCAGAGCGTTGCTGAAGAGCGCGATGGTCACAGCGCGCTCCGCTTTTCCTGGAGAGGCTTGCAGAGGGGAGACAGCGTCTCGCAGTGGTTCCTCTGTCAGGGGGTAGCGCCCACTGGTCCTGGGGCGCTGGTCAGGGGGCAAGTTCACAAGCAAGCCCTTGGAGATCTCTCAGCAGAGTTTGGCACAAAGTCTTACAAAGCAAAAGTCCTCTTGTAGTCTTTTCTTTTCCTCTCCTTATGCAGCAAGGCACCAGACACAGGCAAGTGTCAGCACTCCTCCTTGTCCTTCCAGGTCCTTCTCGTCGGGCAGAGTTCCTTCTGTAGCACAAACAGGATCTAACTTACAAGGAGCAAGGCTCCTTCTTTTATACTGCATTTCTTTTGTTCTTACAGGCCAGGGGGGCCTTTGCATAGCCACTTTCAGTCCTTGAGTACCTTGGTGGGTGCAATCCGGCTTCTGCTTTCAGTGTGAGGGGCAGGCACATCAGACGCTCCACAGGAGGTGGAGCCAGCATTGTGTGGACAGGGGCAGTCAGAAGTACCTTGTTGATGGGGCTTCGCCCTTCCTGGGCCAGGTGCCGGCTGAGTCATCCGTCGCTCCCCAGGAGGGTGGAGCCAGCATTGTGGTGGCAGAGCACAGCTAGATTTCGAGTCAAGAGCCACTCCTACCTCCCACTAAGGTGTAATCTGCGCATTCACCACCTGTCATCCCCCAGCCCTGTCACTCACACATCCCAGACAGTCAGATACACATACCAGCAGAGGCGGGCTGAAATGGTTAGGCAAGCAAATGCTAACTTTCTAAAAGTAGCATTTGCAAACACAGGATACTAAAATAAACTTTACTAAAAGAAATATTTTATCATCCTGAGTTCAGGCATACTAAACATGACTCTCTACCATGCTCCCTGAGCCTGCTGGGATTATAGAGTGTAATAATTCCAGCAGCCCGTTCTGGCCTAAAGGAAGCAGGTAGCCTTACAATAGTGAAATACGAATTTAGTTGTAATTCACTACTAGGACATGCCACACACATCAGGGCTTGTCCTACCTTACACTCACAATGCACCCTGCCCTCAGGCCTACCATAGGGGTGACTAATATGAAGTTAAGGGAAGGTTTAGAGGCTGGCAAGTGGGTGCACTTGCCCAGCCGGCATGACAGTACGAGACTGCACGCGGGTTCTGCGATGGCAGTCCCCAGACACATCTTAAGGCTGCTTCTGTGGGTGGCGCAACCAGCGCTGCCGGCCCACTAGCAGTATTGGCATTCACAAGCCCTGGCACTCCTGGTGCACTTTACTAGGGACTAACAGTAAATCCAATGAACCAATCATGGACATCAATCACATGTACAATTTACAGTAGGGAGCACTTGCACTGCGGCACGGGTTGGCCGTGGCGCAGTGCCCTGAGTAGCGGAAAACCAGCAAAACATCGGAGGCACACCAGCAAAAAGTGGAAGGGAAACTCACGCCAAGGTGCCAGGTCTAACAAAGACGAATTTCTCAAAAAAATAGTGCAAAATGCCAAAGCCAGAATTTCACACAATAAGATGTATTTTTGCATAATGTTTCAGCCATTTTGAGTAATTTATGTAAAGGAAGTTATACAAATGTTGCCCAGGTCTTTTCATAATATCATATAGAACTCTTACCTGCAATAATATTTTGTCCTAAATATTGTTTTCAAAAATATTACCCCATTGGGTGTAGTTATTTTATTAACTCTAATTGGGTGATATTTTTGTGTACGATATTTACGGCAATATGTTTATGTTAGATAATATTCTGGCAACTCCTGCATGCCTCCCTGGTGTGCCTATTGCATGCATAACTTTGCTCAGGAGTTATCAGTGCCTTGTAAATGTGATTCCAGATTTATAGGCCTGTGGACACTTATATGCTTCTATCTTTGATCACAATGATTTGCTGATGGAATCCTGTCAAACAAAAAATGATAATCGAAGATGTTTTGTGAACCCTTGTGACAAACCTCTTTGCACTATGCTGAATTGAGACATCCAAGACACAGCAAAGAATCTGCCTCGTCATTTGACAGAGGAATGATGCAACCACAGTAGAGATGCGTTTGACTCAAAGCGTACTTATCGACTTGTAGGACAATCTTCACCCGAACAGCAGAAAACTTTACTACTTCACATCCAATGAGGATCAGTGTTCAAGATAACAAGAGAAATGCCTTCTCCATGATACTTCATTCATATGTACATGGCAGTGTTAATGGTAGTTTTTCCAACAATGTCATAAACACAGGAAGCAATTGATGAAATACAGGTACCATAATGCAATTGCCCGATCAGTAACACATATGTGCATGGATACTCTGGGACGCATGTGTCACAATGTCTGCATTCATGTAGGGTTGAACTCTTCATCTTATGTGGAGTATTGATTTGGAAATGGTCTAATTTACATAAGACAAAGTAGTAGCCAGTTTATGTAGTAATCACATTATTCTGTCTCCCCATACAGAGACAATGAGTGATATTATCATCCCTTCCCGACTGTACGTAGACTGGTGTTGGAATATTAAATCTTACTACTCCTAAGTCCAGCGCCCTCCAGCGCAAGTCATTGTAACGACTTGCGTTGTAAAAACTGCGAAGTTACATACCGCGATTATTTTGATTGCGTTGTAACATCACATATTCCATCCAAACTGATGCAGCTAGACCTCAGATAACAAAAGTGGACAAAGTGATGTTAAGGCTTAT
This sequence comes from Lissotriton vulgaris, assembly GCF_964263255.1. Lineage (NCBI taxonomy): Eukaryota > Metazoa > Chordata > Amphibia > Caudata > Salamandridae > Lissotriton > Lissotriton vulgaris. Next base: position 687,275 of record NW_028244385.1, on the reverse strand, counting down.
ATATCCTGTGCTATGCAATCATGTGAGAAAGGGACAAACCTAGTGGTGGTCTCCATATGTCGTCATATATAAGGAGGATGGTTTCAATGAGGAGGAAAATGAGAATAGGGATTTCTATGTCACAATAGAAGATCATACTCATGCTGACTATTGCACCAATAGTGAGAGCAGAACACATGAATAAGGGGGAATGGCACACATGAGCATAGCATAAGGTGAGACAGGAGGGGAAGCCATGACACTAAGGGCCCAATTATGATGTTGGTAGGATGAGCATCCGACCGACATCATAGCACTGTATTTGGTTATGACCGCTCATAAGGAGGTCAGAAACATCCACTTCACTATTGTAGCTTGTGAGGCAAACGGAAATGGCTATACAAGCTACAATTATGAAATTGATTTTTTTTAACATCCCTGCACAGTGTGGCATGGTGCAGGGATGTTTAGGGGGGCCATAGGTGTCCCTAAGCCCCCATTGCGGAGGGCCTGGGGGTGGGGGACCCTGCTAGTGGCCCCACAAAAACACTTTCCGACAGCCTTTCCATGTCAGAAAAGCCACCAATAAAGGGCTGCCAGAAACTGTCATCCCAATCCCGATGGCGGAGCTGAGGCTGGCTCCGCTGTCATTAGGGGATCATGGTGTGTTCCGACGCACCGACTGGCTACTTGAGCCCGTCTTAAGCGCCGTGGACGGTCACTCTGCCCACCACATCATGATGCGGTGGGCGGACCGCAATGTCAAATGTCAGGCAGACTGCAACCAACGGTCAGTCGGTTGCATTCTGCCTGACATCATAAACAAGTCCCTAAATGTCAAGAAGCCTAAAGTCCAACTAGTGTTCAATGCAAAATAGCAAACAACATAGCAAAATGATTGTAAACAATTGTCTGCTGAACTGACCAGGGGTGTAACTAGAGGAATGTGTGTTGGAGCATAAAGCTAAAAAATACATACAATTTAGACAAGTAGATATGTTTTCTCCCAATACACATCTAAGGAACCTAGTCACAGCACAGAAACTTGCTAAATTCAGCAAACACCTAATCTAATGAGAAGGTGGCAGGATATTATCCTCAAGGTTACTCAAGATGTCCTTGAGGAGGAGACTTCATTAATAAATACAGTACTGGGTCATTATTCTCCTACAATCCCACTGCTATTTGCCAGGTTAGAAAGCAAGGTTGCGCTTCTTGAATATTTTCAAATGTGCATCATTGAATAGCATGGCTTCGGGGACTACTTGAACCAAGAAAATTAGCAAGCAGACTTAGAGCTACTGGATGTTTTAAACCAATAAAAATCTGCACCCGTATTTGATTATAAAATATTGATTCTTTCTTAGTTGCATATGTAAAAATAGCAATAATGTAAAGGATAAGATTATATGAATGTGACACAACGCATGATTCGTTTTTCACTCACTTGTGGGGCATGGATAGTGAGGAGGTCATGCAGTGGAACTATAGCAGGTGGAATTAGTTATAGGGGCTTCATCATCATACAACTGCAGAGGCTGCTCAGTGCAGCGAAACAGACCAGGTATGTGCCCACAGACAACACAGCCCCTGCCCTTACACTCCTGAACAATTCCTTGACTCTCGGCACAGTCCCCTCAGCGTTTAAGGAGGCCACAGTCATCCCGCTGTTAAAAAAACCTGGGGCAGATCCAGCTTGCAAAGCTAACTTCCGGCCCATCTCCCTATTGCCCTACCTGGCAAAAGTTCTGGAGGCTCACGTGGCTAAATGCCTCTCTAACTTTCTTGAGGAGTCCTCCTGCTTTGACCCCCACCAGGCAGGCTTTCGACCGGCACACTCCACAGAAGCAGTAGTCACCGCAGTCTTGGACATGCTGCGAGACTGCGCTGACAGACGCTCCCCACAGGCCCTGGTGCTCCTGGACCTATCTGCCGCTTTTGACACGGTCGACCATAACATCTTGGTCGACCATGTCGAACAGGCCGGCATCCGGGACCTAGCGGCCTGCTGGTTGAGGTCCTTTTCGACAAACCGCAATCAAACACTTTGTCTTGGAGATCTAGTGGGTGCCAAACAACCCATCACTTTTGGAGTTCCACAAGGGTCTTCCCTGTCACCTCACTTATTTAACCTTTACATACTTCCCCTGATTCACACTCTAAGAGACAAACAGGTGAGAGTCTTCAATTATGCCGATGATTTACAACTGCTCTTTACCATCAACAACACTGAAGACTCCATACTACATTTTCAGTCTACCATGAGTTTTATTAAAACATGGATGGACCAGAACCAGCTTAAACTAAACCCGGGAAAAACCGAGTTAGTCCTGACCGGCGACAGGGCCAAGTACTGGGGTCCACACTATTGGCCTTCTGAACTGGGCCAAGCTCCAACACCCTCCTTGTCGGCCAAAACACTTGGAGTCACCGTGGACTGTGATCTTTCACTGAAAGCACAGGTAGGTCAGGTGGTCTCCAAGTGTTTCTTCCAACTAAAAAAAATTCGGAAGGTCCGTCGCCTACTTACGCCGGAAGCAATCACCCAGGTTGTGATCTCTACTGTCCTGTCCCATCTGGATTACGCGAATGCCATCTATCTAGGTCTTCCCAACTACCTATCCAAACGACTCCAGATGGTACAGAACCATGCTTCGAGGTTAATATTGAACCAACCAAGGCGACAGGCAGCTACCCCTCTACTTAGGAAATTGCACTGGCTTCCAGTCACCCAACGCTGTGCCTTTAAAACCGGATGCATAATATTCAAATCCCTTTACTGTAAAAGTCCCACGTTTATTAACCGATTAATCTCCAGATACACTCCACCACGAAACCTATGCTCACTCCATCTGAGACTCCTGCAGGCGCCTTCTTTCAAACTTAAGCGCGCCGGTGGCCGTAGGTTCGCCACACTTGCTTCCTGCTTGTGGAACTCCCTTCCTCTGGAGATCCGGAACTGTCAAGACCTTCTGTCCTTCCGGAAAGCCCTGAAGACCTGGCTCTTCAGACAAGCTTTTCAATAACTCAACTCTCCTCATCTATGTTTACGTCACTGCTGATCGCAGCGCCAAGAAACCAATTGGTGACAGTGCGCTTAAGAAATATTTTAATAACATAACATAACATAACAACATAACTGGCTAGACAGTATTTCGGGAGTCTCAGTGATCCAAAGTGAGGCTGGAATAGGTGATGCACCAAGCATAGCAGAATAACTCAGGTTACTTAGGCAGGATCTAATAGTAGAAACACACATACCTGTTACATAAGCACAGAGACCACTCTCAGAGATGCCTGTTGCATGATCTCACTTGTCTACTTTCCATCTTCGTGCATCTGTCACTGCAACCATCAATACCAGTGCTCCAAGTAGACTTGTTCAAGTAATATTTCTCCATAAATACAAAGGACTCCCAAAGTGCATGAATCCTTAACCTCTCTCTCCGCGTGGTCTGTTGTTATTCTTTCACCAGTATACCTCTAGGCATCACTCCCAGTCCATCACTCTTGTCCCTATGTCATTTGCAGGGGGGACAATCATCCCTGGTAGTGTCAAAGAGATGTACTATGTCCTTATGAGGACTCTGTAATGTGGCATGAGAGCAGCCATGCTTTAGTCAGAATTAGAACATTGGAATGTGTAGCGCTCCATTGAAGACAGTGGAGTAGCTCCAGGCTTCTAATGGCTGGTATAAGCCCGGCACTCCAACATTCCAATGTTTGTCTTCACACTTCTCCCTTTTTAATGTATAATATTCTACCCTCAGTGGATGGAATGTTCTAATAGCCTTATAGCCCTTCTGCCTTGGGCTATACAGGTTGTTAAAGGCCCTCACCCTCGTTATAGGCCCTTGCCTGCGGCTCAAGAATAAAACATAAGTCCAGGACCCTTAACAATGGGGATAGCCCTCTTCAGTGGGCTATGAGGGTATAGTAGTCATCATGAGATTATTTTGAGATTGTTGTACTGAACGTGTTCACCGAATCAATATTAGGATGAGTTGTTTCAATAAAATCCACTCCGCTGGGTTTCCTGTCCTTTCAGTCTTTTGGAGTTTTGTTGAATCACAGCTCATTCCAAAACCAAGAGGGGTGGTGGTCCAGTCAAAAGGTGTCTGTGGCCATTCTGTGGTAATCAGTTGTTGAATAATTATAATTGTCTCTGACTCGTAGTGTGTGCAGTGCTTATTAAGCAGTATCCATGATAGATATAACCATTCACTACAATTTACATAGGGCCTTATATACCATTACATTTCAAGTGGATTATAACGTAAATTCCTTTGTATGACTTTCCAAAGGTAGCGAAGTAAAGCAGCCAACTCTCACTCCAGGTGGTAGAAGTAGGCTCAGAATTCAGAATGAGTATCGCCCAAACCCTGAGACCAATTTATTATTGTATTGTGTTGCCCTTGCAAGGACCCCATAGCCCTTAAGGCAGATTTACCAAGCAACGCAATTCCACCTTGCAAGGCCCAGCGTTGATTTCTAGGTTTGGAATAACTGAAGGCAGCACAAGTCGCTGCCTTGTGTTACTTTGCCAGGAGAAGGCGTTCCATGGGTTGAGTCTGGTTCTTCCCATGCATCCACCCATAGATTTTGGAACATTCCTGCAGTTACCAAGCCTGGAAAATCTGGAAATGCATCAAAATGCCATGCCTTTCCAGGGGTGGTGCAACCAGTAAAAATACCTTTTTTCCTCCTCATTGTTCCCTCTTTCTAAGTGTGTTGCATTCCGAGCAGCTTTATCAACTCCACTAGTATATTTTTAATACCTTAATACAACAATCAACTACTGACAAGTGACCAGCTAAGATCTGCAAAATGTCTGCCACTGAGTTGCTCGACGTGAGGCACTTTTGACGTGGAAACAATAATATTTTCTATATTCTTCGAATTGCACAGCAGGTGGTGCATTTGTAGAAAATCTTTAATCATGGATAAAACAGCACTGATGAAGATTCACATACATTGGGTGGCTCTGTTTCCCTTATAACACCGATAACTTGATTTTTATCGAGCACCTCACTGTGAATTTTTTGTTTGTAAATGCTGTACTAACAAAACTAGTCATGCTCAATTTATCGACCTCTGAAGGATAAAAGACTGTGATGACTTTGCCGCTGATTGCATTAACAACCAGTAGATCACAGAAGAGGTCAGTAATGAGCTTATAACCTACTGATCTATCTGCAGGTATATCTGTATCACCGGTTCCACTAGTATATTCCAAGCCAGTTTGGTCTGCTGCCCTCCTCCATCAAAGAGTTCTTATTACTTTATTCATTATATTTTATTTCCTTGTATTGAAGAATGTATGTAACACTTCACATCCTTGTTGAGAACATGTAATAAAGTTTGACAGACAGAACTGTTTATAATAAGGCCTTCCCATCTTAATGGTTGACAATGTCAATCTATTCTTGTTTACTGGTGAGCCAATGTAATTCTAGAGTTTTTTTTTAATACAAGACAATTACTTTATACAAGTACATCTTACCCCATATTTGCATTGCAGCCTAGGAACTGGTTGGAAGGTGATTGATATGTTTTGGGCTGGATATGGCATTACTGGAATAACAGCCGAGCTGTGCATGGATCTTACATTGATGTTTTGAAGCACACAACATAAGTGATGACGCTGCCCTTATACTAAACTCATTCCTAAAAATATTCTCTTGTCTTAATACTCACTGTCTGTCTTATACGCACAGAATCCTAGATACTGGTCAGTCTCAGCGAGTAGCACTCACATTCTTGCAAGCATGAAAGAACCAGAATTAAGTGAACCCTTTATCTAAATTTGCTCTAGCAATTCTTCTGTGATAATTCTGTGGCATGCCAATAGTATCTCAAAGATGCAATAAAATAAATGCTAGCTGGGCTATACTCCCTCAGATGTCGCCTATTGCTTTATGTGTGCTCAGATCTGCCCTTATGAGGCAATCTTATGCAAAACATGTTAAACGGTGCATCTTAAAGATAGACTCTGTAATTGATCTTCAAACACAAATATCTAGTGGTGCAGATGATTAGCTGATGCCAGGAATGTTAGCATCAACTTGCAAACTATGTATACTCATAAAAGGAAACATTTAAGACCAGGGCAACATTTCAATGACACCAGAAAACCTGTGAGATTCCTGGATTGAGCATTACATTTTGAATTATGCAATTTTGCGTAAGTTGTTTAGCAGATCAGGCACCTCACATAAAAGTCTCAATTGATGTCACCAGAAGATGGTCCAAACCTACAAGACATTTTCTGCTCGAACCAGTCTTCTGACAGTATGTTGCAACAATTTCTTAGGAGAAGTGCATGTTTGAGTAACAAAAGATAGTGTCACAAGATACCGGTACTGTTGTAAAATTTTCATGGAATTTTGTGGAATTTCATGAGAACACTTTATGAGATTTTGCACACCCTTAGATTTATTTCGATCTTATTGGATGCATTTAATAATAGGAAATCTGAAGTTGCCTGAATCTGGCTATTTATTGTTGGCATTGCCAGAGTCCACATACCAATATGTTGTGCATGGCCATGGGGGGTAGCAAAAATCAATTTTCTAAGGAAATAGCAAAAACAATATGTTTGGTAACAAGTGTAGAAATCAGCCAAGCTAGCGATTTTCTTTAACAAGGACTAGTCTTGGCAGCTGAGCTAAAAGGGAACTGCTGATTGTAAGAGTTTTTATGGCAGCAAAAATTATTTATCTTGGGAAAGGGGGACGTGTTTCTAATTTTGCAATACACGACTGGCAAATGTCAAGTTGAACATATCTTCAACAGACTCTGGGAAGAAGTTCTGTACCTTTGTTAATAAAGATGGCTATTCACCTTTTACAAATATAATGTTATTCAAAAGAGTAGACTTCCATTTCCATCTCCTCTTCTCTCATAATCTTTTAACATTGAATTAAATTAATTTATATTTTTAAAAAGTTAAAATAAGTTAATGTATTTTAACTTAAGTTCCCATTGGCTTCTGTTTATGTTTCTGCGTCTATTATTGTCTACACGAGGGTCTTGCAGTACCAGTGGTTGGCCACTCCACACCACCACACCGAACATAGAGCTCCTGTAAACCTATTGCATTTGATCAAGAGAACAAGAATAAAGGGCGATAACAGAGAGTGTCAGGTAAGCAGGCTCCTCAAGCGAGTGCCTCTGGTCAGGGTGTAGACGTCAATTAGGACTTTCGAGAGCAGTGACAGCTTGCACTTTTGGGCGTGAGGGCAATGCAATTCTCATTTTCTGTGCTATTTTTATTACACCAACAGTTAATAATAACAGATTATTGGGGCTTCAATCAGAATAGAATGCCTTTGTTGCTTTTTGTAAGGATCCATCTGAATCAAAATGTAGGTCTATAAATCCCCACAGATCGTATAGAGGGTGAGTGACAATAGAAGGGGGGTGCCCTATTTGGGTGTCAAATTAACAGATAATCTAATATGGGGAGCCCAGTTGGTATAAAGTAAAGCCACCCTACACCTGAAAGCCTCTGCAATAGGGAGGAAATATAAGGCCCCCTCACAGGGTGCAGCATCCCCTGCTATTACAGTATATAGAGCGTCAGCGTTAACAGTGGCAGGCTATGTAGCTGAGATATGGGGCTACATTAAATCAGAACCTTTGAGTAAAGTTGAGAACAAGTTTATCAGGGCCCTTTTTAACCCCCCCCCCCCCCAAACTCACCCATTACACCAATGAAATTAGACCTAGCTGTAAATCCAATACACCAAACTATCCTGATTATACCCTTGCTGTACTGGATTAGACTTTGGTCTACTCAAGAACTTGCAATATACAGGGACTCTGTAAAGCTCTTGACAAGGAAGTGAGCACTCCCTGGCTGAAGGCAATAAAAGAAACATCAAATAGAATAGGAATGGGTGGACTGTGGCTGTCACCAGAGCTGATTGCCAAAGGAGATGCACAGAAAGCAAAGCATCTATACTGGGAAGAAGTCTTGAAGCAAACATGGAGAGTCCACCAGGAGAGAAGCATATCTGGTCAGTTTTTGAATCATAAATATGTAGCAAGATTGGAGCCTTATATGGATAGAATTAATCCCTTTCATGCTAAATGCTTATATGTGCAATACAGATGTGGTCTTCCCCCGCTGATAGCTCATACTTCCAAATGGTTTAATATACCCCTCAATTCCAAATTTTGTCCAGGTTGTCCACAAATTGTAGAGACTGAAGATCACTTTTTGTTTTTCTGCCCTCTTTATAAGCCAGCATATAAAAATGGTTGTGCCACAACTAAAGGTAGCAACATGTGTTGTAGGCTCATGCCTTGCAATGCCCAGGCCTACACACCAATCAGCCTATCACTCCACTCTTTCCCAACTCATCAAAGAGTTCGGAAAGCATGGCCTGAAAAAGCAAAGACTAAGGCCTCATACCGGGTGCTGTACAGGTTCGAGGTTGCAATTACATGGTCCAGTGCTGGTTGAAGTCAGAAGGAGCTGTGTGGTTATCCTGGGGGTAAATGGAGCAGCAGGAGCCCATACAGGACCTTTGCAGGCAGCAAGGGAAGTAAATAAAATGCCTTTTAACCCCTTTGATGATCATGACGGAACGGTTCCGTCATGAGAATCGGTTGAGCTGTGCTCATGACGGAACCGTTCCGTCATGACCACGCCCGTTTCCATTAGGGGTCAGCACCCGGCGGTAAATCGTACCGCACGGATGTGGTTAATGTTGCGTACATACATATGGTGAGTGTGTGTCTGTAAAAGAGAGAGCATGTGTATTTGTGAAGGCATCTGTGTGTCTGAGCAAAAGTGAGAGAGTGAGTGATGGAGTGAATGAAGTGAGTGACAGTAAATATAAGTGCGTGATAATGTGTCAGTGAGCAAGATTGGGTGCACATGATAATGAAAGTGTGACAATGAGTAAGAAAAATGCTAGTGTGAGAGTGAAAGAAAATGAATGGGTGATTGAGAGTAGATGAGTGCAAGTCAGAATGATTCTGAATGGGTGAGTAAAAGTGAGTGCAAGTGCGTGACAATCAGTGAGAATAAGTGAAAATGAGTAAGAGAGTGGATGAGGATGCTGGAGAATGAGTGCGAGGGAGTGTGAGTGAGAATGACTGTCAGACTCAGTGAGAATAAGTGATACTGAGTTTGCCAGGGTGAGCAAGAATAAGTGAGTGAGAGTGACTTCAAGTGAGTCAGAGTGATTGAGGAAGTATGAGTGAGAGTGAAAGAAAGCACAAGTGTGAATGAGAGGAAGTGAATGTGAATGAATGAGAACGACTCAGTGAGAATGAAGGAGTGAGAATAAGAGTGAGCACGAGCAAATGTGAATTTGAATGAGTGAGTGTGAGTGCAAGTAAGTGAGGATGAATGAGTTACAGAAGAGTAAGTGAGTGAGAATGAGTGAGTGAAAATATGTGTGAGAGAGGTAGTGTAAGTGAGGGTGAGTTTGATTGAGTGAATGGAAATGAGAATGGGTGAGTGGAAATGTGATGTTGTGCTTGTGAGTCTGTAGTTGTGCCTGGCATACTGAAGGTAATTCTTGGCTTAGAGAGACACCCGTTGCAAAATGGTGTTACTGGCATAGCGAAGGTAATACTTAACATAACAGCACACGTGAAACAATACTGGCATTGGCATACGAGAGGCAGTACTTGACGCTGGCTTTGACCACCACCCTACTTAGTCCAGAACACAGTAGGGATAGGACCAGGGAGGGCATAGTTACATTACATAATCATAAAGAGTTCCCGTAGTTAATAGGATAAGTTGGAATATAGCAGGCTTAGCCTCTAAAATAGTGAATAGAGATTGGCTGTCATATACTAACACGTATGACATCACCTTGCTGCAAGAAACATGGGTGCAGGAACACCAAACTTGGGAAGGGTACTTTAGCTATAGTTTGTCTGTAGTTCTCTACACCTCAAGTAGAAATAGGGAGAGGGGCTGGTGACACCATTTAAGGTGTCACGGGAGTGTAAAGCCATCAAGAGTCCACTACCTCAAAAGGAATTCAATTTTTGGGGATTATCTGGTAAAGACTTTTGAATTTTTCCTTATAATTTTTTATAATGATGCACACTCTCTATATTTATAATTTGAAGCTGTTGAGATTTTAAGAGAAAGGGTGTCTGCTAGTCTGTAATGGATTAATTTACTTTTTGGGGGTTTTTCCCACTTGGACCCCTCATTATGGGTACTAACAGTATCAAAATATTCATCTATGGATACTGGTAGGTATATGCTTACATTTAACCTTCCGAAAGGACTTCACGTTTGGACTTGGAGACGCTAGCCGGGGATTACGTGATCGACCCCGACAGGTAACTACCTTAAGGTGACTTCGTATTGCGTCTTAATAGGAGAACAAGAGGTGGGACCATTGGACTGTGCAACGCGCATACATCATACTAATAAGGTGAATACCGTGTTGCATATCCAATAAACGAGTGAGAATTTCACTTGTATAATTGAAAAAATATCCTCGAGCTTGAGCTCACCTTAGCAGGATTATCCGAATAGAGGAAATGGATATATATTGAAATGACGATCTGGCTTGGAAAATACACACGCTTGGTGACATCGTTTGCGCCCTGAAGAAGTTCTGCTTGACAGAACGAAACGCGTTGGCTGGTTTCTAAAAATGGATTATTAAAAGAACTTTGAACTTTTTGCAATCACGATTCAGCGTCTTTATATTTGGACAGTTCAACGACTTATTTATCTCCCATGTCTGGTGGAGATTTATTTCTGAAGCGTGCTTTTTCAACTTTGATAAAAAATATGCTTACATTTAATCTACAGAATTTTTCTGTAAATTCTGGGGAACCTGGAAATACAATCCCGACCTATAGAGGGCATGAACATAGCACTATTATTGATATCATATTTCTCACTTGCTCATATTCCTCATTTGTTCAGTCCAGGGCCACGATGAGGAGTGGATTTCGTGATCATAATCCAAGCAGTTCAATGTTAAATTTACCTGGTAAAATATTGAGGATCCCAAAGAAAGGTATCACTCGCTTAGTACCCAGACACAACGAGCTTAGGTATTGGGGAATATGGTTGATTTGTCGTCCCTTTTTAATAGCAATATTAGGGCCAGCATATCCCTAGTCAACAATTGTTAGAAGTATGACAATAAAAATGAGCAATTGATTATTGAAGCCTTTGCTACTTTGTTAGTCCCAGTAATAAATCCCAAACTAGATCAGCCAAGTTGGTACGATAGGGCATGTAGGGTGGCTAGCATATCACTGTGATTAGCCCTAAATAGCAACCCCAGGGCCCAAGAAGGTATTTGGAGTTCAGACTTAACTGTAAACTCAAGTTAAAGAGCAACAGACTAGCGCGTAAGGAGGAAGCTTGGAAAAAAATTGCTAATTCTTGCTTTTTAAGAGACACTTTTCTGCCTTGAAAAATTGTTAACACCAAACACTGGGAGGCATTGTTCCTAGCCACGAACATCAAGGCTGAGGTCTGGGTTGAACATTTCAAGTCCATCTATCAAATGGAGGGCATTCAGCAAAGGACACTGATATACCTTTGCCCATGTATTTTCTTCTAGTCAGTGTTGAACTGCGGGAGATGATCAATGCAATTTTAGGGAGCCCACCAGGCAAGGCCCCAGGCCTGGATGGGGTTCCCATGGACCTTTATAAATGAAATCTCGAATTCCCAATGCTATTAGCTCAGCCTGTTCTGCAAACCTACAATCCTCATGGCACACTGCTGTTATAGTGCCAGTGTTTTACAAAGGTAACACGCAGGACTGTCACAGACCAATTTTTCCTATTGGATTCCATGGTTAAAGTGGTTGCCTAATTCGTATTGCAGAAAATCCAACAGTGGGTGGAAAATGCGAATGTGCTATCGAGGCTACAAAATGAATTGAGAACTGGCCTGGGCACAATAGTGCAACGTCTCAACCTGCACGTGATAGTCAGCAAATACATGGTCACCAAACCGGGTCCGTTGTTTTGTCATTCATGTCTCTCAGCAGCGTCTTTGGGCCTCATTGTGAGTTTGGGGGTGTCATGTGGTGCCTGCGCTGTCCGGATATAATATTAGTTACTGTAACTCGCTTTGTGATTATTATTAGCACAGGTTTGCAGTTTCTTTGCACTAATGGCAACAGGTGTTGTTACTGGTCTCCTTCGGGTCACGTCTGGAGTCACCAGTGAGTGCACAACTGCCTGACTTACTACATTTCACATAAACTAGGGCGGAGCGGATCTCTGTGGAATTCCACAGAGTTTTAATGCAACTCTTTGGAATTCAGCGTAGTGCAACTCCGTGAACTCCGCCCATCCCTAGTAAATGATGCAGTCAAGACTTAATCCTCTTTAAATGTATGCAGATAATGCTGTTTTAATTCGCAGAAGTTCTTAAAGCATTATTGCCAATTTTTTAACCATTATGGATAATTTAGATCTGGAAACCAATTTTAGCAAAACATTTTACATGGTGTCTGGCAGAACCGACAGTAAGATCCGTTCTATCTCTGGTAAGGGTAAGAACATCTGCAAGGTGGCCAATTTTCTCTACTTAGCTAGTACCTTAGCTATTATCAGCACATGCACTCACCGTCTACCAGTTAGGTACATTAAGTTGAACCAGTCCGTAGGTGCTCTTTTTAGTTTTGCAAAGGAGATTGTGAATATACCCGTTTTACTCCTATAATAAGTTTATAACCGTAAATGTCTTCCTGTTTTTCTATTAGGGTTAGATATATGAAGTTACTAAGAAGCACATAACCTGCAGGTAGAAGAAAATTGCTTCTGTAGATGACTTTTAGGATTACTACCCTATAGCCAACACTGATTCCTGCATGAAGAACTAGGTATGGGCTGTGTGGAGGACAGTGTGAAATTAAAACCTTGACTAATATGTTTTACATATTGTCTAATTTTCAAGCTTCCTTTAACCCCCTTATTTTTGAAAAATGGATACCCTGTGACCACAGCCTTAAGATACTTTGGTTACAGTTTATTAAATCATTAGCTGACACACTAGACTTTTGGTAGCCCGAACAGGATATAAGGGGGGACAAACTTGGGAAAGGGATAAATTCATTGCCCATGCTATGCTACCCAGAGAGACATCGGAGATGAATAAACCTTCAGTACGAGAATATGTTATTATCCAAACCACACATGGTCTTGGGACCATACTTGAATCTTGTTATAACCCCATGGGAGGGATCACTGCTTACAAGATTCGTTTAGGTTCTATCCGTCACTTTCTTTGCTGTCACCCCATGTACAACATTTTTGATCTTTGCATATTCTTGCACATTTTACAAACACTTTAGTAGACAATTTATAGTACCTGTTCTTAAGAATAACAGCTTTATTTAAATGTAAAGTTTTACTTTAATTTTTAAAGCTGTTACGTACACCACTTGCATGTAAAAATGTTGGAAGCTGTTTAAGGACCACAATAATTTATCATAAATCCTTGTTTTGTTAATCAAAATTTGTTATCACTTTCAGAGATTATTACAGAATTAAAACAATTGTGGAGCCCTCAACTGAGAAAGATTCGTAGTATCTTAGTGCTTTGTCTCTCAAAAACTATTCCGTATTAGATATTAACTGATCCTTGTATCCATGGTAATTTCTGAAGTCCTTATCATAAGGGGCCAGAAGTACGAAATCGCATGCATGCGACTTCCTAATAGCAAATTTTAGTGATTCACGCCTAGATGTTTCAAGCATTTTGCGATTCGTTAAGGCCGAAATTCGCAGAATTTCGGCCTTAACGAATCGCAAACGGACATTTTGCATCTTTTGGGATGTATGTGAAATTAGCAAAATAAGGAATCGCAAAAAATCGTGATTCCTTATTTTGCTTAAGCATTTAAGGAATCGCAATGTTTCGATTCCTTAAATGCCATGTATGAAGCTTTTTTAATTTGCGAATTCAGGTTAAGGAATCGCAAATTAACACCAACTTGAGGTTCGTGTTAATTTGCGAAATCCTTTCAAAAACCAAAATTTGGCAATTTTGAGGGTGGCATGTGACACACATACATGCCCATCGGGCATGTATTTGCGCCATATGCACACACATGTAAGTTTCAGGGGTGCAGCAGGGTGTCTATGCGATACCCCTGCACCCTTGTAATAATTCTCAAATTGCGATTAGCAAATTGGGAATTCGCAATTTGAGAATTATTTCGCAATCATTCCTATGGGCCTCCTGGCCCATAGGAATGAATGGTAAATCATTCCTTATTTGCGAATTCACAACTTGCGAATTCGCAAATTAGGAATAATAAGGAATCGCAAAAAAATAGCGATTTAAAACATACATCCCATTTTGCGATTTCTTAATAGCGATTCGGTAAAAATGGGAGGGATCACTGCTTACAAGATTCGTTTAGGTTCTATCCGTCACTTCCTTTGCTTTCCCCCAGGACAACATTTTTGCACTTTGCATTTTCTTGCACATTTTACAAACTCTTTAGTAGACAATTTATAATACCTGCTCTTAAGAATAACAGCTTTATTTAAATGTTAATTTTTACTTTAATTTTTAAAGCTGTTACGTACACCACTTGCATGTGAAAATGTTGGAAGCTGTTTAAGGACCACAATAATTTATCATAAATCCTTGTTTTGTTAATCAAAATTTGTTATCACTTTCAGAGATTATTACAGAATTAAAACAATTGTGGAGGCCTCAGCTGAGAAAGATTCGAAGGATCTTAGTGCTTTGTCTCTCAAAAACTATTCCGTATTAGATATTAACCGATCCTTGTATCCATGGTAATTTCTGAAGTCCTTATCATAAGGGGCCAGAAGTACGAAATCGCATGCTTGCGACTTCCTAATAGCAAATTTTAGTGACTCACGCCTAGATGTATCAAGCATTTTGCGATTCGTTAAGGCCGAAATTCTCAGAATTTCGGCCTTTACGAATCGCAAACAGACATTTTGCATCTTTTGGGATGTATGTGAAATTAGCAAAATAAGGAATCGCAAAAAATTGTGATTCCTTATTTTGCTTAAGCATTTAAGGAATCGCAATGTTGCGATTCCTTAAATGCCACGTATGAAGCTTTTTTAATTTGCGAATTCAAGTTAAGGAATCGCAAATTAACACCAACTTGAGGTTCGTGTTAATTTGCAAAATCCTTTCAAAAACCAAAATTTGGCAATTTTGAGGGTGGCATGTGACACACATACATGCCCTTAGGGCATGTATGTGCGCCATATGCACACACATGTAAGTTTCAGGGGTGCAGCAGGGTGTCTATGAGATACCCCTGCACCCTTGCAATAATTCTCAAATTGCGATTAGCAAATTGGGAATTTGCAATTTGAGAATTATTTCGCAATCATTCCTATGGGCCTCCTGGCCCATAGGAATGAATGGGAAATCATTCCTTATTTGCGAATTCGCAACTTGCGAATTCGCAAATTAGGAATAATAAGGAATCGCAAAAAAATAGCGATTTAATACATACATCCCATTTTGCGATTTCTTAATAGCGATTTGGTAAAAATCGCTATTAAGAAATCGCAAATAAGAACGATGATACATCTAGGCCTCACTATTAAGAAATCACAAACTTCGCAGTAGATCGCACATGGACCTGCCTCATCAATATTCATAAGGCAGTTCGCAAATTGAAACCCATTGTGAACGGCTACAATCACAGGGCTGGTGGCCTGCTGGGGCAGACCGCCATGTCAGTGATTGCTTTTAAATAAAGCAATATTTATTTTTGTAATGCACCCCCTTTTCCTTAAAGGACAACTGGAAGCATTTCATAAATAAAAATGAAAAGCTACCTTTTCATTTCCTTGGGACCACTGCATGCTCTTAAAAGTTTTGGGTGGCCACATTCATAAAGAGGACCCCTTCCAGTTTGTGAATGGGTTACCACCAACAAGAAGTTGGTGCAACTGCGAATGTTTTGCGACCGCATTCCCAATCGCAAAACTTTCTTATATACCATTGTTATTCAGTATTAGGAAGAGGCCCTTACTGCGATTTGGTAACAAGTTAGCGATTTGCATATTGCCTTCTGTACGTGGCAAAATGCTTTTTTCTTGTCTCGAATGGCCCGGTGGGTTGTTTGCGACTGGTAAAATGCTTCGTACATCAGGCCCAAGGTCCCTTAATGTTGGATTCAGCCGAAAGCATATGTCGGTACTATACCGGGTACACAGGGACATACAAAGCACAGTGGTTGCTTTATACCACTTAGGCATGGGTGCTGCCAATCCAACACTCCCACACAATGACTCAATCTAAGCCAGAGTGACACCAACCACCTCGTTTGTACATACAATTGCTGCAATTGTCTTTTAATTAAGAGACGCCAGCACTGCTTGCTTTCATTCTTTGTCGACAGAAACCAATCACAACCCAAGGTCCGATTGTCTCGAAACACAGCCAAGCAATTGTCGCCTGTCTTGGATTTTTTAAAACACCGCAGACGCCGCTTTTGCTGAGGCCTGAGGAGGCTGCTTGCTCTTTGTTGCCAGGCTTGTAAAAGGCTTTGCAATCCCACAATGCGCGCGCCAGCGCACACACAGCATTGGAGGAAAGGTTCATTTGAAACGGTGGTTTCTCGTTTCGAAATGTTGCTGTTGTTGCTAAGTGGCAGATGCTACAAAGTGGCGCTGGAGCTCCCCGCGGCGCTGCTGTAGCAATTAGCAGAGTGGCTGCGTTGCATGCCAGTCGGCCGCGCTGAGCATGTGCTCGCCGCTCTGTGGGTAGAAAGGTCTGTTTGCATCTCTGGGCTGGAGTCAACGGAGCGTGTGTGTCTCTCTTAAATGGTACCGCCGCCTTGTGCGTGGGAACCATTCACAATTATCTCTCATGCACCCTCACCCCACTTCACTCATCAGCAACACAACAGCTTCCTTTTAATCATGCACAACAAATAACTTCTCATACGGGCCACAGTTCCAGTTCAACACCCTTTAAAGAAGGCACAACTGACTTGTACCCTTAAACAAACTCTGTATAAGAACACAATTTAGCTCACCACAAGCGCCACCCAGCGCTTTTAAAGTAGGCCGAACCCATCACGGTAGTAATTAAAAACGGACACGGAAAATGATCCCTCTCTGGCAAAAATTCTAATCGATTTCTGAACAATGAAGGTAAGACATATTAAGAAGTCCTTTTAAGCAATTTAATTCCCGTTTAATATCCACGTTTTCCTAAATCTTGCATTCCCCTGGAATGTTTGCAAATTCCAAGATGGTGCGTTTCTGTGTGTGTTTCCCCTGTTCATGCTACCTTTGTATATAGTGCATACTTTGGACTGAGATACTCCAGGGGGGTTATTTACAAGCCCCTTGCGCCACTTTTGCGTCACTTTTTCCATATTAAAAGTGACGCAAAAGTGGCGCATGGGGCTTGTAAATCTGCCCCCAGGTGTTTATGACGTGCCACAATTTAGTGCTCTGGATTTGAGCCTGAAGGTGTAGTAGGTAACAAAGGTGTTCAGAATACATTGCCATCCAATCCTTGGCCTCTCTCCCGAGAGCGCACAGACCAGCTGTCACGTATTCCGGTTGCAATTGTGACTTTGTACAAATGATTGTAAAGGAAGTAGACAGCTGTCAAAATGTTGACAAGGGGAAAGTAAGAGAAAGTGCATTGCTTACGGATGAGTGAGGGTGTTGTGTTTTGGGGGCTGGTGCGAAGAAGTGTATTGAGGAGAGACTAAAAAGTGAGTGCTGAAGAGGAAAGTGGCAGTCACCACAAAACTTTAAAAGAAAGTCCCATCCATCTCAGCGTCTTCCTGGAAACGTTTAAGCATCAGGAGCCGAGAAAAAGTGGGGTCCCAAAATGCAACTTTCCATAGTAAAACTAGACACAGCTTAAGCCAAAACTGTTGAATGAAATTCCAGTGTCTCAGTGTGCACGGGATCCATTTCTGGGCACACCTGTCCCTCTTACCCGGCTGCTGAGCCCTAATATTGGCCAAACAGGCCCTGTGTTGTTTGCGATCTGGTTCAGGGAGGACCTGGCCTGGCAGTTCGGACTGGACTACTTGTAATAAAGGAAGTGACAGAGTCCACTGTAGAGATAGGTTCCTTTATTGTAAGTTCCTTCCAAGGTCCTCAGTTAATATCCATGCTACTCCTGTTGTTTTCTCTTTGTATATTATGCTGCCATTATTTGGTTATCCTAATAAACTTTTCTTTGAGGAGTAGACAAGTAAAACCCCACCAGGAGCTAGCTGTTAGCAGCTCAGCCTGAGATGACCAACTGCCACAGTCAGGAAGATAGAGACACTGTGACCCAGAGAATCACCCAGGCATTCTATTATGTCACAGGTGACATAGAACAGTCTATCTAGTGAAGAGCATTAGAGAGGACATTTACTACACTAATCACACTGGAGGTTGGTCAAGCCTGATTTGCATATGGCGGGGTCCAAACTGAGGTGGCATGGTGTGCAAAAAAACAATGAACTGGAATGCAGAGAAATTACCAGTTGCTGAGATTAATTCGCGCATTTCATCTATTAATGTTTTCTGTACTTCATCATAAATATTGTGACACCTTTGGTTATATCTCTTATACCATCACTATTGACATAACTGCTTGAGCCATAACTTTTGCCAAGCACTTGGGCGGCCTATGATGTCCAACGGCACATCGTTGATGACATCATAAGTGACATTATTGGTGTCAAGGGTTTTTTCCAATTAATTTGCATTAAAAAAAGGATTACCATTACTTCTTCACTTGTTATAATACACTTTCCAAATCAGCAAATTCTTATCTGATTGTTAATTATTATTATTTTAGTAAACTTTATCCAAAATTTAACTGTACCTGCTCGTTGGAGAAATAAACATCATTCTAACTCGATTTGAATTATTTTAATCTGACAAAGTATCTCAGTGAGTGCTGGTGTTCATGATCTTTGATATGTTTTTGACACTCACAGCCTCACTGACCTTTACTTACCATTGGAGTACTCAATTCTCTGTCACTAATTCCGTGTTTGTTAGTGTGTTCCTGAGTGAGTGATGCTGTGTGTGTGTTACTGATTCTTTGTTGACCAACCAATGACTGAAAGTGCCAATCCTTCCATGAAAGTGATCACTCATTTTCCTCAGAGTAGAACTAGGTGTGTATCTGACTGAGCACAAGTGTTCGTGTTCTTGTACAGGTATAGGACTCAATCAAAATAAATTTAAAAAGCACAGCTTATCACCCGTAAGGGTATCCAGGCGATGGGGTGGAGGGGGTGCTGCTGCTTGGGTCAGTGAGTCAAACCAACACATTTTTATCTCAAAATATTTTTATTGCAAATAAATTTGACATATACAAACAGTTTGTCACAATTCTTGACTGCTTAGAGCAAAATATAATGTCTGGCTTGTGGTGGAGCACGAGAGAGAAAGAAAAGAGAGAGAGGGAAAGGGGGGGTTATCGTTCCAGGTGGGCATCCAGGGCCGCCCACATGTCCCCTCTGGCCGTGTGATTCGCCGGGTGGTGGTTGGTGGTAATGTTGTCGGCCCCTCGTAGAAATGTTACCCAGTTGAACCAACGTTTGAACGTGGCTTTACTCGTGTTTTTCCAGTTACCTAGAATTGTTTTGGCGGCTGCGGTTAGCAAGACGTCAACTAGTTTGCGGTTCTCTTTGGAGTCGAGCTCTGTGGCCAGGAAGGCTATGGTTATGCCTGGTAGGCCGCGTTGTATGTGGCAGCCTGTAAGCGTGTCTATGAGTTCGTAAACTTTGCGCCAGAAAACCTTGACCTTGGGGCATTCGTATAGGACGTGAGCAAGGTCCCGCCCTTGCTTTGTGACAGTTCCAGCAGGTGCCGCTCTCGCTGGCTCCTACTGTTTCTAGCTTGGCTGGGGTCCAGTGTAGTCTGTGTAATAGCCAGTATTTTGTTTGGGCTAATTGTGGGGTTATCTTGTTTTTGGATGCTGAGATCCATAGTCTGGCCCTTTCATCTTCGTTTAGTGGTCTCTGTAACTCCCCTTCCCAGAATGCTAGTGTTTTGTTGTTTAGTGTTGTGGTGCGGGGGTGATGAGTTTGTAAATGTGAGCAGTTTGGTGGCCTGTCTTGTTTAGGTTTTGTGAGTACTGTATGATGGATGGTTTGTGTTTTGAGAGGTTAGCTTTGGTGATGGCTGCCTTGATGCTGAGGAATTCATAGAACTCCTTGTTTGTTAGTTTATGCGTGCGCTGTAGTGCTTCGAATGTGAGTGGGTTGCTGTCTAGCTCTAGTTGGGCCGGCGTCGTGATGCTTCTGCTGTACCACTCTGTGTTCTCTAATGTCCCCCTTTGTATGTCACCTTGGAGTTGTACCATATTAATTCCCATTTGGACCCTTTGATGCTGACCTCCAGTTCTCTGTCTACTCTGAGTAGTGCTGTCTTTGTGTTCCTGATGATTGCATTCTTTGCTTCTGGGTGTCTGTTGGCCGTCAGCGCCATGATTGGGTCGGCCCCCCCAGGATGCATCTTTCCAGGGCGAGCCAGACCGGCATGTACTCTGGTGTGGGGGAGATCCAGTGAATGCCCTGTTTTGCTAGGCAGGCCATTTGGAAGGCCTTGTAGTTCGTAAGGTTTAGCCCACCTTGGTACTTTTTTAGTCTAAGTTTTAATAGGCTGATTCTGGCCTTCTTGCCACCCCAGAGGAATGAGTTAATTGCTTTATCTATTTTTTTTGTGAAAGTCTGTAGTTAAGGTTAGTGGTAGCTTGCTCAGCAGATAGTTTAGCATTGGTGTGATCATCATCATGATCGTCTCGACTCGACCCCACCAGCTGATGAATTTGGGGCTCCAGGCTTCTAGCTTGTTCCTGATCTTCCTCAGCATTGCCTCCTCGTTGTGGTCTAGGGTCGACCTAAGGTCTCTTCCAAAGAGGAGGCCCAGGTACTTCAGGGGTTTCCTCTGCCATGCAAGTCCGGACGTGCCTAATACTGTCCTTGTTGTGTGGCAGTTCATTGGCTTGCATTCAGATTTGTCACTGTTTAATTTATATCCTGAGACCTGCGCATAGTCCTCAATGGTTTGCATCAGGGCTTCTATTGATGTTTCTGGGTCGTTAGTGGTGATCAGGATGTCGTCGGCATATGCTGCCAGCTTGAAAGCTTGTGCTCTGACTTGTACTCCTGTTATTAGCGGATTATTCCTGATCATGTGAAGGAGTGGTTCTAATGCGAGTAGGAATAGTCCCGGTGATAGAGGACACCCCTGCCTCGTCCCCCTCTCCAGGGTGAACATCGCCGACGTGGTTGTATTGACCACCACTCGTGCTCGGGGGTTTTTGTAGAGTGACATGACCATACCCCGGTATTTATCCCCTAGGCAAAATTTGCGCATGCATTGGTCAAGGAAGGGCCACGAGACTCTATTGAAGGCCTTTTCTGCATCAAGCGCAATCATGACTGCCTTCTCCATGCTGTTAGCTGTGCGGTTTATGAGGTGGCAGAGTAGTCTGGTGTCTTGTGAGAGTCTGTTTTTTAGGTAGCCTACTTGCGATTTGTGTATGAGTTGAGGTAGATATGTGTTTAGTCTTGCAGCCATTACTTTTGCGTATATTTTACAGTCTAGGTTTATTAGTGAGATCGGGCAATAGTTTTGCGGGAATTGTGGGTCCTTCCCCTCTTTGGGGATGACAATGATGTTTGCCTCCGCCATCGAATTCGTCATGCTCCCCCTGTCAGTGCACTTCTGGAAGACTGTAATGTAATGTAATGTAAGGGACATTTCTACCGCGCAACTTCCACTCCAAGGAGTATCTTGGCGCTCACTCAACTCAGATGGGGGAGTTGGAAGGGAAAAAGGTGTCCTGATTTCTGCACACACATTACACTAAGGTCCTGCAAGTGGCGTCAGGCAAAGAGAAAATCCAAGTTTTTAATGCCTTCCTGAAGGGGGCTTCTTGAGAGAAAGACCGCAAGGAAAGAGGAAGTTTGTTCCAGGCTTTAGTTCCCAGTACAAAAAGGGATTTGCCACCCTTTGTGGCCAGCTTGAAATGAGGTGGAGTAAGTAAGTTCTGGCTTGCAGATCTCAGACAACGCGCTGGATGGTATCTTTTAAACCCGTTACACAAATAGGTTGGGCCTCGTTGGTGGAATGCCCTAAAAGTGATTAAAAGAAGTTTAAACAAGATTCTTTTACCTATTGGCAGCCAATGGAGGGTGTTTAGAGCTGCTGAGGCCGACGACTTACGGGGCAGACGCAGTACAAGGCGGGCTGCCGCATTTTGGACCATCTGTAATTTGTGGAGAACGGTTTTATTAGCTCCAACGTATAGTCCATTACAATAGTCCAGCCTAGAACTTATTAAGGCCACTGCGACTGTTTTCCTCGCCGATAGTGGGAGAAGATAAAAGAACTTACTTAGTGCTTTTATGATTTGAAAGCACATGCCTGCTACTGCTACAGCCTGGGGTTTAAAGGATAAGTGGTTGTCAAATTTAATGCCCAAATTGCGGGCGGATGCAATTGTATTGGGGGGCACTTCAGCATCCGATGGCCAGCATGCTGTTGGGGAAAAGAGATTGTGATTCCCTATAGGTAGGATTTCGGTTTTTTCGGCGTTGCACTTTAAATGGTTGTTGGTCATCCATTTAAAAGTTGCTGCAAGGCAGTCCCTAAGATCTTCCTCGGCACCTGGCCGTTCCCTATCCAACACCAATATCAGTTGGGTGTCGTCAGCGTTTGAGATAGAACTGATCTTGAATGACGCGATCAGTTTCATCAGTGGTACCATATATAGGTTGAAGAGAACAGGGCTCAAACTAGAGCTCTGCGGCACCCCTGAGCTGACGTTTTTAGCCTCAGATTGATATGGGCCTAACACTGTTATTTGGCGACTGTTGGTAAGGAAGTTCCTACACCAGGCCAACACCTGTCCTCCTACCCCTGCGGCAGCCAACCGGTCCACTAAGATGTTATCAGAGACCGTATCGAAGGCTGCCGACAGGTCAAGTAGGATAAGGACGGCCTTCTTTCCTTGATCCATTGCTGCCCTTAATGTTTCTGTAGTGTATAATAGGGCTGATTCGGTGGAGTGTTCTGACCGAAATGCTGACTGATTGGGATGGAGAACGTTATTCTTCTCCAAAAAGTTAGTCACTTGACTGTTGACAAACTTTTCAGTCAGCTTGAATAGAATGGGTAACAAGGAAATCGGGCGTAGGTTGGAGAGGGTAGTAGGATCGGCGAGGGCCTTTTTTTGGAGCGGCTTAACAGCTGCCAGTTTCCAATCGTTAGGGATACTTGCCGTGGCTAGAGAGGAATTGATGATCTTGTTAATTATTGGATTAACCATCTCTATTAGAAGATGCAACACCGGGGGGGGGGGGGACAGGGATCAAAAGGGGAACCCGATTTGCTGGCTAAAATCGCTTTGGCAGTATCCTCCAGGGGTACTGGGGCGAAGTCATCAAAGCAGGGGGAAGATATCGTCTTCACTATCTCTTCAACATCCATCGTTGCGGTAGCTCCCGATGGAAAAGTCTTTGTGATGGCCAGGATTTTATTATCAAAATAATCAGATATCGCATTACAGAGGTCTTGCGATGGAGGAATCTCTTGCGATAGAGCTGAAGGATTCATAAAATCCTTAACAGTCTTAAAGATTGCTTTTTGTTCCTGGCCTGCCGTAGATATGGCCTGTAGATAGTGTGTTTTTTTTGCTGATTTTATTCCTGCATGGTACTTCCGTCTCGCTGCTATATAGATGTTACGTGCGGCGGTGTCGTAATTTCGACGCCACCTCCGTTCCAGTGTTTTCACTTCGCCTAGTTCAAGCTTAAGGGTTGTTGAAAACCAGGGGGCGTTCTATTTGCCTTCCTGGGTTTGAAATTCTCATTTCTGGATGGTTTTAGCAACGTGCCCACTCCAGCAATCCAGTCACAAAAGGTCTGATTGTCTGTGGAGGTACAATCGACTAGGACTGGTATACTAATCTTAAGTTTCTCAACAATGTCAGGTCTGCTGGCTAGTGACTTCCAGTCCGGAATGGTTTTAGTATAAGGTTTATCATAACACTTTGAGGGGTTTATAGTGGGTTTCAAAATCCCAGCTATGTTAAAAGGAATTAAAAAATGATCTGTCCATACCTGAGGACAAGGGGGTTTGGCTGTCAGGCTAGGGTAATTGGAACAGATACAATCTAATAAATGTCCTGCCTGGTGGGTAGGTTCCCGGGTCACAAGAGTAAGGCCCAACACTGCGATTGTGTCCAAAAAACAGCTAACCCCAGGATCATTTGGGGACTCAAGATGCAAGTTGAGATCACCCAGTACAGAAAAATTAGAAAACCTGAGTGTTAGATCACTCAGCACATCACCTACAGAGTCCAAACATTTTGTGGGAGGGCCCGGGGGGCGGTAAATAAGAACCCCAGAGAAAACAAAGGAATCATGGATTGCCAAGGAGAATGCTAGTGCTTCTGCCTCTTTTATTTCAGTCAGTTCTTCAGTGGAACATTTAAAGGTGTTTCGGTAAATAATTGCAAGACCCCTCCCCGTTGTTCATGTCTATCCAAACGCTGGATAAGGAAGTCATGAGGCAGGGCTATAGCTAGGGCAGGATTACACCACGGCTTTAGCCACGTTTCTGTGACCAAAAGCCAGTCCAACTCTGACCATGTCCTTTTAGCAGGGGCTGAAACTGTTTATAGAAGGCCGCCGTGAATCCGTCCGGCCCTGGCGCTTTATTTGGCTTCAGCGTGTCTATTGCCATCCCCACCTCGACTCCAGTTATGTCCTGCTCTAGTGAGTCTCTTTGTTCGTTGCTTAGTTTGGGCAGATCGAGTTTGTCTAGCAAGTTTGCGCCGCCGTCTGCCGCTAGTGATTTGTCCGCTGTGTACAGTTCCTTGTAGAAACCCCTGAAGGTTTCAAGGATTAGCTTGTTGACCGTGTGGGTTCTGTTATCTTTGTCTGTAATCGCTACGACAGAGTGCTGTCTTTGTTTGGCTTTCAGGTATCTTGCTAGTGCCCTGCCTGCTTTGTTTGCTGAGCATAGGTTTATGGATTTGTATTTGTTAATCCAAGTGCTTGCCCTTTCACTTAGTATCCTGTTCAATTCGTACTTCTTTTTTGTGAGTGTGATGAGGGTGTTCCTATCCACCAGGTTCGCACTATGGTTCCTTTCTAGTTCCTTTATCTGGCCCTCCAGTTCTGTACTTTTTTTTCCCTACTCCTGTTCATCCTGGCTACGATGCTCAGGAGCTTCCCTCTTATTGTGGCTTTCAGTGCTTCCCAGAGGGTGATGGTGTCAGTGTCTGCGGTGTCGTTTAACGTTAGATATTCCTTAATTGCCTCTTCTACCTCAGTTATGTTTGTCGGGTTATCTAGTATTTCGCTGTTGAGGCGCCAGCTACGGTTTGGCTTCTCGTTGTGCTTCCCGCTTATGGAGAGGGAGATGTGAGCGTGGTCTGAAATTATTATGGGCCCTATTTCTGTTGTTTCAGTCAGATGTATGTGAGTGGAGGACATGAGTATGTAGTCCATTCTGCTATATGAGTTGTGTGGGTTTGAGTAGAATGTGTGTTCTCTGGCGCTGGGGAGTTGTAGTCTGACAGTGCTAGCTTCGCGCATAGGTTTTTGAGTGTTGTCTGCTCTTGCGTTATGTGGCTGGGTCTATGTGGATGTCTGTCCGTGGCATTGTCCATTGCTTGGTTCGTGTCTCCCGCTGTGATTAGCAGCTCCCCCAGGGGGATGCTGTTGAGCTCGCTTTCTACCTCTTCCCAGAATTTTTTGTCTGTTGAGTTCGGGCCATAGATGTTGGCTATGTGTATAGTCTCTTCCCCTCTTTTGATACAAGTGAGTAGCCTTCTGCCCTTTGTGTCTGCTTGGTGGTCGTGTACCCTGAACTTTGCTTTCTTGCTGATGATGGTGATCACTCCCCCCTTCTTGTTTACGGCTGGTGAGCATACTACCTCGCTTATCCAGCTCGCCTTGAGTCGGTTCGCGCCCTCTACTGAGACTCTGGTCTCTTGGAGGACATATATGTCGGCCTTGAGTTTATTTAAATATTCTAGTGTCTTCCGACGTTTAACGGGATGGTTAAGGCCCTTGACGTTTAGGGATACTATCTTGATGTCTGCGGCTATTTGCACTGGGGTCTGTGTGGTGAGTTGGGGAAACCAACAGGTTTTTAAGCTGATGCTGAGTTCCTGCACGGTGGGTGCAGTCCGAAGGTAGGGGGGGAGGTCCTTCCAGGTCTCTGCAGCCACTTAGGAGAAAGCACAGCCTCCGCTTCTGCTTCAGTGGGTAGGTGAGGGAGGTGGAGTGCAGTTGTCTACAGAAGAGGTGGAAACTTACCCTTTGATTTGTGGTTCCGTGGTTTGCGAACTGGGTTCGATGGTTCCGAACCCGTTCAATAAAGATCATCGGAAATGGACGATTTTGGTGTCAGCAGACCGCAAATGGCGAGTGTAGCGTGTCTGAGTGTTTTCGTATGAATCGATATAGGAGAACACTCTCTATTCAATGATTTAGTTTGAACCTCCGGGTTCCATTTTGTATACGGCAGCCATTTTGTGTGGTTGCCCTAACATAGGCCCGATGACTGTGGCCGAACGAGTCTTTGAGACACGTACTCCTTAGCTGACTCCTGGGTGACCTGGCCGAACTGACTCCTTGCCTGAGGCTGACCTCGCTGAGCCAGTTCCTTGTTCAGCAGCTGGTCTGATAAAGATCAAAGAGCAGGACGTGCCCGAGTTTATGGTACACTGCTCCCACCTTTCTATCTCCTTGCCAATCTGTTTCTGCCTTTCCTTTACGACATAATAATTGATTTGGGTTGAAGGCTTTATGATGGGTTTGTCCGGCCTGATCGAACAGGAAACCTGGAATTCGCTTGGTCATTTCTAGTGGGCTGGACAACGGAAAATGGGATTGTCTGGGATTGTCGTCATACGCTACTTTTGAAATGTTACACTGCGATTGGTCAGTTTGTATGCACCGAATGTAAATTTGAAATGTTGCCTGAGGCTTGATTTTTGGCATAAAAGACCATGCTCCGCTTATTGAATTTGTGCAGTCTCTGACGAACCACCTGTGTGTGCTTCGTAGATCTTTGTTCCTGGTTGCAGCCAATAAACTTTGGTCTTTGACTTCATCAAGAAGTATCCCGTGTCTCTGTTTGCCAAGACAGGGGAACTCGAAGGTATCAGGCGTTCTCCCTGACGCCGCTGGTTTCTAAAACCCGGTCCTTTAGTTGGCGCCCAACGTGGGGCGACTTCAGCGGTACCGGTCCAAGCCAGAGGTTCGCGAGAAGCTTCGTGTGAAAATTCGGGAGGAAGGCCAGCCACTTCATCGACCCCTGTATGTCGTCGTGGTCCGAAAGTCTTTGCTGCGAGGTTTCCCGCTTTCCGACGGCCACGAAGGACTGCTGCCCTGACTGTCGCCCTGTTTTGGAGCCTTAGACGTTTGTAGAGCGAGACGATTGACGGGTCTTCTGGTGACGCCATTGACATTTCAGTTAAGTATAAGTGGAGCGTCTCCTAGTCCTTAGTTTGTTTGGTATCCTTTAGTGGATCGCTTTGATTTGGTACCTGCAGGCCCCAAAGCCAAGGGATTCGTGTATTCACGAGACTATCGTTTTTAGATTCCCCTTGTTGTTTGAAGCTAGACTAGTGAGCAAGATGCCTGGTTTTAGCAGTTTTAGAAACTTGTTTAGTTGTGGTTCAATGAGGGACTCCCGGTTAGAGGATTCGTGTCCGGTTCCTCCGATCGGAACTCCTACATACGAGTTGTATGTGAAACATGGTGTGGGCCCTATTAGCTATAATGAGATCTGAATAAAATTTATGAAGAGTGACGGTGTCCTACAGTGGCCACGTTACGGTAGTTTTGAAACTGAAATTCTAGATAACCTCGAGGTTAAGTTGTTCAAGAAGAAAGCCCGGCCGGCGATGTTTGACTCTTTCCGCATATGGCGCAAAGAAGCCAAACAGAAAGAAATGAAATTAGCGAAAAAGAATAAGCGAGAACGAGGTATGTCAATGGTGCAAGCTGCCATTGCGTATAGAGATAGTGAAGAAGAACAAGAAAGTGAACAGATGCTTGGAGTGAGGAAGTTAGCGGTAGATAGATGCTACCCAGTCTTGCCGCTTAAAGAGCAGAAAGACGAGAAAGATCTTGCGAACGATCCCTTAATGTCGCATCTGGTAAATTCACCGCCACCTTATGCGCAGAATGCTACAGCACCACCGCCACCAGTGGTGGCTGTGCAATTGCCGGCTATAGTGCCTCCTGTAATGCCTCCACAGCCAGCTCTTCCGTTGGCTACTGTTCCTTTGGCGCAGCCTCCTCAGGGGCCGCCAACTTTGCCTTCTTCTTCGACTGCTACATCTGTGCCTGTACCTAACGCTTTTTCAGTTCCGACTCTGGATTCTTCTACTACTATTTCGTCTTCCCTTATTCTTCCGACTACTCCTTCTCCTAGACAGCGGATGACTGCTGCCTTTTCTGGTTTTCTGACTCCTTGGTTGGGACAATTGGGTATGCC
The DNA here is from genome assembly GCF_964263255.1 of Lissotriton vulgaris. Taxonomy (NCBI): domain Eukaryota; kingdom Metazoa; phylum Chordata; class Amphibia; order Caudata; family Salamandridae; genus Lissotriton; species Lissotriton vulgaris. Next base: position 658,826 of record NW_028244385.1, on the reverse strand, counting down.
TCCTGTGAGTGAGCGTAGACAGTCGCGTAGTCAGTTGCCTGATACGGATGAACGAGTGGTTTTAGATCACATGGCACGTTGATGGGTTACATACACGTCTCAGTACGACCTTGAGGGTATCATGGATGTTTTTCGGCAATGGGAAGCACCTAAGCAACGGTATGTTTTTCAGATCATGTGTGCGTTCCTCCATGACCAATGGATGGACGAAGTGGGTAAACCTCCTGAAGAGTTGTTTCGATTGCGTTCCGAGTTTGCGAAGGGAATGATTGTGAGTCTCTTTGACATCGAGAGAGCGGTGTCGACGTTATTGTCATTTCAAAATAATGCTTCTTCTGAACGGCTGTTTGAGCCCGATTCGTTAGTTGGGAGAAAAGCGTGTCAGTATCCGATGCGAGAGGTTCCTCCGGTTTGGAGACCTGCTGATGCGACGGCTGTTCCGCCTGTTATTGCGCACTTTCAGCGAGTGTGGGTACATGTTCCATGGAAGCGTGCAGAAGTTCTAGCGCTCAAGCAGACTTTGCCTGACCCGCGGAAGAATCCTGCGGGATATTATAAAGAGCTTACGCAAACTGTGAGTTTGTGCGTCATGAATTTGGCGGACATAGACATGTTGTTTGGGAATGTTGTTCCACAGCCCATCTGAAATGTCATTCGACATACGGATCATGATAATGAATTGGGTGATTCGTGGGTGAATCTTGTTGCTGCGAATGATAGACAACTTGGAGGTGCTAAGCCTGAAAATATCATTACAGAACTTCCCGGTAGGATTATTACTTTTATGAAGACTCTGATGCCTGAAGTACGTGTTAATTGGGACAGGTTGTCTGCATGTAAGCTGAAGAAAGACGAAACTGTGTCAGATTTTTTCTCGCGTTTCGAAGAAACTTTTGTCGATCATAGTGGGCAGGATATGGCTCCCGAGGGTGGCCAGAGGTTGTTCGTCGACAAGTTTGTACACAATCTTCTTCCTGAGTTATGCACTAAGTTGAAGGATTCTGAGAGTGCTTGGCCTGTTTCTACATCAGCGCAGATTTTAGCTACGGCTCAGTACTATGAGAATAGACGTAAGGATGAGTTAGAGAAAGCGGATAAGAAGACTAAGGAATTGAAGACTAAAGTTCTTCTACAACAAGCGTATCCACCTCGTGTTAAAAATCAGCGTGATTATCAGCAACCTCAACAGTATTCAAGAAACTCGCAAAGAGACGAGCCTTCTCAACAGCGTTTTCCGTATGGCCCTAATCAATGTGCGTATTGTAAAGAAGAGGGTCATTATAAGAATAGTTGTCCGGTCTTGTTACAACGAGCGGATAGTGCTCCTGGTGTGAGAGGTAGAGGTGCTCAGCAAGCGCCTAGAGGTAGAGGTCACAGACAGAACGTACGTCCTTTGCCTCCACAGAACTCAATGAATAGTTTTGACCAACAACAGAATTCGTCTGGTAGGACAGCACAGTACTACGTAGATGATTATTACGTTGAAGGTGACGAGGCACATGGTAATGATTGCTAGGACAGCCATGGACAAAGAGATGGAATTGTTTCAGTTCCAGTAGATCAGAGTGGACCTTATGTTGAAGTGATTGCATCAGGTGTGTCAGAGCCTTTTCTGCTAGACACTGGTGCTACGAAGAGTTCTATTATGCATTCTAAAGTCCCTGGCGCACCTTTGTCTGGCTTTAATAATGTTTCTGTGGGTTTTTCTGGCGCCCCCGTCATGAATCCGATTTATGCTCCGTTGCCCCTTTCTGTTGGTCCTCGTAGGTTTGAAGCACCCCTTCTTTTGACTACAGGTTGTAATGAGAATTTGTTGGGATTGGACTTGTTGAAGAGATTGTATGCAACTTTGTATTGTTCTCCGGCAGGAGTTCATCTTACCTTGGGTGAGAGTGTGATCTCTCCGATGTATATATCGAAAGATTGTCTTCCATCGTAATTGTCTTTGTTACCAGATTCATTGTGGGCTATGGGTCCGAATGATGTGGGCCTGTTGGATATTCCCCCGTATGTTGTGACACTGAAGGCGAATGCTAAGTTACCGCGCATTCCACAATATCGTATCTCGAGTGATGGTGAGCGTGCACTTTTAGCGATCATTTATGATCTGATCGACAAGGGTGTTATTGAAGAGACGCGAGGTAATGTGTGCAATAGTCCTGTTTTGCCTGTTCTGAAGAGAACTGATTCTTCACAGCCTCCTGTATACAGATTTGTCATCGATCTTCGGGAAGTGAACAAGATTGTTGTTCCACAATTTCTTGTTGTGCCTGACATTACTGCGTTATTGACTCTGATTCCGGCTTCTGCCACCTGGTTTTCGGTGATTGACTTGAAGAATGCTTTCTTCAGCATCCCGATTGCCATGGAGAGTAGGGATATCTTTGGATTCTCTTTAGGTGGACGAAGTTTCCGCTTTAAGCGCGCTCCTCAAGGCTATTGTGAGAGTCCATCGATTTACAGTCAAGCTTTAAAGACACAACTTGATTTGTTGGTTTTTCCTGAAGGTGCAGCCCTTATCCAGTATGTTGATGATTTGTTAGTTGCCGCCGATACTGAGGATATCTGCAAGGATGCTACTGTGTCCTTATTACGCTACCTATCTGATTGTCATCATAAAGTTTCTCTCTCAAAACTGCAATTCTGTCGACAAGAAGTTACCTACCTAGGTCACCACTTATTGAAGGAGGGAAGGAAACTGACCCCAGAAAGAATTCAAGCTATTGCGAAAACGAGTGTTCCTACGACACAGAGAGAAGTACGTGCGTTTTTGGGTATCACGTCGTACTGTAGACAGTGGATTCCTAATTTTTCATTATTAGCGAAACCTCTGATAGTTCTTACTGTTAAGGATACTCCAAATCCCATTCCTTGGACTGATGAATGACAAAAGAGCTTTTTCGAATTACGCAATGCGTTGTGTTCGGCTCCTGTGTTGAGTAATCCCGACTACAGTAAGCCTTTCACATTGTATGTCCACGAGAGAGAGGGATGTGCATTGTCAGTTTTGACTCAGCAGTTTGGCGATAAGCAACGCCCATGTGCGTACTTTTCGTCGACTTTGGATCCTGTAGCTACAGCGTTGCCAAGTTGCCTGAGAGCCACAGCGGCAGCGGTTGTGTCAATTCGACAATCTGCTGGTTTGGTTATGGATAACACGTTAGTGGTTATGGTTCCACATGCAGTGGACACTTTGTTGAATCGTACCAAGACACAGCACTTAACTAGTGCTCGGTTGTCAGGGTATGAGCTTACACTGTTAGCAAGTCATGTGCACATCAAAAGGTGTAATACCTTAAACCCAGCTACATTGTTGCCAATTTTGCTTGAGACAGAGGACGATAACGAAGAGCAGCACAATTGTTTACTAAGAACCGAAGAAGAGACGAAAGGGAGAGTAGATCTTAGAGACACTCCTCTTCCTGACTGTGAAGATGCTTTGTGGGTTGATGGTTCGTGCTTTAAGTTGCCGAACGGTGATACGACTGCAGCATATGCTGTGACGACCTTGCATACGGTTGTTGAAGCTGCACGTATCCCACATAACTCAGCACAAGCAGCAGAGTTAATCGCACTTACGAGAGCATGTGTGTTGGCAAAAGGAAAACGAGGGAATGTGTACACGGATAGTCAGTATGCGTTTGGTGTGGCTCATAGCTTTGGACGTTTGTGGCGTGAACGTGGATTTTTGACATCGCATGGGACGAAGATTTAACATGGGCAACTGGTGAATGAACTTCTTGAGTCTCTTACGTTACCATTGCAAGTAGCGATTGTGAAATGCAGTGCCCCTAAAAAGGTTACGGATGATGTTGGTCGTGGTAATGCGTTTGCGGATGAAGTTGCAAAAGAAACTGCTAGGAATGTGATGAGTCGAATGTATGTTGCGGGTCCGGCGAGATGGGTTCCAGAGAAGAGTATGTGTGAAGATACCATTGAGAGCGTGAAATCTATTCAAGGTGAGGCCACAGAGAAAGAGGTGAATGAATGGAGAGAAAGTAAGGGTAGATTGGATTCGAATGGTTGTTGGACTGATTTGTCAGAACATCAGAGATGGTTGTTGCCTAATGCGTATGTGCTTCCAGTTGTTACAATGGCTCAAGGAATGGCACATATTAGCGTGAAAGGGATTTGCAAGTTGTTGGCTCCGGTTTGGCAGAATGTGGGAATCCCCAAATGTGCAGAGAATTTGGTCAAGAACTGCATGGTGTGTTTGATGCATAATCCTGGTAAGGGAACTCCAACACCAGCTGGTCATTTTGCTCCTCCTACGTATCCGTTCGAGGCTTTGCAGCTAGATTTCATCCATATGGAGAGATGCAACAACTTGAAATATGTGTTAGTGGTTGTTTGCTCCTTTTCTAGATGGGTAGAAGCTTACCCCCTTAAGGACAATACTGCTTTGTCCACAGCGAAGGTCTTGATAAAAGAATTTTTCCCGAGGTTTGGAATGCCGAGAATTATCTGGAGTGATAACGGGAGTGAATTTGTGGGTCAAGTTATGAAGAGAGTGTGTGAGGGTCTCGGGATTAGGCAGAAATTCCACGCTGCAAATCACCCCCAATCAGCTGGTTTAGTCGAGTGCTATAACGGCACTCTTAAATTATAATTGGCCAAAATCCAAGCGAGCACTGGTTTGCAATGGCCAGATGCCTTGCCATTAGCACTTCTGTCTACAAGGATGACTGTGCATTCACGAATGGGTTTGAGTCCGTATGAGGTTGTGTTTGGTCGCCCGGCGAATATTTGGGGCATACCTAGACCAACGAGGTTTAGTGACCTCGAGTATCCTGTGTGTCTTGACTATTTGCGTGAACTGACAACTAAAATGAGTGTTTTACGCCAACAGGTGCATGACAGCCTTCCACGAGCTGCAGAGGATCCAGGTCATTCTATTGAACCTGGATCGTGGATTTTTGTACGTAACTTCCAGCGGACCAAGAACGAACAGCCCAGTTGAACGGGGCCCTACCAAGTACTCCTGTCAACGAGATCTGCGGTCCGAGTGCAGGGCAAGCAGAACTGGATCCACGGATCTCATACTAAAAGGGCACCTCTGCCCTTGCCTTACGATAAGTGGGTCCAGGAGGGACTTGCAGACTCTGAAACAGAAGTTGTCCCACGGTTTATACCGTTCAGCGATGCGCGACTGATTGGAACAAACTCAGAGAAAGAGAGTGATAGAATTCTGCAAGCATCAGTACCTCTTGCAGATCAATTGGACACTACAGAGCCTCACCTTTTGTTCGTTGATCAAGAATTCGCTGGAAAGAATCGCTATAATTTGAGACCGAGAGTTACGGACAAATAAATAAAGACTAATAAAGTTTGATGATTTTTTTCTGTTTGCAGGTTAACTCTCCACCAAGGATCTACTCATTTTTGTTTTTCTTGAACCGCCATCCGGTTCTTGCTGCTAGAGTCGCGGTTGCCACCAGTCTTTGGAGTGCAAGCCTGAGACACTAGGTCGAGGGTTCTGTTGGCCCAAGGCAGCCTTCCTGGGTTAGCAGAGGCATTCCGAAGCAGAAACAACCTACCACCGCGGGCAGCACACTTAGTTTAGGATGGATTTCTTTGAGTTGGAGAGACCTGTACAGACATTGACTTTTAGGAAACGAATATGTAAAATAATATCGAAGAAAAGTTTTTTGATACCATGTTTATTTTTACTATTGAGCTTCGTGATATTTATAGCTAGTTATGTAACATTTGTTTTTAAAATGACGTTTAATCCCACTGTGCAACCTACACCTTCACCTACTACTTCTTCTCATTCTTTCCATCCTTTGCCTGAGCATGAGGTAGTTAGATGATTGGAATTCGCTAACAATTCCTTCATCCAACTTTTGCACCAACACCAGTTAGTGATGAATACGACAAACTGTTGGATTTGTGGTTTGATGCCTCATACAACCGATAAGGGTATTCCTTATTTAGTTTTGCCCTTTAGTTTAAACGGTTCGATTTGGGCTTATAGAACGATGTTTATTTATGCCCATAGTGTTTACCCCCAACGTTCACTGAAAGACAACCCAAAGAACAGTGCTTTAGTTAAAGGCATTGTTGACATGATTAGAGGGATTAGCTCGTATGAGACTATTCCGAGAGATTAGACACTAGCTTACATTGGTTGGAACGTTACTGGATATGGAGTTAGTCTGAGTGTTTACCAGCGAGCGAAAAGTTCTCCACCAATTTGGATAGTGCTCCATCAGGGCCATTATTGTCTGCAGGGCAACGGCAAGACAAGAATCCGAAGGCTCAGTTAGGGAAGAGTGTTTGCGCTGAGACTTCTGTATTTGCGTCTCAGTCTTCCCCAGCGTTCCTAGCTGCTAAGGGTACCTACTTTGTTTGCTATGACAAAGCATAAACATGGTTGCCCCCTGACTTTTCGGGCACATGTTTTGTTTCCTTTCTGTTACCTCCCACTTTTACAGCTGCGGCAGATTACCACAAGACGAGAGTTGCTAGAGGTGTCTTTAGCCAAGAAGACACTGCAGGACAAGAACTGGGAGATTTCTTTAAGGGTTTTCTGCCGTTCTGGGGACCTATGGCTAACAGTAGGAATATTCGCCAGTTGACGAGAGTGGTTGAGTCCACCATAGTCGAAACTGCTGGTACCCTTGGTAACCTGACTGCTGAGCTCCAGTCGGATAGACTTATGACACTTCAAAATAGAGTTGCCCTTGATGTTATTCTAGCAGATCGAGGTGGAGTTTGCCAGCTGATTCAATCGAGCTGCTGTGTTTTCATTCTAGACAACGCTCCATCAGTCTTCCAGGCCATTTCCAAATTGCATAAAATCTCCGATTCTGTCCATTTGGACAAAGGAGATTGGTCGTTGATGGGATGGTTATGGGGATTGATATCCACTTGGGGTTGGAAGATTTTGATGGTCATTGGGATAGTCTTAGCTATCCTTTTCCTGTTCTGTCTCTGTGTACAGTGTGCTCCTGCTATTTGTGGCCTCTGTGCTACTTCGTGTGCAAGGAGACCTGTCCAGAGAGAGGTACTAAGTAATAGGATGATGCTACAGCAACATATCGATGATCTGATGAATATAGATCCGGATTCAGATTAACATGGGTTTGGGTCTGTTGCCTATGTAAGGGCAAAAGGAGGGTCTGTGGTTCCGTGGTTTGCGAACTGGGTTCGATGGTTCCGAACCCGTTCAATAAAGATCGTCGGAAATGGACGATTTTGGTGTCAGCAGACCGCAAATGGCGAGTGTAGCATGTCTGGGTGTTTTCGTATGAATCGATAGAGGAGAACATTCTCTATTCAAGGATTTAGTTTGAACCTCCGGGTTCCATTTTGTATACGGCAGCCATTTTGTGTGGTTGCCCTAACATAGGCCCGATGACTGTGGCCGAACGAGTCTTTGAGACACGTACTCGTTAGCTGACTCCTGGGTGACCTGGCCGAACTGACTCCTTGCCCGAGGCTGACCTCGCTGAGCCAGTTCCTTGTTCAGCAGCTGGTCTGATAAAGATCAAAGAGCAGGACGTGCCCGAGTTTATGGTACACTGCTCCCACCTTTCTATCTCCTTTCCAATCTGTTTCTGCCTTTCCTTTACGACATAATCATTGATTTGGGTTGAATGCTTTATGATGGGTTTGTCCGGCCTGATCGAACAGGAAACCTGGAATTCGCTTGGTCATTTCTAGTGGGCTGGACAACGGAAAATGGGATTGTCTGGGATTGTCATCATACGCTACTTGTGAAATGTTACACTGCCATTGGTCAGTTTGTATGCACCGAATGTAAATTTGAAATGTTGCCTGAGGCTTGATTTTTGGCATAAAAGACCATGCTCCGCTTATTGAATTTGTGCAGTCTCTAACGAACCACCTGTGTGTGCTTCGTAGATCTCTGTTCCTGGTTGCAGCCAATAAACTTTGGTCTTTGACGTCATCAAGAAGTATCCCGTGTCTCTGTTTGCCAAGACAGGGGAACTCGAAGGTATCAGGCGTTCTCCCTGACGCCGCTGGGTTCTAAAACCCGGTCCTTCAGATTGAGGTAGGCAGGTTCTTTGTTGTGCAGGGCTTCATAGGTGTGGGATAGCATCTTGAATGGGTACCTTTTCTGGCCAGTGGGAGATTTGAGGTGAGGGGTGATGTGAGACCTCCTCTGGAGGTTGAGGATGAGACTTGCTGCTGTGTTTTGAATAATTTGAAGCTGGTTGAGCAGTTGTGAGGTGATTCCCACTTATAGGGTGTTGCCGTAAACTAGGTGGCTAATGATGAAGGCTTGGGTGAAGGTTTGTCTGGTATTGATTTGGTTCTATTTGACCGTGTTCTTGAGAATGCAGAGACTGAGGAAGCAGGCTGAGAACAAAGATTTCCTGTTTCCTTATAGTAAACTTGCTATTCAGTATGATGCTGAGATTTCTCGTGTATTTTGTGGGTGTGGGGGCGGGGCCCAGTTCTTCTGGCCACCATGAGTAGTTCCACAGGGATGTGTTGTTCCAGAAGATGAGTATTTCAGTTTTGTCAGTGTTAAGTTTGAGGCAGTCATGCTGCATCTGCTTGAATAGGCTCTTCATGTACCTGTGAAAATTGGGTTTGGTGTTGGTGGGGTCCGCAGACAGGGACAGGATGAGCTGAGTTGTCTGCATTGGATATGATGTTCATGTCATGTGTTCTGACCAGGGTTGCCAGAGGGGTCATGTAAGTGTTGAACAGGTTGGGGCTGAGTGAGAATTCTTGAGGCATGCAGCAGATGATGTGTGCGGCGGGAGGTGGTCGCTGTAGGTTCTTTCGGTGAGGAAGCATGCAATCCATTTGAGGGCATTCCCTTGGACCCCATCTAGTGGAGTTGTTGTAGGATGGTGGGATGCAACCCAGTGTCCACGGTTGTTGAGAGATCGAGGAGGATCAGTCCCGCTGATTCTCTATGGTCTAAGAGGGCCCTGATGCCATTGTTTACTGCAATTAGGGTAGTCTCTGTGGTGCGATTTGAGCAGAACTCTGATTGGGAATGATCCAGGAGGTTGTTGCTTTCTAGGTGGGTGGAGAGTAGGAGGTTGATGACCTTTTCCAGAACCTTTGTGGGGAATGGGGGTATGGAGATGGGCCTGTAATTATCGATTTTATGTGGGTTTGCAAAGGGCTTTTTGAGGAGTGGTCAGAGTGCTGCATGTTTCCAAGTCTCTGGAAAGGAGGCAGAAGAGATAGGGGAGTTGAGGATCGAGTTAGTTCCTTGCTAATGGTGATGTTACCATTGTTGAACATGTGGTGGGGCAGGGGTCTCTGATTGCTCCTAAGTGGATGGAGTTCATGATGGAGGTGGTGGTTTCCATGGTGAGGTGGTCCCACATAGTAATTGTTGTGTTTGAGTTGATGTTGGCGAGGTTGAGGAGGCTGAGTGTGCTGGTGATGGCTGGTTGGGGCTCGAAGTGTTCGTAGATGGCAGAGATTTTGCTCTAAAAGAAGTCTGCGAGGAGGTTGCATTGATCTTGGGAGAGGATGATGGTGTTCTCGAGGCTGAGGGGTTGGAGAAATCCTTGATGCAAAAGAGTCACTTACTATTGTTGGAGCTGGCTTCGAGGTAGGTGGTCAGCGAGTCCCTATTGGCATTTTTCAGGTGTTGGTGGTAATCCCTGAAGGCCAGTTTCAAGCTGGTTTTGTCCGGAGGTGCTTTGCTGGCACACCATATTCTTTCCTTGTTGCTTACAGTTGCGTTTGGTTGTTTTGAGTTCCGGGGTGAAATATCTGATATGGTTGGGTGCCCCGCCAAGTCAGGCGGATTGAGGGGTGCAACCGTTTTGGCGCAGTTTGCGATCCAGGTATTGAAATAGCTGACAGCAACCTCGAGGGAGGTGGAGATGTCCGGGGATGCTCTGAGGGTGTTGTTCAAAGGGGTGCCTTTCTCCAGGTCCTGCTTGGAGTGCAGGTCTGGATTTTGGGGATGTCCAGTTTTGATTAGATTGTGAAATGTACAATGGAGAGGTAGGACAGGTAATTTATGATGAATCACTGTATCTGGTTTTGCTTGCTGTGAAAGTGGGATTCAGCGTGTATCCTGTAATATGTGTTCGGTCGGTGACAATCTGGGAGAGGCCGATGTTGCGCATGCTCTTGATGAGGTTGGTTATGTTTTTGTCAGAGGGATCCTTTAAGTGGAAATTGAGATCTCTGAGGAAGATGAAGTCCTTTGAGTTAATGGGTAGGGGGGGAGGGGGCATAAGTCTGAGATGGCCATGCAGAATCTTTGGTGGGGTGGAGTGATTATTTGTGGTTGCTGGCTAAATCACTTCCCTGTTTGATGTTTTGTTCTCCGTGTATGATCTTGTATATGGTAGGTACACCAGTGTGAATGTTGGGAGCTGACATTGGGTTGAGCCAGGTTTTGGTGAGAAAGATGACGTCGGGGAAAAGGGTGGAGATGGTGTCCCAGATTTCTGTGGCGTGTTTGAGAAGAGACTGTCAGTAGATCAGGAGGGATTGGATTTCTTCTGGCTCATTGGTGGTGGGCTGGGACCTGCGTGAGAACGAGCTGACTCTTCAGTAGAAGTTGCATTGCCGGCAGGGGAAGAGTCCTGCCAAGGAATGGGGGATGTGCGGCAGTAGAGTAGGTTGCAGCGTCTGGGGTTTGGGACTGTTAGCTTGGTGCTGGAGTAACTGTGGGTGGGTGTGTTAGTCCAGGCATCCTGGGGCTAGGTGGGGTCCAAGCGCAGGTGGGTGTAGACGGGCATATCTGGGCATAGAAGGTCTTGCCTTTGGCGCACATTCAGCCTGGGAGGAACAGAGCCAAGACTGATTTGCATATGGCTGGGTCCAAACTGGAATGGCATGGGGAGCAAAAAACTATGGATTTAGGCTCAGATCTCTGTACTGAGTGTGAGTTTTAGACATTGTTCAGCATTCCATCCATCATTTGTTTTTTTCATTTCTCACCCCAAGTGGGACCCAGACGTGGGTCCTGTTCTCACCATGCCACTGGAGTCAAGCTATCCTGGCTGATGAGGGTTGATACCCCAAAACCAGTCCTAGGATGCTCGTTTCCGGTCCAGAGAGGACCTGGCCTGGCAGGCCGGGCTGGACTGTTCCCATGGGGAGTAGTGTCAAGGCTGATTTGCATATGACTGGTTCCAAACTGGAATGGCGTGGTGAGCAAAAAAGCAATGGAATTAGGCCCAGATATTTGTACTGAGGTTGAGTGTTTGATATTGTTCAGCATTCCGTCCATCATTTGTTCTTTTTGCACTCCATATCAAGTGCCAGCCAGTTAGGGACTTCGGAGGAGGCACAGCCGATTGAGAGAGGGAGAGAAGTGTCAATGGGGCAGGAACAAGTGGTAAGTCACTTGCTTTCTTATTGACGATACAGTATTTGATAAGCGAAGCAAATGGTGCACAGTCAAAATATCGATTTTTGAACACGACCTACCTTACTATTGAGTTTTAAATATCGTAGGGATAGAATATCGTTGACCAGAATATCGACCTTAAGGTAAGTGATATCGTTTTTTTAAATATCAAAGTAAGTAATATCGAAGTAAATAAGATGAGTAGCAAAAATATCGTCGTCAATAATATAAAAAAAAATTAGTGTTATGTATTTTTGTATGTATTTTATTTGTATGTTTAACATTTTTTAATGTATTTTCATACATTTTTCAATAAATGTTTAGAAATGAGTAATTTTGTTAAAGTAAATTTTGCATTTTAGTATCAGACCGGGTTGTGGGTTTACAGGGGAATAGGTTGGGAAGTAAGTTCATTATATTTAATTAATTAATATGTTTTTATTTATTGTTATTGGTTATTAATTAATTGTCAATTAATTTTTAATTGGTAATTAATTGTTATTAGGTGGTTAATTTATAATTATATTAATTATAAATATTTTATTAGTAATTTGTATTGATTGTTATCGATTATTATTATTATTAATTATTTGTAATTAATTAGTAATTGGTAATTCATCTCTATTAATTGGTTAATTTATAATTATATTAATTATAATTAATGTATTAATTTTTATTTATTGTTATTGGTAATTAATTTATTGTTAATTAATTAGTCATTGGTAATTCATTTTTATTAAGTGATTAATTGATAATGAAACTAATTACGTTATTTTTTATGTGTAGTGGGTTGTGGGTTTATAGGGGAATAGGGTGGGGAGTAATTAAATTACATTAATTCATGAATGTGTTTTTATTTATTGTTGAGTATTAATTTATTGTTAATTAAATATTAATTGGTAATTCATTTTTATTAATTGGCTAATTTATAATTATATTCATTAAAATTAATGTATTATTAATTTATTAGTAATTAATTAATTAATAATTAAATTATTTGTGTTTTTGTGTGTAGTTTGTTAAAGGGGGAATAGAGTGGTGAGTAATCTAATGTTATTTAGGTAAATATTGACTTAATTTTATTGGTATTTATTAATATTTCTTTGGTAATTCATTATTAATATGTTAATTTTTTTATGATTTAATTGATAAGTATGTTGATTTAACCCCTACTGTTACACTCACTGGAGTTGGAATAGTAATTTTAACCCCTACGCTATCCAACACTTTCCCTGCTGTTGCACTCACTGGAGTGGGAATAGTCATTTTTACCTCTACACTATCCAACACTTTCTCTACTGTTGCACTCACTGGAGTGGGAATAGTATGTTTTACTTCTACGTTATCCAACACTTTCCCTACTGTTGCAATCACTGGAGTGGGAAAAGTAATTTTTGCCCCTACACTATCCAACGCTTTCCCTACTGTTTCACTCACTGGAGAGGCAATAGTAATTTTTACACCTACGCTATTCAACATTTTCTCTACTGTTGCACTCACTGGAGTGGGAATAGTACATTTTTACCCCTACACTATCCAACGCTCTCTCTACTATTGCACTCACTGGAGTGGGAATAGTAATTTGTACCCCTACGCTATCCAGCGCTTTCCCTACTGTTGCACTCTCTGGAGTGGGAATAGTAATTTTTACCCCTACGCTATCCAACACTTTCCCTACTGTTGCACTCTCTGGAGTGGGAATAGTAATTTTTACCCCTATGCTATCCAATGCTTTCCCTACTGTTGCACTCTCTGGAGTTGGAATAGTAATTTTTACCCCTACGCTATCCAACGCTTTCCCTACTGTTGCACTCACTGGAGTGGGAATAGTAATTTATACCCTGACGCTATTCAACGCTTTCCCTAATGTTGCAATATGTGGAGTAAGTATATATATTAATTTATGTGTATATGTTTAATTAATTGTAACATTATATGTATTAGTTATTATTTTTAAATATGTTTTAATATTTTTAACTTTATTTATTTTCATTATATGTAATATTTAGTTAATTTTACATTATTATTAAAACATTTAAAAAAAAGATATTTTTAACATTGTTTTTTTACAACAATATTTTTTCTCTCCGTATTTTTGTACTTATGCTTATGTAGATTGGACTTCCATATTTTTGACTTCGATATTTCTGTGTCGATATTTTTGTAGATCGATTTTCTGTCCGTCGATATTCTGTCAGACATTGTAGGCAAATATCCCGCACATCACCTCCAGTCCCTGCCTGTGGCCTATCACCACCTAAAATGGCAACATAGTTCAATTTGGTACTGCAGTGCAGGCGGTGAAATGTGTGTCTGCTACAGCATGACGTAGTCTGCAATGGATACAAACTGAAGACAAGGTGTGTTTACCAGTGCCCACTCAGTCACCTACTAGTACTCTTCTTTATCGTACTCTCTTTCTGCTCCAGCTGACCCAAAAATGTAAATTCTATTTCAGCGTGTGCCACATTTTCTGCCGCAGGAGACTTAGATTTCATGGCTACCATTAGAGATTTACAGTTCCAGCAAAAGCATTGAAATTATTACATCAAGCTGCAGTTCAACTAGTTGTTGCTAGGTGTCCCTCAAGTCAAATGCCTTTGCATTTGACTCCTGAGGTACACATAGCAACGACTAGTGGAACTGCAGCTTCATGAAAGGGTTTCAAAACTTTTGCATTTGACTTGTGAAGGACACCTAGTAACGACTAGTGGAACTGCAGCTTGATGTAATAATTTCAATGTTTTTGCATTTGACTCGTGAGGGAGACCTAGTAACGACTAGTTGAACTGCAGCTCTTTGTAGAAATATTTTGACATTGGATACTATAATATTCACTGCCCACTGCTAGTCTCATCCCAAAATGCTTTGCAGGGCCTTTGGTTGGGATTGTATTTTTGCCCATAACTGTGCTTGGGACCACCACCCAATCCTTTAGCAAGATGTGCTGTTTCTTTTCAAGGTGTCTGCTTGGTTCTCTCCCTAGGTTAGGGAGCATCCCAAATTCATCACATCTCTCACTGCTTGCTAAATTATAATTTTCACATTTGTGAAATGACTATATGCATTTTAGCATGTAAAGACAGAGATACTTGTTATTTTACCAAAAGTAAATGAGGTTTCTGTTTTATTAATTGGGACTGGGAGTCCCACAGAGCGGACTTGCAGAATCACTGAGTTTTTGTTCAACTTCGTGGAATTCCACATAGTAGTACTCCGCCAACTACGCCCACCCTTAGTTTTGATGCAGGTAACCCATTTTTGGGTCAATCAGATTTAGTCTTGGGCCATCCTCTGAATGGTCATTGGTGCTGCTACTGCCTTGACCTATGTTACTTTGCCTCTGCACTTGACTGAAGCCCCACCACTTGAAACCAAGCCATTGGAGAGGTTGGGACCAATTCTTCTGTTGCTAATGTTTCTGGTGATAATGATGATGACTGTGAGACAACAGCACTGCTCTCTCTGTAAGTTGAAGGCTTAGCACCAGAACTTCTGCACAGTCCTCTAACTTCCAGCCATTCTTCTTTCAGGCCTCTCACTTAATTAACAATCCACGACTTGTAAAGTGAAACATCCCCATCTGAAAAAAGAATAAAAGTGGGCAGTATTTTTTTGTACAGTGAAGCAAGTATAATGGCACATATGTACTTTTTGAAGGACACAATCTCTCTTTGCAGCATTGTCTTAAATGCCAAGTGAATAATTAAGCTCTAAACCAACTAATATGCTTCTTCGTTTGCACTGGTGAACCTTTGTGACACCTTTTTCAAACGGTCCTGTAGCAGATGTAACAACAGGATTGTTTAGCTCATCATATTGTCCTCCTTCCTAACTTCCTGTGTGAAAACCTCAACAGGAAGTAGCATTTGATTCAGGCATTTGGCAAGCTCACAATTCTCCATCTCCATTGTTATATTTTTTCCCAGTTGCATCCCCTCCTCTTTGAAGGACAAAGTTTGTGATCGGTCTGTACTGCTTAAACAGATGTTGCAACATGTAGTAGGTCTCGTTCCAGCGGGTTGGTATCGCCAGTGTGAGAACTTTAACTGGTACTATATTAGCATGCTGAATGATTCTCAGTTGCTTCTGGGCTTTAAAAGAATGACTGACATGAGTGCCAATTCTGCAGCAGGTGGCGACTATGTTGCTGACTATGTCTTCTCTTTTGAAACAGTCTTGCACAATCTCGTCGATGCAATGCTCCAAACACAGGACCCTGACATATCCACAATCTATGATGGTCTTGACTATATTACTGTTATAGTCTGTGGCAACAAATTCAATTCTGAGACCTCTGGGTCAAAGGCATTCAAACACCTTGCTGTTGAACTAATCCAAGATTTTTGCAGTTGTATGGGATTTCTCCATGTCAAACATCACTATTGTTGCATGCAACTGAACACAATTAAAACTTTATTCAGCCTTGAAACCTTTAGATAGCTGTTGCCTAAACCCCACCAAAGACATCCAGTGCTTAGTGAGATACATGTAATCAATTGTTTGACAACTGGTCCACATGTCTGTCATCATGTGGATAGTGTGGCCAACGCTCTTCTGCATAGCGTGGCCAACCAAATGCGGCACATCATAACGGAACACTGCAACAGCAACTCTGGCAAAATAGGTCCAGCCGAGAACCTTCAATTTCAGGCAGATGGGTGCCTTCGACTCGACCGGGGTCCAGTCCTTGTCCAGATTATCAGAATGAGGGCTTGGAGAAGATGATCGAGTGCCTTTTATTTTTCTTGCTGGATATTTTGAAGCCAGTGATGAAAGAGTCACATCTTGCTCAGCAGGAAGCTCAACCTCCTGTTCTGTTCCTACTTCAGGAAGAATATTGCTGGCTACGGTTTCTGTTGTCCACTTTCCTTCAACAATCGGGTACTTGCTTGTGGCTGAGACAAATCCAGTACAGACTCACTACTCGTCATCATGACTACTGTGACTGCATCACTGAAAGACATGGGTTTGGGCTTAGTCTTAGTTTGGGGTGGTGCTGTTGATGATGTGGGAGCGTTGCTTCCAGCCTTTACCTGCCCAAAGGGGGTTTAAGGAGGAACACCATGTTTCCTGAAAAAAGTGGAGGCCTGCATGCCTTGGGTGCAATATCATCTAATTCTCCTCTTCACAGGCCACTTTCTTCGGCATGAACAACCTTCTTTAGGTCGATCTTAGGTCTGGCAGTTGCCACTTAGCTGCACCAGCAGAAGCAAAGGAACACTGAGCTGGTGTCTCTGCCAGCCTTCTGTCTAACTGTACTGTGTGTGATGATGTCTCTTGTGCACCCAAAAGCAAAAAAACAGGAAACAAATTTGGTAAAATCTGGCATTTGTAGGATGAATCTACAGACAAGGTAATGTAGTGAGTTTCCATCACAAATAATTAACTATAGTGTATCTATTCCAAGCCATAACATAACATTTCCATAACACCTCTAAGTCCTATGAGATGCCTTTGACAGGCAGTACGTGCCGGGGAGAAATTGAATAATCCTTAAAATAATTATTGCTGTTGTCTGCCTACGGCCTCTGGCAGGTGGCGGGTACATGGGAAAATGTACCAATCCATACACAAAGTATTGCTGATGTGCGCCTATGGCAGGTAGCGGGTGCAGGAGGGAAATGGATTAATCCTTAAAAGAAAGTATTTCTGCTGTGTGCCTATGGCAGGCAACGGGTACTGGGGAAAATTAAGTAATCCTTAAAAACATTATTGCTGGTGTGTGAATATAGCCTATGGCAGAAGGTAGGTGCAGGGCAAACATTGAATATTCCTTAAACAATTATTGCTGGTGTGAGCCTATGGCAGGCAGGGGGTGCAGGGAAAATTCAAATAATATAAAACATTTCTGCTGATGTGACCCTAGGGGGTTATGGGAAATGCTGTGACAGGCAAGGAGGTGCAGCGGGTAATGGAAAAAATGCATAAAGAGACCAGGGGTGGGCGGAAGTCGCGGAAGGGACTTTCGTAGAGAGGCACGGAAATTGAACCAATCTCGGTGCCTCTCCGCAAATTTCCGTTACATGACTCCCGCCCGCCTCCCGCCGCCCGCCTGCCCGCCCGACACCCGCCCACCTCCCACCCACCTCCCGCCTGCAATATTAAACATTGATTAAAGCCTAAAATTAGATTTAATAACACTTACCTTATCGCAGGGTCATCTTCCTGGTCTATCGAGCCTTCTTCTTGAAACTGCGCATGCGCAGGAGCCTGTGCACGCGCATTCTTGGCCAGGAATGCGCATGCGCAGGCTCACCCGCATGCGCAGTTTCAAGAAAAAGGCGCGATAGACCAGGAAGATGACCCCGCGATAAGGTAAGTGTTATTAAATCTTATTTTAGGCTTTAATCAATGTTTAATATTGCGGTCGGGAGGTGGGCGGCCAACTTCCGATCCGCCCCCTGAGTGTGCGGAGATTTGCCCTGTTTCTCCGCCTTCTTTGCGGAAGGCGGAAGGGGCAAATATCTGCCCATTCCGTGGGCGGAACGGAAATGTCCGCCCACCCCTAAAAGAAACCACTGTACATGCATATTACAATAATTCTCATGCACATTAAACTCAAATCAGGGAAAAGGAGAAAAAAAGGCACAGTACTCTTCTGTCAATGTCCTTGGCTTTGAAAAGTGATATAAAAGAGACGCGCTGGATACACAGAATAGCCTCACTAGCCCATGGCAACCAGGGGAAAAGGTATGGCCAACAAAGAACACATGCAGTCCTATAGCAAAAGCAAAGCTACTGACTACAAAATGGCTGCCAGACACATGGCCACCAAGGGCAAAGGCAAGGAACACATGCAGACCTATGGCAAAAGCTAAGCACATTGACTACAGAAAGGCCACCAGCCACATGGCCACTAAGGGCAGAATCATGGACGACAAAGAACATATGCAGGCCAATGGCAAAAGCAAAGCACACTGACCAAAAAATGTCCACTGGCCACATGCCCACCAAGGGCAAAAGGCATGGACAACACAGAAGGAACACTTGAATGCCTATGGCAAAAGCAGATCACACTGAATACAGAATGGCCAATTGTCACATGTCCACCAAGGGCAAAATCATTGATTGCAAAAACACATTCAGGCCTACAGCAAAAGCAAAGCACACTGACAGCAAAATGGCCACCAGCCACATGGCCACCAAGGGCAAAGAAATGGGCAAGAAAGAACACATTCCAGGGTATGGCAAACGCAAAGCACACTGACTAAATGGCCAACAAATGCATGGACAATAAAGAACACATGCTGGCCTATTTCAAAAAGCACACTGACTACACCAAATTAAAATGGCCACCATACAACATGGCATAGAGAACAAAGACAAAATGGCAGCCTACGGCGAATACACATGCACACTGGCCACAAAAAAAAGTGGGCACTTGGAAGCATGGTAAACAAATTGGAAAACACTACCATTATTTCAGCACTGCTAAAACATAAAAATTATCTTTCAACTTCACCTAACCACAAACTCCTCAATTGATCAAAAAATACGCCACCAAAATATTTGAACACTTTGGAAAAAAGCATATAAATACAACGAAAAAAACTTTTCACTTAATCCAAGGCAATCCCATAATCATTAAATATTTGTAAAAAGCATACGCCAAATAAGCAGTTGTTTTATAAATATCAAATGTAATAATCTCTGGCTGGACATGGCCCGAGGCTTGGGCAGACGAGGCCCCACAGGAAAATGAATGAAATAATAGTGCAAAAATTCCCAATCAATACACAAGAAATAAAACTAGGCCCCAGCCCTCCCAAACTTGTGAATAATTTTTCTCCTTAGAATCAACTTAAAATTTGATTGCAGAATAGGCCCCTTTTGCAACTGCAGGCCACGCACAACCAAATTTAGAAATAACAAAAAAGTTAAAGAAAATACTTATACATGCCCTCCATCAAGCAACAAACTTATCCAAAAGCTCTTTACCTTGCCTGATTCCTCCAAAAGAAATCCTTGAAAGTCCAATATTATGTGCAGCGGGAACTGCAGACACAGAAGAGAGTGATACTTTGCCCCTCAAAATCCAAATGAAAAGAGACCCAGGGATGGACAATGCACTGGGAGATGCCTTCGGGACAGAACGAGGAAGTTGTAACCTCTGTGGCACTTCGTTCCTGTTGAAGAAAAAAGTAAAATAAGAACAAGGTTTCATGCTAAAAAATGAACTGAGCCATCCATTCAGGTTGAATAGTTACTCGAAAATCCAATTCATTTTGATTTTGCTGCTTTTCAAGTAGAAAATCTACCTGAGAAGCAGCAGTCTGAAGCCGTTACCCAAATGGGAACAGAGGGGCATATTATCAAGGGGGTTTATCTCCACTGTTTTGGTTTTAAAAGCCAATAAAGCGGAGATAAAATGATCTCCCTATTACCTAGCTGTTGCTAACACCAGTTAGCGACAGCTAGTAGGAGATAGCGATCATCTTGGGCCCCACTTTGCATGTCAGTGATATTTATCACTAATGATATGCAAAGTGGGCGTGCCAAGATGTTTGCGACTGGAAACAGTCGCTAACATCGCTATCTTCTATTACAAACTTTATGGAGATATTCGCGCTAAGTGCGAATGTCTCCAAAAGCTAACACCTGCCCTGAGCAGTTCTTAGCCATGTTATCCAATGCGAGGTGGATAACATGGCTAAGAGCATTAACTCGCTAATGCATGAATATCGCTGACTTTTCAGCGATATTCATGCATTGCGGCGATTTTTATCGCATTTGCGATAAACCTTGGTAATACCAAGGTTTATCTGCGATAAAAATCGCCGCAGCTCGGCGATAATTTTTTCACGCTAACCAAGCAATAGTGATAATTATCGCTATTGCTTGGTAATATGCCCCAGAATTTGTCCAGAACTACGCGTTACAAGAGTGATGCAGATAGACTGAATTTCTTATTATGGCTACACCACAGCTTACAAAAAAACGATTTTTCACAGCCGAGTTGGGATTCACCACTCACAGTGGCTGTACACAATGTGGCTTGACAATAAAATGAATGAAAAATCTTATAACATCATTGAAAATTCACAGTTGAAAAACTGAATGATGATTCTGGCTCAAAAATGCAAAATCACTTACATTTACTAGTTATGGTTAGCACACAAGCGCGCAATAACTCTCACCACTTGACATGCTGAATACAACACTTTATCAACAGCAGAGAAACAAAAGAAAGACTATCTATGAAAAACATGGTTGAAGGTGTGAGGTATGTCATGGGTTTTGTCGTTTTCAAAATAAAACGGGTCGATTTCATGGGTTTTACTGGTTTGAACTATAACAAACATGTAACTGTGAATATTTTAGGGAACTTCAATATTCTTTTAATGAGGCACTTTGTCCAACCCCAAGAGGGTGACCAATCCCCACTGTGCATGTTCTTTAACCGTGTACATCAGAGGATAGCCGCAGGCCTTCTATCTTACCCGTCAGTGTCCATCTCCCTACCGTTCACAGTTTATGCTAGAGCAGCAGGGGTTGGCTATGGGGCATGCCTGTGATGATGTCCACAGTGACCACAGCAGCAGGGCACTAGGACCAGCCCGAGGTGGGACGAGGGCGGGCGGAAAGGGAGGAGCTGGGGGCTAGGAACGGCAGTTAGCCCAGGAAGGAAAAGGAAGCTAATAAAGAAGGTCTCTACCACTAACCCTACATCCGTGTGTCTCTATATTGCCGCGGACACTACATCTGGCGACGAAGGACCTCGAACACACACGTGTGTGAGGACGGCTGACTCGGTGCACACCCGGCGATTGACTAGTGCCGGAGCTCGCCCCACGTGTGGTTTTGGAGCGTGTTACTGCTCCTGCCTACCGGGAGCCCACCCCGGCGGCGAAGAAAACCGAGCTCGCCCTGCGTGTGGAGGCTTGAGCGTTTATATACAGTGCCCACCGAGAGCCCACCTCAGCGGCAAAAGTGACCAAAAAAAACCGAAGGAAACACGAAGAATAAGCGAAGAAGCTCCCCTACCTGAAAGAGTGACTCCGGCAGTGAATCGTGGCTGAAACCGGCAAGCGGTGATTGTGGAGTGAAAGCGCTAAGCAATAAAGTAAATCCGGTGAAAAGAAAGAAAAAAACGTCCGAAATCTCGTTGAACACGAGATTCACGCGCGGCCATCTTGGAGTCAGGCAGATTTGTCCAATCCCCTGTGAGGAATCAACGGCGGGCATTTTGAAGTCAGGCAGAAGACCTGAATGGCAAACAAGCACTGGCGAGTACAAAAGGACTAACAAACAAGCACCAGATGCATGAGTAGACAAATATCAAGGAAGCCGTCTATCATCAACTAAGCCATTGGATAAACTGCACTAGTACGAGAAGAAACGCAAGAACAAGATGTCAACGTCACCACGTATCATCGCGGAAGAGCCCTCACCCACCTGCAGCTAGCACACAACACTAAAGAAAGTGGGAATTTGCTGAGCCACAAGTCACGCATAGTGTAGCTGAGTGGTGGCCATTCTGAACTCAAGAAATCCAAGCCTCACTCACTGAAGCATACCGAGGTGGTTGCGAATCTTACCAACCTCAAAGGAAACGACTAGACCAAGGATCGTGCCGAAGCGGGTCAGCAAAGAAGACGGGAAGCAAAGGAAACAGTCCTGTGACCGTAGCAGATCAAAATCTTCCTCCCTCATGGTGGTGGGAAAAGCAACACAACGATCCAATCCCTGCATTGAAGTGCCACCCCCAGTGACACAGACAACATTCAGGGTTTGGGTCCTAAATGGAACCGGTGGCTGGAATCACTGGATGATTTTCTTGACGCCACCGGTGAGCGAAGAGATGGAAAATGTCTGATACTACTCCTCCAGTTGGTGGGTCATGAGGGCCGACGCTTAATCAGAACATTTTCTGAAAAGGACACAGAGTCTTATGAAAGACTCCAAGAGATGCTACGCGCCCATTTCAACGCAAAGGAAGACGTGGATCATGAAAGCATCGCCTTCAACACAGCACGGCAGGAACCAGGAGAATCATTGCCAAACTTCATCACCCGGTTGCAAAGTCTGGTACAATGCTGCCACTTCAACACATTTACAAATGAGGACGCAGTTCGACTCCGGGTAATCGAAGGCTGTTCAAGTTCTAATACCAAGCACAAGATTCTTCGAGGGCATTGGTCGCTAAAGGAAATAATCAGGAAGGCCGAAGTTGGAGAGCGGGTCAAAGCAAGAGAAATATCAAAAGAATTGCACCTAAGTGCAAGACACAAAGATACCAAGAAAGAGACATCTCTAAGGTCTGTGAATAAAGCCCAAGAAATAAACAAAACCAGTAACGGGGAGGGTGAAGACAGATCAGAGTTAAGACAACGGGAGAGACAAAGTAACATGAAATACTCTGAGTCAACAACACAAAAGACCGGGATGATCCAGGATTGCGACAGCTTCACTGATACAACCTCAAGGAGTCATCCAACCTCAAGAAGTCATTCAACATATGGTGCAAGCGATTCTGAAGCAGATGAAGTGTCAAGTGGGACAGATCCCACCAATGGACCAGATGACAGCCTGCCCAACAAATGTGCAAGAAAGGCAAACTATAGAAGACTCGACCAGTCACGTCAACACTGGAAATCGGTACATGATCACACCCGTAACACAGATGTCAGTGCACAAAACAAGCGGGAAGAAGAGGCAAACCGGATAAGACGGACTGACTCACTCAGACACCGGGAAGAGGAAGACAAACACATCCAAGACATCCGAGACAATGAAGAAACTGAGAGGAGGCCATTATCATCACACAAGAGAGGCAGAGACAAAATACCCAGGGATCAAACGCAAGAAATAAATATGTGGTTATCAAACAACCTCTCCAGTAAGATGACACCAAAGTCACTTTGAGACAGGTACCCGGAGAAATATCCCAAAGAGAACTCCGACTCAAGGAGCAGCTCGTCACGGCCTACCTGTTTCAGAAATCCTCCATTCAAGACACACTCAAAGGAACGGTATCAAAGGAAATCGACAAAAGGCTCCTCTGATTTAGAAAGCACGTCTGTTCGATCCCTCGAGTCGACCGAGTCATGGTCCCGACGACGGCCATGGCGTCAACCACCTGAACACACCCCAGAACCAAAGGACATTCTTCCCATCAAGAGTAACGTATCTCACATCAATGTCCCTGAGTACTCAATCACTCCACAAGACAACCTGTCTTG
Organism: Lissotriton vulgaris; assembly: GCF_964263255.1. NCBI lineage: Eukaryota > Metazoa > Chordata > Amphibia > Caudata > Salamandridae > Lissotriton > Lissotriton vulgaris. Next base: position 635,330 of record NW_028244385.1, on the reverse strand, counting down.
TCAGTCGCAGGTACATCAAGATATAAACAATGTACCTTCACCCCTGATAGGGTCAGCGAGGCTGACCCAAAGAGCCTACAGAAAGAAAACAGAGATAGTGGACATTACCCACCAGATGGGAAAGGACCATCCAGTCACTCTGCAAGGAAAGCCAGACGTGTTAACAGAGACAGATCAGCATCAGATGAGAGAGAAACATGCACATGCCCAGACAGTCAAAGGGTTCACCAGTCCCAAACGTGAGTGGGAGTTGGTAAGACAACCAGAGGCAGCGAATGAGTCCACAAACCAAACCAAGATGGTCTCTTCAGATAGCTCCTTACCGTCTGGCATACATGATGTTGAACAGGAGGGCAGTGTTGCTCTTGACCGGACAAGACAAAAAGTAAAATCATATGCGGGTGCTCGGAAGAGAACCAGAACAACATCCCCTCATGAAGGAGATCGAGCGTCAATCAAACAAGAGCCACAAAGGAAGACAGACTGCCGACATCAAGCTGAGCTTCTTACAGTCACCTCAGAAACTGAAGATGAGTGGATCACCCAGAAGCTGATTGGAAACCACCACGAACCTGAGCACAAGAAGACCACGCGAGACGTCTCGCAATTTCAAAGATGCACTCCTGTAATAAAAGATGTTCTTGTCAAAGCGACAGAAAGCCACACAAAGGAAATGGAGATGCATCTCCATAGCTTAAACAGGCGGCCTGCAGACCCGTGTGGCTGATTGAGGAACTACAAACATGTTGGACGCTAAGTATATTTTGTTAACAAGGGGGAGAAGATGTAATATTGTGATGCAGTCTAGTGTTTCAACAAAACGGAACTATGATCACTGAGGAGGCCGACGGAAGACGACTCACCCGCAATGTGACGTACTTTAAGAAGTGCAGCCCCAATATTAAGGAACTACTGACTGAACCAAGAGTAGAGAGAGGAGAAGCAGAGACACCACCAAGTCGCAGTCAGGCATTGATAGAAATCACTGACGAGCGCGAGCCTGACAGTCAGGATCTTCAGGCGCGCCTCAGACGGGTCATCACAACACTGTCTCGCCTGAGTGAAGAAATATAAGCGGAGACAGTTGACGACTAGAAAGAAGAGGGTGCGAACAGTTTGCTGTGTCTTGATTGATTTTGTGTGTTTTGTTTACAGAGGGGGGAGATGTGATGATGTCCACAGTGACCACAGCAGCAGGGCACTAGGACCAGACCAAGGTGGGACGAGGGCGGGCGGAAAGGGAGGAGCTGGGGGCTAGGAACGGCAGTTAGCCGTTAGCCCAGGAAGGAAAAGGAAGCTAATAAAGAAGGTCTCTACCACTAACCCTGCATCCGTGTGTCTCTATATTGCGGCGGACACTACAATGCCCTTTTGGCAGTCAACAAACCCAAACTTGGGCAGATACCCTCTATTACCCAGGCCCTGTGCACAGAGGATTCTGATTCCCACCCTGACTGGCCTACATCCAGGCACTGCATCTAACCCTCCTCCAACTTCCATCCCCCATTGTACACAAGTCCTTGTCCGAAGTTTGGCTGTGCTCAGTGAGTGTTAGCTGCAGTACCTGTTCTACTAACAGGCATTGTGCCCAACTGGCTGCCAGCTGCCAACCCGCATGCATGCACAAATCCGTTCAACAGGCAATATTTATTATGGTAAGTAAAATAGGAATACACTTCCTTTTCACCCCCCTAAACGTTTTTTCTTCTGCATAGAACAGAAGAAAAATTGGCATGCTGGACCTTAGGAGAGTATGATTGTCAAATTTAGTGCAGAACTGTACACATGGGGCAAAGTTATAGGCAAATCAAAAAATGCCTTTTCAAATTTTCATTGTAAAGAGTGGCTAAATCATAACTATAGTGGCATGTATCTGTATATATATGTCACTTATGTCATTTGAGATGTCATCAGTGACGTCATGCTTGAAGTCAAAGAACTTGTCATGGGTTAAGTAATATGGTTCACCGACAAAATATTAAGTACAAAATATCTACTAACAAACATATTGAGTTAAAAATATTGATAAAATATATAGCTTTCAGTCGTCTAACATATCGATTTTTAAACACATATACGTTTGAATAATAAAAATTAATTAAAAATAAATATTAATACTAATATAATTAAAATAAACTATATTTAATAGTTTTTGAAGAATATAACATTCATTATTATTTTAGAAATGAAAACAAAATAATATATTGATAAATGTATTTTTATTTAACCATATCTAATTTTAAAATATTTGTAAATTAATATTTTAATTGATATTATTTTCAATACTTTTTAATGTAAAAATATAAAAAATAAATATATATACATTTATCCAATAAAATAAAATATTTAAAAATAAACCATTTTCATAACAAATAAAAACAAAATAAAAATTAAGATTGTACTAAAAAAATACATTAAAAACATTAATAATTATAAATATTATAACTTTAAATAACCAGAAACATATTAATATAGATTGAAACAATATAAAGTAAACTACAGAATGTTTAAATTAATACATATACTATTCCTATTACAACTTATAAATAAATAGTAGAGAAACAGGCCGATAACGATGTTGGTCGGAAAGCCTCTGACCACTAATCGGAAGCTTTCCGACCGACAGGGTCGGTTTGCGGTCCAACTGCCGAATTGTAATGTCGGCGGTCGGAGCATGAACTGTCCGGTCATTCCACGCTGTTCCGACCGGCTTTCGGAGTCTTGCGGCCAGTCAAAACCACACCGTAATCGCCTATGGACCGCGTTTCCACAGTTGATTACAATGTTGGTTTCTCACAGCCTTTCCAACATGGAAAGGCTGTCAGAAAGTGACTTTGGGGCCCCTAGCAGGGGCCCCTTGCCTCCACAGCTACAAATGGTGGCAGAGGGGGTACCTAGGGCGCCCCCCTGCAAATTCATGCATGCTGTGGCAGGCTTGCCTCTGGGTGCAGGGTTTCACACACAAACCTATTTCTTTATGAGAGCCTGTATTGTGGCTGGTTTATGACTGTAACACAAGCTCCCGTACAGAAATGTGTATATCCGACCTAACAGTGTTCGGTTGCATCGTAATTAGGCGGTCAGAACCGCCGACCAGAGGTCGGTTGATTCCGAGAAGGAGACAGTGTCGGTCAGCGGCAACTCCGACTGATATCTTATTAAGCCACTAAGTGTCAAACTCAGGAGGTGTTAAATTCACAAGCCCCACTACAATCAATTCAATAGTAGAAAAAAGTATTAGATGCCGGAGGGGTAAAATGTACTATTCCCACTTCACTCAGTACTACACTAGGGAAAGTGTTAGATTGCGGATGGGCAAAATTTACTATTCTCACTCCAGTCAGTAAAACTAGGGAAAGTGTTGTAATGGGGAGGGGTAAAATTTACTATTCCCACTCCAGTCAATGCAACAGTAAGGAAAGGGTTAGATTTTGGAGGGGTAACATTTACTATCCCTACTCCAGTCAATGCAATAGTAGGGACAGTTTTGGACTGTGGAGGGGTAAAATTTACTATTCCCACTCCATTCAATATAACAGTAGGGAAGCTGTTGGATTGTGGAGGGGTAACATTTACTATTCCCACTCCAGTCAGTACAACAGTGGTGAAAAAGTTGGATTGCATAGGAGTAACAGTTGCTATTCCCACTCCATTCAAAATAATAGTAGGGAAAGTGTTGTATTGAAGAGGGAAACATTTACTATTCCCACTCCAGTCAGTAAAACAGTGGGGAAAGTGTTGGATTGCAGAGGGGTAAATTTTTACTATTCCCACTCCAGTCAATGCAACAGTATGGAAAGAGTTAAATTTTGGAGGGGTAAAATTTACTATGCCCACTCAAGTCAATTCAATCGTAGGGAAAGTGTTGGACTGCAGAGGGGTAAAATGTACTATTCCCACTCAATTTAATGTAACAGTAGGGAAACTTGGTTTGCGGAGGGTAAACTTTACTACTCCCACTCCAGTCAGCGTAACAGTTTTGGATTATGGAGAGATAAAATGTACTATCCACACTCTAGTCAGTGCAACAGTAGGAAAAGTATTGGATTACAGAGGGGTACAATTTACTATTCCCAACCCAGTCAGTGCAATAGTAGTGAATGTGTTGGATTGCAAAGGGGTAAAATTCAATTCTGCCACTGCACTCTATGTGGCATTAGCGACAGAATATTTTACTTTAAGTAAAATAATGACTTCAAAACTACAGTAAATAAAAAAGAATTTTAATATTTAAAAATCTCTATCTTTTTAAATTAACAAATTTAACACAATTACATATGTATTACAATGTTTAATGTATGTTATAAATGAATACAAATATTATCAAAATACCAAAATCTATTGTCAAAATTTAAACCACCAATAAACACAAAATTATTTACAATTAAAAAGCAGACCACAATTAACACATAAAATACTAAATTATAGTTTAAGCAATTTTTTTACTCTTTTAATTTTGTTATTACTTACATAACTTCTACTCTATACCTCTACAAGCTACACACCACAATTCGAAAATGTATATTTAAAATAATAATATTTATACAATTTACATCATTAAATATGTATTCTAATATTAATACTAATTAACTACTAATAAAACAATGAAATGTAATTATCTTTCCCTTTATCCATACAAAACAAACAACCCACACCTAGGGGCCGATTCCGATTTGGGAAAATGCCCTCCAAATAGCCATACGGAGCTTTTTTCCCGTACGATTAGTATGGAGAACCGTACCCGTACGTACGACCTAGTACGATGTGTATCCAAAGCAGTTCTCCGTACAAATCGTACCGAAGACCGTACAACTCACTGATCCGTACGAATGGCATTCAGAACGCGCAGTACGCAACGTAGGCATGGGCGGAAAATCCGTTCCGCTCGCGGATTTTGCGGATTTTCGGGAAATCCGCAATCCGCGAGATTTGCGAATTTCCCGCAAAATCCGCAAATCCGCGAGCAGCGGATTTTGCTCGCACTGCTCGCACTGTTCGCGTGAGTTCGCGCCCCGCGAATGAGTGCAAAATTGCAGAAATACGATCTTAGCAAAACTGAAAGTAACTACTTACCAGGTTCAAAAGTTCAGGCTCATCATTAGTAGCCATTTCCTGGAGTGCTTCCTGAGGGGCCCCTCCAGAGTTCAGTTGCCAGTTGAAACTATTATGTGACCCTGCTCTGAACCTCAGAATAGTTACACATATGCCACAAAGGTCCTGAATTACAGCTAAGGGAGACAAGCAGGAGCCAGGCTGGAAGTTAAAATCCATTAATCAGCCCCTAATTCATTATTGTCAGTTGGGGCAGGGCAGGTGTTGTAACTAATTTTGCAACAATGAAAGCACTTAGCAAGTGCAAAAGATCACTAATCAGGGCGCACTAAGGAAGCAGGTGCCAGCTAAAAAAATATTCTGTGACACATGAATCAGCCCCAAATTAATTCAGGTCACTTGAGGCAGGGAAGGTGTGCTTTGCTTTGCCGAAAATAATGTACACTGGACAACCAGAGGGTGTGGTGATGAAACAGAGGGTGGCATGGGTGGGCCAGAGGGTGGCATGAGTAGTCAGAGAGTGGCAGTGATGAAGAAGAGTGTCCCAAACAGGCTGGACATGTAGAAACAACAAGTTCGCGAAACTTGCGACCCGACCATATTTACAAACACTTAAATCACTTTTTACGCATATATATATACATTTTATACAACACAAACAAATACATAAAATTATATATTCACAGTTCAAAACAACAACATCCAAATAACAATAGACATTTAAGTTATCGTTTTCTCTACCGAAAATCTTAATTCAAGATTATGCAAGACTACGTCAAATGACAGGAACATATAGGTGTGTGCCTATTTTCATTATACACTTAATGTACTGGTTTGTTCCTGTTGGTGTGCCGACGCGTTTCGAGTTCGTGGACAAGTTCCCAAACTCTCATCAGGGCCTTGTCAATAATCTGTATAGGATACAAAAACACAATAAAGTTTTATTGACAACCTGTACGCCTCTTGTCTACCCTTATTCTTATTTTAATAGATGGTTATTGTACCTGTAATTTATTGGTCAGGAAGGGAATGTTTTCGTATTTTTTTTTAATAAATACACTGTTTTTATTTCTCCATCTGCACCGGGCGGTATGGGGAGGACTTGTCAGATACTGGTGTTCCTGTATTGAAAAAACAATCTATCACTGCCAATTGGAGATGTCATAATTCGATATTGGCACAACATCAATTGCCACATACCTCGTGTTCTTCACCAATGTGTGTAGACGTGACGTTTCAAGTACACGAAAATGTCGTTTATGTGTGGGCAGACCTGGCCAAAAAATGGGAATCGTTATAAGGTCAATGTCCTCGCACCAAATTAGAATGTTCAGTGCCCTGCATTAAAATGCTATATTCTTATCATTCGATGAAAGCGGCATTGTACCTGTTTTATATCAATTCGGCATGTGTCTCCCTCTCCTATCTTCGCTCGAATGTACAACCCATTTTCACTCAATCATGGCGAGCACCGTGTTTTCACCAAGCCGTTTCTAAAAGAAGGGAGGGGGGGACAGCAAGCGGGAGGGGGATTTAGTCTCATTTGTTTGTTACCGGCTCGAATTGGGGAATCGGCAAGTTCCACTGCTCACCTTAAGGTGCGGACTGAATGCTCCGTGACCTTCTTCCATACAACGCCAAAAACCGTCTGACTGGCCTGCGTTACTGTGACGGGCATCTTGTACTGCATGTTGGGACTGGAGTGTGTACATGGGAATTATGGGAGGCGTAGTTTATTGTTTAACTCATTTTTAGTATGTGCGTTCTTATCATTAAGAATGTGGGCATGTATATGTCGGTCTAAGTGATATATGTTGCAATGTGCTGGTGCCAATATTCCAATCATAACGAAGTTGACAGTTCAGGCGGGCTGTATAGCGCCAAATTGACTCTATATAATTTGTGCCATGTAGGCAAACCGACTTCACAAAATTGAAGATAGAGACTATGGAATTTTGTAGGAAATTGAGATTGAAGGCATTCTTTTTTAATCAGCCAGTAATTGCTAACAATGAAACAACTGGACTTAGAAATAAATCCAAATTTGTAACCCATCAGAACATTCCTAAACAGATGCAAGCATTTGAGCAGGTCCTGGTATCGTCCATTAATAACATGGAAAAAACTAAGAAATATGTGCCTCAGAACATGACCCAGGGACAACGTTAGGCAATACAGAGTCTGAAAGAGGACTCTTCATTAGTTATAAAGCAGACAGACAAAGGGGGAGCGGTGGTCATTTGGCCCCGTGAGATGTATGTAACAGAAGGATTGCAACAAGTTGAAAATGACATATGGTATCGAACTCTACCGGAAGATCTGACTAAACAGATTCAGGGATTGATCGCTGAGGTCTTGGAGCTGGGTAAAGATGAAGGCTTTCTGGGTATTAAAGAGTATGACTTTTTAAATAAAAAATTCCCTAGAATCCCGGTATTATACCTTCTACCCAAAATCCATAAAAGCCTAGATGAACCACCGGGCCGACCCATAGTATCGGGTTGTGATTCTTGTTTGGAGCCAATATCAAAATATGTCGACTTATTTCTAAAACCATTCTTGAAAGATGTAAGATGATACTTGAAAGATACTACAGACTTCTTGACAAAGGTGGAGGGCAGACCGTTTGATCCATCAACACAAATATTGGCCACTATGGACGTAACGCCCCTTTACACACAGATCCCTCAGGACGAGGCCCTAGAGGTGATCGAGTGGTATCTGGAGAGTAGGGTAAGACCACACAGGGTGCCCACATCCTTCATTCTGAGACTGGCAGAGATAGCCCTAAAGAAGAACTATTTCTCATTTAATGACCAGTTCTATATGCAAGTCAAGGGTACCGCGATGGGGTGTCCTTATGCCCCAGAGATGGCAGAGGTCTACTTGGCACAGTACGAAACAAAATTTGCGGAAAGAAACAACCCCTTTTCTGGTAACATCATCCAGTGGTTGCGTTATGTAGATGACGTCTGGCTCCTGTGGCAGGGGAGCCAGACCGATCTATTAGCGTTCCGCGGTTGGATTAATGCAAAACATAGAGACATAAAGTTTTCCATGGAAGCGAGCACGACCCAAATGACATTTTTGGATGTCGAATTGAGCTGTGTTGAAGGCTCTTTGAAAGCCTCGTTGTACAAAAAGGCTACTGATAAAAACACCATCCTGCACCATAGAAGCCATCACCCCAGAAACCTCAAAACAAATTTACGGATTCGCAGAAATTGCACCAAGATAGGTGATTTTGACAACCATGCACAGACTTTTGCGAGGAGAATAAACACAGGGGCTATCCTAAAAAACTTTAAAAACATTCGTACAAAAGGGCCCGTTTCATGCCACATGAGTGTCTTTAACAAACCAGAGAGAAGAAAGAGTTGGACCGCTTGGCATGTGTGACCACGTTCGGTCCAGACACTCACAAGATGAGACAAGCAGTGCTGAAGAATTGGCACCTTTTGGAAGGGTTGGAATGCCCTTCCCCCGGCCGATATTTGCCTATAAAAGGAATCAAAGCGTACAGCAACAAATTGTGATAGCAGACATCGCAAAGCCAAAACCAAAACACGAACTCCTTTCACTCTGGAACATGAAACCGTTGGAAGGCCACCATAGGTGCGGCAATTGTGTCGCATGCCCCAACACCATCGAGGGCAATGAATTCCAGCATATGGATGTGAAGTGGAAACATTCAGGCTTCTCAAACTGCAGGACAAAAAATGTAGTTTACATAATAATTTGCCCGTGCCAGAAGATCTACATTGGCAAAACTAACCAACAGGTTAATTTGCGTATAAGCCAACACAGGTCACATATAAAAAAGTAAGTGCTAACCGCTCCCATGGTAGAGTACTTTATAGAGAAGTCACATAATGAAAACGATTTCAAATGGTCGGTGTTGTTCACCATGAGTAATACACAGCGCCCTACTGATGTTGACAAGGTGTTGTTACAAAAAGAAGCATATCTCATTCTTAAGTTCAATAGCACATTGACTGGCCTCAACAGTATGTCTGAATTATCTAGAGTGTGAGCTTGGCCTCCCTCCGAGGAACAAGCCGCTTATATAGAGACAATTTGGCGCTATACAGCCCGCCTGAACTGTCAACTTCGTTATGATTGGAATATTGGCACCAGCACATTGCCACATAAATCACTTAGACCGACATATACATGCCCACATTCTTAATGATAAGAACGCACATACTAAAAATGAGTTAAACAATAAACTATGCCTCCCATAATTCCCATGTACACACTCCAGTCCCATAATGCAGTACAAGATGGCTGCCACAGTAACGCAGGCCAGTCAGACGTTTTTTGCCTTTGTATGGAAGAAGGTCACGGAGCATTCAGTCCGCGTCTTAAGGTAAGCAGTGGAACTTGCCGATTCCCCAATTCGAGCCGGTAACAAACAAATGAGACTAAATCCCCCTCCCGTTTGCTGTCCCCCCCTCCTTTTAGAAACGGCTTGGTGAAAACAGGGCGCTCGCCATGATCGAGTGAAAATGGGTTGTACATTCGAGTGAAGATAGGAGATGGAGATACATGCCGAAATAATTTAAAACAGATACGATGGGGGAACATCCTTTACAATGCAACTTTTACCATGCAGTGCCTTTACGACGCAACTTTTACAACGCAAACCATTACAACGCATTGCGCTGGGGGGCGCTCTAGGATAGGGAATAGGTTTAATGTATTATCCGACACCTTCCAAACTATCCACGGGGACTGGAGTTGGAATAGTAAATTAAACTATTCACTATCCAGCGCCCCAAAGCACTATGCGTTGTAAAGGCATGCGTTGTAAAAACCGCGTTGTAAAGGCATGCGTGGTAAAAGCATGCGTTGTAACATCATACATCCGGTACGATGCCGCTTTCATCGAATGATAAGAACGTAGCATTTTAATGCAGGGCACTGAACATTCTAATTTGGTGCAAGGACATTGACCTTATAATGATTCCCATTTTTTGGCAAGGTCTGCCCACACATAAACGACATTTTCGTGTACTTGAAACGTCACGCCTACACATATTGGTGAAGAACACGAGGTATGTGGCAATTGATGTTGTGCCAATATCGAATTATGACATCTCCAATTGGCAGTGATAGATTGTTTTTTCAATACAGGAACACCAGTATCTGACAAGTCCTCCCCATACCGCCCGGTGTAGATGGAGAAATAAAAACGCTGTATTTATTAAAAAAGGAGTACGAAAACATTCCCTTCCTGACCAATAAATTACAGGTACAATAACTATCTATTAAAATAAGAATAAGGGTAGACAAGAGGCGTACAGATTGTCAATAAAACTTTATTGTTTTTTTGCATCCTATATAGATTACTGACAAGGCCCTGATGAGAGTTTGGGAACTTGTCCCGAACTCGAAACGCGTCGGCACACTAACAGGAACAAACCAGTACATTAAGTGTATAATGAAAATAGGCACACACCTATATGTTCCTGTCATTTGACGTAGTCTTGCATAATCTTGAATTAAGATTTTCGGTAGAGAAATCGATAATTGAAATGTCTATTGTTATTTGGATGTTATTGTTTTGAACTGTGAATATAGAATTTTTTGTATTTGTTTGTGTTGTATAAAATGTATACATATATATATGTGTAAAAAGTGATTTAAGTGTTTGTAAATATGTATCACTTTTCTGCCTGAAAAGAAAGATATGAAATTTCGTTAAAAAATAGAAATGACTGGTATAAATAAAAGTACCTGACCAGATGTAATGAAGTTCCATTTGGTCTCAATAGAAATAATAGAGATATTGTAAATAAGGAGGGTGTGGGCATTTTCGTTGTGTTTTGGTATTTTCCAACCCAGCAAGTACGAATCATATCGACAACACTCCGTATGACTCTTTTTCTACGGGAGCTTAAAACATCCGAAAAAGCATATTTCGCCTTGAAATGCGTACGAAACGGACCTCCCCTCGGGTACGGTGCATACACCCCATGATAGCAGGGGTACGGTGCGTCGGGGTACGGTGCGTACACCCCTGGATTTCAGGGGTACGGTGTGTATGTCCCCATGCGTACACCCCATGAATGTTGGGGTACGGTGCGTAGGGGTACCGTTTGTACCCCCTAAGGCCCTAGGTGTACAGTGCGTACACCCCGTGCGTACACCCCTTGCGTTTAGGGGTACGGTGCGTATTTGAATGTGTGGCTCTCCCTACGAATTGCCTACACACGACGTGTTCTGCACGAATCGCGTATTCATTATCCGGTCCGGATCGTACTTGGCGGGTCGTACGGCATGTTTACGAATTGTACGCTTCACAGTGAGAGTCTAATTCGTATGGATTTCGCCTTGTATTTCGTACGGTTCGCACGGATTCGGACGTATTTCTATCCTACAGATTGTACTATGCCATTCGGACGGATTTGTACGAATCGTATGGAAACGGCTTCGAATGCGAATCGTCGTACGGATTCGTTTCCCGAATCGGAATCGACCCCCTAATATATAAATTTACATTTTAAAAAAAATTATTTACATAATTAATAACCAATTCCAAAATTAATATTACTAATTAACTAATAATAAATCAGTTATATTAATTGAACTTCCCATCCATTACCACTACAAAAATGCAATTCACACATATAACCTAAACAATACTTTAATTACATATTTACATAATTAATAATCATTTAATCTTAAAACTCAACAATATTTATTAATTATAATTCCTTAAATATCCTTTACCCACACACAACCACAAAACAACCCCCAAAAATAAATATTACAGAATTTACATAATTTATTATCAATTAAATAATTATTTATAATAATAAATAATTTTAAAAATTATAATTAATTTACTTCCCATCCTATACCCATAAAAAACCAGGGGTGGGCGGAGTTGGCGGAGTTTTACTACGCGGAATTCCACAGAGTTGCTTAAAAACTCAGTGGATGTCATGCATCTAGACTAACCCTGGGCGAAGGACTTCGCTAGGCCCACGAAGTGGGCGTAGTGTTGCCTACTTCACCCTTTGCAAAGTAGGCGTAGCAGGCAACAGTACGCCCACTCTGTGAAGTTGCCCGCCACCCGCCTCCCTCCCACCCTCCCGAACATAGCTAATTTAAGTATATGCGCAAATAAAAATAAATAAAGGGCACTTACCTTATCCGCTGCGTCCCGGGGCTCCCTCTGCTCGTTCACGCCGCCATCTTGATAATCAATGCTCATGCGGTGTTTTACCACCCAATCCTATTGGGTGGTAAAACACCGAATTCAGGTGTGCATGCACATCTGTGCATGCACACCTGTGCAATGTGACACAGATATGCCCTTAGGGCATGTATGTGTGCCACATGGCACACAAGCCTGCACTTGGGGTGCTATAGTGTGTCAAAGTGACACCCCCTGCACCCTTGCTGGATTCGGTATTTACCGATTCAAAAGCCCATAGGAATCAACGGGGAATACCGATTTGGTATTTACCGAATCGGTTAATACTGAATCTTACAGATTCGGTAATTCAAAATAAAAAATTACCTACATCTCCCTCCTTCTAATTTACCGATTCATAAATACCGAATCGGAAAAATTTGGTATTTATGAGTCTGTAAATTAGATTTACCCACATCTGGCCCATAGACTCTCCGAAATTGGCCCTCCGTAGATATCCCGCACTGATGTTTGCGGACGATATCCTGCTACTTTCAAAGTTGGCAATGGGTATGCAGTGTGTGCTAAATGTCTTTAGTGAGTTCTGCAAAAAAAGGAATCTTGTGGTCAATATTAGCAAAACCAAGTATATGGTTTTTAATGCTAATTCCATTAATTGCCCGCACCCTGTAATGGAGGGTTGACCCCTTGAAAGGGTACCCACATTTGATTATTTAGGGTTAACTCTGAATGATAAAAAGGGGTGGGGCCCACAAATGGATAAGGCTAATCTAAAATTGATACAGGCTGTTGGGGGGATTTTAAAAGTCCATAAAATGTGTGTTTTAAAGACTATAAGCCCACCACTTGAAATTTACAAGGTCCAAGTTAGGTCATCTTCCCTATGAATTTTGAATTTTGAGTTATTTGTAAAGCGCACATACACTGAGCAGTTTCTTGGCGCTATAGAGTTTCAAACTGAGGGAAGAAAGGACTAAGGATTGAAGGCTTGCTCAAACAGAAAAGTCTTAAGTGCTTTACGAAACTCCATATATGAGGGAGAGGATCTGAGAGAGGGGGGAAGGGAGTTCCAGAAAGTGGGTGCCAGTACCGAGAATTTCTGGCCACCAGATCGTTTTTTTCTGAACCGGGGATAACTAGCAGAGACTTAGAAGAAGAACGTAGGTCTCTGGCGGGGGAGTAATTAGTAATGGCAGAGTTGATAAACGCAGGGGCAGTGCCTGCCCGAGCTTGGAAGGTAAGGCAACCAAGTTTAAAGAGAGCTCTTTGTTTGATTGGAAGCCAATGGAGAGCCATCAGAAGCGGGGGAGGAGTGATGGAATTTTGGGAGGCCATACACCAGTCGGGCTGCCTGGTTCTGCACCATCTGTAAGGCGTTGAGGTGCGTAGGCGGGTGCACCGTTGTAGATGATGTTTCCGTAATCGATCTTAGATAAGATCATGGCCACGACAATCAGTTTAAGTGCGGGGAGGGAAAAGAACCGGGATACTTTTCTGATGATACGTAAGGAAAAGAAACAAGAAGAGACAACGGAACTTATATGGGTGTGAAGTGTCAAATGGTGATTGAGTGTGATACCGAGGGTCTTAACGACGGCATTGGAGGGGGAAGGGGGGGGGTCTAAGGGAGTTGGGCCAAAAGGTAGGCGACCAAGGATTGCTTCAGCCTCCAGTCCAGATCAACTCTGTCTTATCCGGGTTGAGTTTAAGATGGTTTGCGTTCATCCAAGCCCGGATAAACAGTAAGACCGACTGGAAGCTGGAGGCGCCGAGTGAGGAGGGGGAGAAATTAAAAATGAGCTGGAGGTCATCAGCATAGTTGTCAACTGTGACCTCCATCTGTTGGAGTGCAAAAATGAGGGGAAAAATTTAAAGATTAAATAAAAGGGGGGAGAGGGAGGAGCCCTGGGGAACCCTACATGTCACCCTGCTGGGAGAGGCCGAAAATTCGGCCAGATGGACTGCCTGTGTGCGCCCCTCCAGGAAGGAACCTATCCAGGCAAGGGCCTGTCCCCCTATACCCGCCGCCTTGACACGGGACAGAAGAATGGAGTGGTCAACCGTGTCAAAGGCGGCGGATAGATCGAGGAGGACCAAGGCCTGGGGGATGTTGGTGTCAAGTCCTTCCCTTAGTTGGTCCATGACTGAGATAACCACCTTCTCTGTGGAGTGGCGGGGACGAAATCCCGCCTGACAGGAGCAAGGTAGTTGCTGCTCTCTATAAAGGAGCTGAGTACCTGGGTGACGTGGGACTCTGCTACTTTTCCCAAGTAGGGAAGAAGGGAAATGGGGCGATAGTTTGCAGGGGAAGAGGGGTCGGCTCCTGGTTTTTTTAATATAGGAAGGATTATGGCAGTTTTCAGGGGGGACGGAACAGAGCCTGAGGTTAAGCAGTTGTTCAGGAGGGCTAGGGCGGGAGATGGACACGCCGAGAAGAACTGGCTAAGGATACGTGCCGGGCCAATGTTGGCTGGGGAGCCCGATTTAATACGGCTAAGCAGGGGGGACAGAGATTCACTGGTGAGTGGAGGGATAGAAGTGAGGAGACAGTTGTTTTCAGGGGGTTGGGTTGGAGTAAAAGTGGAGGGAGGGGGAGGAATATTAGCTTTAATGAGGGCTATCTTGTCAATAAAGAATTCGTTAAGCGAATCACATAAGCCCTGGGAGGGGGGAATCTTAGGCAGCGTTCTGTCCGATGAGGCCAGCTCATGGACGGTGGAAAATATTTCACGAGGTTGGCATTCTGCTGCCAGGATGCGTCCGGAGAAGTACTCGGATTTAGCTGTCAAGATGCCTACTTTGTATTCTTTAAACATAGTGACAAAATGTAGTCTGCTGATGGTGCAGTATGTTCGCCTCCAGGCTCGTTCAGCCTGTCTTACCTCTAATTTTTTTGCTTTAATAGCAGGACTGAACCACTTGTTGGCATTATGTCAACAAGTCCCTATGTGGGGCGGAATTGTGGGGGCATAGGCCCTTCAATTCCCTCACAAAAACCGAAAATAATTTCATCAGACAATTTCTGACTCTACCAAAAAGTGCACCATTAGTCCTTCTGAGGATGGGCATGAATATCCTTCCCATTGCGGACCTTATAGAATCGCACCCGTTGCAATATTGGCGGCGGCTTTGGAGTACTATGGAGTTGGAATGCTATATGGAAGAATTAAAAGTAGTTATGTCAGCACTAGGTGCTGCTAGTATACCCTGGCTTTCATTCATAAAGGACTCTTTTAGGGCAATTGGTAAGGAGAATCTTTGGCTGCATCCAGATTCTCCTGCCCAGCTATTTATAAGAAAACCTTGGCTAGTGCACTAAAAGAGTGTAAAGTGACCAAAATTGTGCAGTCAGTAAAGTCCGCGAGTTTAACCTATGTGTTCCTGGATTTTAAGTGCCATTATGAGTTTGAGCAGGTGTTACATTCTATCCAACCGACATAAGCAAAGAAGTTGTTTCTACAATTTAGATACAGAACCCTACCGCTATTTTCTATTACAAATAAGTGGGCTGGAGTATCTAGTCCTCCCTGTCCTGGCTGCCATGCGGAGGAAGAAACTATGGTCCATGTAATTCTCCTCTGCAGGGCATATAAACAACCCAGGCGGAAGTGGATTATTCAACTTTGCAGGAACCTGGGTATTAGGAGTTACCTTGATTTTTTTATGATCCTAAAATCAGATACCGACCCGGTTCATGTGATTGTAATATCTAAATTTTTGTTTGATATGTGATCAATTCGAAGGAACTTGTTAAAAGTGGAGTAGACAACAAGCAATTTATAACACTCCTTCTCTAAGGCTTCATGATTAACCCAGGAATTCTTACTTTTAGTTTGAGGTGGGCTATGGGATAGTTGTTTGGAATTGAGCAGTACTACTCTGGGTTTGAATGTTGACCTAGGGACTGTATTTTGAATTTTATGATTATTTTATATTTAATTTATATTTTTAAATGTCCGTATTAAAATTATGAAATTCCCATTATGAATATTCTATATATGGGATTGCTTCGTAATGCATACAAGTTGTTTGGACTTAAGGCGGTTGTTGGCTTGCAGTAAATGATCTCTGTCATAGAACCTTGCACGTTTTAAAGATTCTCTGACAAGGCGGTGGGGATATCCTCTAGCTGTGAATTTCTCTTTCATAGCTATCCCCTTAAGCGCTGCGCCCGTCCAGAGGCCGACGGCACCACTACCTCGGGAGTGCTGCCGTCGGCCGTTGGACGTTCCAACTGCACCTG
This sequence comes from Lissotriton vulgaris, assembly GCF_964263255.1. Taxonomy (NCBI): domain Eukaryota; kingdom Metazoa; phylum Chordata; class Amphibia; order Caudata; family Salamandridae; genus Lissotriton; species Lissotriton vulgaris. Next base: position 618,870 of record NW_028244385.1, on the reverse strand, counting down.
CGCAATGGAACATTCAGCACTGGAGCTGGACGTTCCAAAGCAGCTAAGGTGTTAAGGAAATGTATTATCATCTAGTATATGCCTAGATGCTGATGTATGATCTGATTTATCAACCATGATTCAGCTTGGATTTATAAAATAATGTCAATTTTAAATTTGCTTTTATGGCCACAAATGGCCGCAATAAATTTTCTATGAATGAATAATGTAATGTTTAAAATTACCAGTTATAAACTAGGAATTAAGGAAGTTGGCTCAATGCGTGTCTGCGAAACTCAACACCACACAAGAGAACAGGTAAGCGAGTGTGGTACCTTGACAGCGGAATTTTGCTTGGTACTAACCTGCATGCAGCATGAAGGAGGCAGCAGACCTGGAGGTTTCCTGATTCCCAGACTGCCACTTGCTTGCACTGCATGCGCAGTCCTAAAAAGACATACAGTGTAGGGGTTTTCTCACAGACGAGGAGAGGAGAAAGCCAGAAGGAGCAGGACAGCCCGGGCACGGTGGAGAACGCACCAGGTAAGCTGCTGCGACCTTGCTAGGGGTGGATGGCAGGGGCAAACTCTGCCACGCCATGGAATCAGAGTTTTTGCTGAATTCCACATTCCCAGTGGAGCCCAGAGGTGGCAAAACTCTGCAAACTCCGCTGGCAGAGCGGAGTGCGCCATCCACCCTTATACAAAACCCTGAAACCACACATTAAATTTAACTTTAAAAAATGATTTGTACAATTAACATAAATAATTATCAATTAAATATTTATAAAAAATTAAACATTAATTATTAATGAATTATAATTCATTAACTTCCCACCCAATACTCATCATTAATTAATTTTAATTAATTTACTTCCCACTCTATACCCCTACAAAACGCACAACCCACATGTAAAACTTAAAAACAAAAAATATTAATTATACAATTAACAAAAAATATTATCAATTTTTATTAATTCAAAATTATCAATTAATTATAATTAATTTATTTCCCACCATACCCCCCCACAAAGCCCACAACCCGCACCCAAAACTTAACTAAAAACATATTAATTATACAATTATCATAAATAATTTTCAATTAAATAATTAATATTAATTTAAAAATGCTATTAATTATGTTTAATTACATTTCTACCCACCCTATTCCCCTAAAACCCCCACAATCCACTACAGTCCCGAAAATAACAAAAAACTATGAATTTAAAAACTACTATTAAAATACAAACCATATTTAAAAAACTAACAATATTTAAACAAACATTTTAAAACATAAAATTAACATATGTATTAAAATGCACAAAAGTATTAAAGAATCGATTTTATTCACAACAGTATTTTAACATAAATATTGCTTACCTTAAAATCGGTATTCTTGTCCACAATATTCTTGATCATGTTATGTCTATGTCACAATATTTTCAACTCGATATTTGTGTCAGTCGATATTACTGACTATATTTTGTCTGAACACCATGTAATATGTAACGTAACGAGCAGTGGATAATGGGGGCGCACTGCCTATCGTTAAAATACATGGGTACCCCGGTGCCCACCTGGGGCACTCACAAACAACATGTTGGGGAGTACAGAGAGAGCACCTGGGCCTCCGTTGTCACAGCTGGCTCCCTGCATGGTGCGGGAGTCGGTGTTGCTCCCACCCAGAGAGAGCAGCCATTCATGCTGCTACCTTCAGGCGGGAGCAATATCTTTTTGTGTTTCGCTGCCCGCTCCCTGCCCACATCAGTGCCAGCAGCGAAATAAATCAAACGTTTGCTCCCAACCGGTAGGAGCATTTTTAAGATGCTGCCCTCTGGGCGCAAACTTTGTGTTTGCTCCTGTTTGGTGGGAGATTTGAAAATGCTCCTGACAGATGGGAGCACACAATATTCCCTGCCCACACAGGCGCTGGCAGGGATAGCTGCTGTGCCCTGGGGGTGGGTTCCCCCAGACATAGCAAGTAAGCCCGTCCATGGGATGGGGTCACCAGGGCTTTTGAAGGCTCAGGGATGGGAGCTGCATGGCCCTGCTCCCTTTTTTTTTTTTTTTTAATTTTTGAAAACCTTTATTGAAATCAGAACACACAGCTATTCAGCCTGACATCCCGGAGGCAAGGCAGCAGGAATAACAGGAGAGAAATAGTGTCAAACAATTAGGACATAGTCGTCGAAGGTTGATTTTATATTAAGAGGAATACAACAACAAGGCGCCCGCGGGCGCGAAAGTGGCAATGTGAATAGTGTGACGCTGGGTGTATGGGACGGGTAGGGGATAAAGGCAGGGAAACGTGTATCAAGGATAGATTGCAGAATGGGAAGGAGGAGGGAGGGGGAAGGTAACAGGAGAATACAGTACAATAGAGCTCAGTTGGTGTCACAGGCTAGGGAGACACATTATCATGCTGGCTGATTGATTCAGGCGGTAAGCACACATCTCCCCTGTACTCATTCCATGCTCCCCAAATTTTAGTCCAAGTTCGAGGTCTCCCTCTGGCCACATAGACCGTCTTCTCCCTGAACATGCACCAGTCCATGTTGGCCTTCCACTGTACCAGCAGGGGGGCCTCGGCCGCACCCCACCTCTGGGCTATGTCCCTCTTAGCTACCATGTTCCCAAGGGTAACCCACCTAGTCTGCGCAACGTTGTGATCGGAAGGCTCCCATACGTTCAGAAGGCATCGACGGGCCTCAGCGTGAGCAGCCACGCCAGTCACCTCCTCCATAACGCGGTGCACTCTTCTCCAGTAGGAGGCGATCAGCGGGCAGTCCCAAAGGATGTACAAGAAAGTGGCAAGAGCTCCACAGCCCCTACGACAGAGACCGTCAGGCGAGAAACCCATGTGCATCAATCGGGGTCCTGTCATATACACCCGGTGCAGGATCTTAAATTGCACGAGGCGAAGACGGGAAGAAATGGCAACCTCCTTAGGGGAGGAAACTGCGCTCTGCCAATCCTCATCGTCCAATTCAAGGCCATCCGCCACCCACTGGTCTCTCAAACTAAGGAGGAGGTCCGTGCGCCCATTGATTAATTTTTTATACGAGAGGGAGATTGCGCTGTCCGGCATGTGCCCATCTGTGGAATTTTAGTTTGCGATCTGAACATCATCTGCGCCAGCTTGTCACCTATGTACTACGTGCACGGCAGCCATTTTAGATATCATGGTATCCCTGTCCACGATCGATCGCCAGCACGCCCCTCTGACCCAGCAAGCATCCTCCGCGCACCCTGGCTCCCCCTCCCTCCTCCTTATGAGCATGACCCTGTCCTTGGGAGTCACGCCAGCGCCTGACCAACACCTCCTCTCCTCCCATGAATGCCCCTCTGTTGATAAACCTCCCCTCTGCACTGGATTGTCCACGCAGCATGGATACCACTCCATTGATGGCCCCTCACCCCGTGTCCGACTGTCCACACAGGTCCGAGGCCATTGCCTAAGCCGGGAGATATCATTTACTGCCCTTTATTGTATGAGGTCGCTCTCCTTCAAAGGACCCTCTATTGATCCAGGCCTCCCCACTCCCTGTGATATGATCAGGCGCCCACATCCTAAGACTCGACGGAACACTCAGCTGCGTGATGACCCCCTCCTCTTATCAGCAGGTTGAGGACCTCTATTGTGAAGGTATATGGGGGTGGGATTAACACGAGGATTACGGGGATGTCTTTTCCTTGCTTTACAAAGTTCTGATTGTAATAAAGGAAGGTCACATGCCATAAACCAGTGTATAAGAGGCCAGGCCTCCGAGAGGCTGTTAGAGCACCTCGAGACGATACCTTGTTGTCTGATCTGATGTGTTCTGCTCCGTCGGAATAAAACTTCTGTTTCCTGCCTTCTGGTCTCCGGCGCCTGCCTCATTGCTTGGTAAAACTTGAATGGTACAAGGGCGGTTAGCGCCGGGCAAATCCTGAGAAAGGTCCTAGCCTTACCTTTTTCCACAATTGGCGTCCCAAAGCGTGGGGCCCATCAGCGACACGTGGATCCAGTGGGAGAGGTCCCGATGACAGAGTGAACGACTGCAACGATCGGGAAGAGCTCATGTCCGATAGACCCTCGTCTGACAGCCGATCATCCGACCTTCACTAGTTCTGAACAGACCTCTCTCGAGTGATCTACGGTCCTGACTGGGAACCATCAGGAGTGCCGCGAACATCACGAAGGAGAGAGGACGATCGGGCGCTGGATCCAGAGGACAGGAAACCGTCCATGCGGTCCGGGTAAGGTCGTGTAAACACGACGAATTGAGGAAAATTGTTTTTGTTTGGATAATACTAGTATTACGCTTTGTTGAAACCTCTGGAGATTCGCTGTCTGCAAACGGAGAAAAACAACAGGCTCTCTCTTTGCAAACAGTGAAGGATAGGTAACGCAGACTTTTGTCCCCGTTGTAATCCGTCGTGCCTATCTTCCTCCCCCACTGTTTCCCGAACTGTCGTTCGTGGATTATTGTCTGGAGATTCTTTGTCTGCAAACAGGGAAGAACAAGGTCTCTCTTTGCAGGTAGAGAAAGAGTGGGTAACGATAACTTTTCGTGCCCACTTATTCTCCCCACTGAATTGTTTTGATTGACCGATTGTTCGGTATTGGTTCGTTTGAGGTATTCACCGCCGGCAAACAACGGAGAATAGAAATATTCTGTCTAGTCTTTGCCCGCCGTGATAAGATAGGTAGTGCAGACTTTTTGTCCCCGGTGTAAACCGTCATGCCTATCTTCTCCCCACTGGTTGGTAGCCTGTTTAGCCCGGACCGCTTATTAGAGATGAACCATCCAGCTCCACTGGAGGGCACCCCTAATAAGGACATGTTCACTAAGTATGGACTAGTCGCTATAGCTTACACTAGACTATGGCATAAATATACGAAAAAGAACCCTGAAAGTCAGTGACCACTGATAGGTTCCTTTAGTGAAAATAAAATAAAAACATTAGAAATAGCGCTCCAGAAGAATAAGACCACGCCCACTATGCTCGACAGTATCGGCATGTGGCGCAAAGAAACGGAACAACGAAAGAAAAGAGAAGAAGCAAAAATAGGGAAAGAATTACGAAAGGCAGCCCACCTAGCCGCAAAGCAACTAGAAGAGGAAATAAAAGAAAGAAAAGAAGCTACACAAAACCAAGAATCAGGGTCGACAGGCCAATGTCCTGTTAGGACCCCCTCTGCACTCTACCCTGAATTGCCCTCCAAACAACGGGCAAACGATGAGTTACTGCTAGGTCCCCCAATCATCTACATGCCCCCTCCATATGCTCCCAGTCAGCAAAGCCTGCAAGCCCCGAGTGTGAGTGAAAGTGACCCTAGCGCTAGTGCACCAGCCCTCACGGCCTCTGCACCAGCCACATTAACAACTTCGTCAGGCGATCCCGAGGCTAGCAAACAATCACCAGCCAGACTAAATAGGTTGAGCAAAGATGAGCGGGATGGGATCGACAAAATAGCAAAGACATTAGTAGAACGAAGGGAGAGCGAAGATTATACAATGAGCGTATATAATTCACATGCCGACAGCCACAGACGGCATTTCATCTTGCGATTCAGCTACTACACCCTGAACGCATATGAAGATGGGTATCAAAGTAAGGGTCCCGCTAAACTAACAACACTGTATAGGAAGATTGATGTTGGAGATGGGACTGAACGTGAGGCGACGGAGCTCTTCATGCAAATGCTTGAGGTCTTCCGCCACCTCGCGGAACAGAAACCAGAAGCCAAGGTTACGGTCCCTGAAACAACCTCGGCAGAAGTAGCCAATACTATGATGCCTATCAGAGAAGCGGCTCCTTACTGGATCCCGCCACGGGGCCAGGGAACGAGCGATGATATTAATAATGAAAATGCAAAGGGGAGGGTTGTGTACAATTGGGTTTACCAACCATGGGACCGACAAGACATCCTAACCTTTAAGCAAACCCTGCCCGACTTAAGAAAGAACCCGACTGCATTTTATACCGAATTAGGCACAGCCTTGGGTTCGACAATAATGACTTTAGCAGATATTGACTTGTTCTTTGGGTTATGCCTGCCAGCTGATGTGTGGAAGCAAATCCGGAAGGCTGACCACACGGATCTGTTTGGACATACCTGGGACCAACTCGGTAAACTAGATAGACAGCGAGAGCCGGGGAGTAAACCAGTGAAGGACATACTGGAACTCCCAGACAAACTGGTCCAGAAGTTAAAAACCCTGGTCCCGGAAAGAAAAGTAGACTGGTCGATAGTCACGGCCTGTCGACAGAAACTCCAGGAAGATGTGTCAGAATACTTCTCCCGATTTGAGACAGTGTTCTCCGACTACAGTGGCCAAGACATGACCACCGCAACCGGACAGCACCTGTTTGTGCAAAATTATGTAAAGGGACTAACACAAGAAGTCTCCCAAAAACTGCAGACGAGTGAGAGTAGTTGGGGGGCCTCCAAACCCGCAGCTATCCTTCAGATGGCTCAGTATTACGAGCACCAAAAGAATGAGAATGATAGGGCGTCCGAGAAAAAGAAGAAAGATTTAAAGGAAAGGGTAATGATAGCCCAGATACAGGGTATAGCGCTAGGACGGGAACACCAAAGGGGGAACTACCAATCAACCACCCCCAGAGATCTACCTCCTAAAGATCACACCCCAACATCCCACACTGGACGGAGAGACATTAGCACTGACCAATGCGCCTTCTGCAAAGGGCTCGGCCATTGGAAATTCCAGTGTCCGGTTCTGCTAGAAATGAATAGAAATAGGGATTCCAGGGATGTGGCAGGTGGCCCGAGAAATAGAGTAAAAGGACGAGGGAGCACCAACGACACCAGCAATGACAGATCAGGGAGACTGAACACGTTTGACCGTCCCCGACAGAACCAATATCAGCTGTCCGAAGGTGAACATGCCCCCAACTTTGCATAGGACTGCCAGGGGCAAGGGAGGGATCCAGTCGAGCTCTGTGTTGACCAGCAAGGTCCTTATGTCACCGCTAAGGTCTTGGGTACAGAGTCTCCATTCTTGGTAGACACTGGGGCGACACGTAGTGTGTTATCAAAACGACTGATTCCAAGGGCACCCTTGTCTGGCTCACACATAACGTCGATAGGTTTCGATGGGACGCCCTCCACTAACCCCCTGTCCGTACCTATTACCTTTGACCTAGAAAACAACACTACTGACGCGACATTTCTACTCTCCTCCAACTCCCCTGACGCCATTATGGGTATTGACTTACTGAAACATTTTCGAGCTACCATTAGGTGTTCCCCAGATGGAATACGAGTCATCCTGTACGACAACCCAGACATGCCCAGATCCCCTCCCCCACGACACATGTGCTCCATAACTGACGCTGACCTGTCCCTGCTTGACACCCTGCCTCCGTACCTGTGGGCCAAAAATGACTCTGATGTGGGGCGAATGATGATTGATCCTATTCACATAACTGTACGACAGGACGCTATGCTCCCGAAACTCCCGCAATATCGGATATCGCCAGAGGGTGAGAAGGCACTGGTAGCGATCATTCAGTCTCTGGTAGATGCAGGAGTGGTTGAAGAGGTGGTTAGCAACGTCTGCAACAGCCCAATCCTACCTATTGTTAAGAAGCAAGGTGAAGGAGATGAGAAAGCGTACCGCTTCATCATCGACTTGCGAGAGATTAACAAAGTGGTTGTACCCCAATATCCTGTGGTCTCTGATATCACCACCATTCTGACCCTCATCCCGTCCACTGCCACCACCTTCTCTGTTATCGACCTTAAAAACGCGTTTTTCTCTATCCCCATTCATCCAGACAGCCGTTATCTCTTCGGCTTCACCTTAAAATCCCGCTCGTACCGATTCTGTAGAGCTCCCCAGGGATACACTGAAAGTCCCAGCATTTACAGCCAGGCCATCAAAAGACAGCTGGATGCCTTCCAGCTACCAGAGGGAGTGGTGTTGATCCAATATGTCGATGATATCCTTTTGGCGGCCGACACCACCCCGCTTGCAACAACAGCCACCGTCCAACTCCTACACTTTCTTGCAGAGAATGGCCATAAAGTCTCCAAAAAGAAGTTACAGTTCTGTCAGCCACAGGTGACTTACCTAGGCCATCTTCTGTCCAAAGAAGGGAGGAAACTTACACCCGACCGAATCCAAACCATCCTAGATACCCCCATCCCGAAAACACAAAAGCAGGTCCGCTCTTTAGTTGGCCTAACCTCTTTTTGCAGACAGTGGTTGCCTAATTACAGTCTCATTGTGAAACCATTACTTGCCCTACTGACCAAAGATGTCCCCTCCCCGCTTCCTTGGACCACTGAGTATCAAGCCTCCTTTAAGGAATTACGGGATGCACTCTGTTCAGCGCCTGTCCTAGGAACTCCGGATTACTCCAAACCCTTCTCCCTCTTCACCCACGAAAGGGGGGGGATGCGCATTGTCTGTCCTAACTCAATCAATTGGTCCTAAGCAGCGCCCTTGTGCCTACTTCTCCGCCACTCTTGATCCTGTAGCCAGAGCTTTGCCTGCCTGCCTTCGAGCAGTAGCCGCCGCTGCTGTCTCTATCCGTCAGAGCGAGGGAATTGTACTTTCCAACTCCCTCACAGTGCTAGTACCCCATGCAGTCGACACCCTCTTGAACCAGACCAAAACCCAGCACCTGACTAGCGCACGACTGACAGGGTACGAGTTGACTCTGCTTGCACCCCACATCACACTAAAGAGATGCACGACTTTGAATCCTGCCACATTGTTACCCCTGCCTGAAAATGACCCCGACATTCCTCCCATCCACGACTGCGTGACCCTCACGGACGAACAAACTAGGAGTAGGGTTGACCTCCGAGACACTGCTTTTCCTGACCCCGATGGAGAGCTATGGGTAGACGGCTCATGCATCAAACTCCCAGATGGCACCACCTCAGCTGCCTATGCAGTAACGACAGCCCGAACAGTAGTTGAGACAGCCTGCATCACACAACGATCTGCCCAGGCAGCAGAGCTGATAGCCCTCACCCGAGCATGCATCATAGCCGCAGGGACCACCACAAACGTATATACGGACAGCCAGTATGCCTTCGGAGTGGTCCACCATTTTGGGCTCCTGTGGAGGGAGAGGGGATTCCTGACGTCCCACGGCACCCCGATCCTCCACGGAGATTTAGTCTCCGCTCTGATTGAAGCAGTTCTCCTCCCCAAACGATTAGCGGTGATAAAATGTCAGGCACACAAAAGGGTGACAGACTTAGTCGGACAAGGGAATGCGTTGGCCGACATCACTGCACGAACCACAGCTGAGAATAGGACGGTGACACGCATGTACATGACCAGGTCACAAGCAGAAACATGGAGTGACACAAGGATAATGATCAGAGACATACAATCGGCCAGCACCCCTCACGAGCTGACTAAGTGGGCAAGGGTGGGTTTGAAGGATGAGGAGGGCTGTTGGCGAACGAAGGATGCCAGCAAATGGTTGCTGCCCGACTCATATCTGATTCCCATACTGACAATGGCTCACTCCCCCGCACACATAGGATCTGCACCCATGATCGAACTCATTTCCAAAGTCTGGCATAACGACAAAATCCCTGACTCAGCCAGACGTCTAGTTCAGCAGTGCCTTATCTGCCTGCAACACAACCCCAGGAAAGGAACTGTAGTGCCCCGGGGAGGGTTTGGGACCCCCAATCACCCCTTTGAGGTCCTTCAGATGGATTACATCCAACTAGAGAGATGCCAAAACCTGAAGTATGTACTAGTCATTGTATGTGCCTTCAGTAAATGGGTAGAGGCCTATCCAACCCGTGACAACACTGCCATGACTACTGCCAAAGTACTACTGAAAGAATTCTTCCCTCGCTATGGCCTTTGCCGAATTTTATGGAGCGACAATGGCCCCCACTTCATAGCTGAGGTTATCCAACTAATCCTAAAGGGGTTGGGGGTGAAGCAACGATTCCATGCAGTCTTCCACCCCCAATCCGCTGGTCTAGTGGAACGCCATAATGCTACACTGAAGCTGAAACTGGCAAAAATAGTGGCCACCACTGGACTTAACTGGCCGGATGCCCTCCCACTGGCCTTGTTATCGATGCGCTCCACTCCCACCAAGCACCATCTGACCCCCTACGAGGTCGTGTTTGGGCGACCGATGAATCTCTGGACTGCTCCCAAACCGACCTCCATTCATGACGTCCCGGACGTCCTACTGTGTGATTATTTGTGCAAGTTAACTAAAACGTTGTCTGTCATTCATCAACAGGTGCAGCAGGCCATCCCCGATGCTTCCAGGGGCCCCGGCCACAACATCCAACCGGGAGATTTCGTATTGATACGAAATTTCCAGCGAAGCAAGAGTCTGGAACCTCGGTGGACGGGCCCCTGGCAAGTGCTGATCACCACCCGAACGGCACTCCGAGTGGAGGGGAAGAAGCACTGGCTGCACGCGCATCATTGCCGAAAGGTCTCTGCAAACCTGGCCACGACAGAAAACGTCAGCACCCAAGAAGAGCTCCTGAGCAAAGACCGACCGATATTGGACTGTTATCCCGATACTGAGGCACTCGAACTTGCAAAATTCTCTGATCCCACTGTGCCATCCAGAGAAGGGTATTTCCTGCGTCGAAAGGAGGGAGCTTCGGCTAAGTAGGCCACGGACTAAGTTAAATCTCAGAACGGTGACCTACACACAATCAAGGGTCGCCGGGAGAGAAGCTAAACGAAGTCTGTGGTTCTGCCCACTACCGAGCCCCTTGAAGGTGATGGAAGCGCCAAATAAGAAGATGATGGAAGCGCCAGATAAGAAGATGATGGAAGCAACGGGAAATACCCAGTATAGAAATCCAAAGACTGACAACCTGCACAAATCAAAGACAATTGCACTCTTCATTGTCTTCCTCTTCTGCCTCCTCCTCATGACCTCCTTCTGGATTCTGGAGGAAAGCACACCGGCTCATGAGGCATTGCTACCTACTGCACAGCCAACACCCCTGAAAGAGCATCACCTAATCTCTCTGTCGCCTCAGCTCCGAGAAAGGCGCAGGGAATTCTGGAACAATTCCTTCGTGCAACTGTTGCACCAACACAACCTTGCTGCAAATGCTACGAACTGTTGGATCTGCGGGTTGCTCCCGCATGCCACTGGACACTCCATCCCCTTCATCCCTTCACCCTTCTCAGTTCACGGCTCTTGCCTCGCCTGGTTGATCCTCATGCAAGAGAGCCACAGGGACAACGCCACCTCCAGCCGGACAGTGTCACACTTCTACTCTGGGTTCTGGCTGAACAAAACAGGAAAGACCCCAGCTGCCCTGTGTCCTGCGCTCGCAGGCGCCACCTTCATCAAAGACATTCCAGCCAAAGAACGAGTCGAAGTACAAGTGCTCCACAATCCGGCCAGAACCACCTTCACTCATCTGCAAAAACAAACTACCGCCACTTTAACTGTAGCCCTGTCTGTTATCAATGTCACAGGTCTCGTGTGTCTCGAAGGCCAGGGAACGCAGCTGGTGGGTTACAGCGCCTGCAGAATCACCAGAACATTGGACTCAGCTGAACCCCCTTCTTTTGTTGCTTCTCCGAATATGTACTTTGTGTGTGGCACCAAGGCTTACACCTGGCTCCCGAGAGGTTGGAAGGGCACCTGTTATATTGCCTTCGTTCTTCCACCCACATATGTAGCCCCTGCCAACCACCACCGGCAGAGGCGTGCAGACGACCTTGGACAAGCCGACTCCACCGGAGCACAGTTCCTGGATGCAGCAAAGGGACTTGTTCCTCTGTGGGGCCCAATGGCAAACAGCCGTGCTATCCGACACCTGACCCAGGCAGTAGAAACAACGATCAACATCACGGCTGGTATCCTCGCCAACAACACTGCGGAGCTTCAGGCGGTCTGCCTTGTGACCCTTCAAAATCGACTCATCCTAGACGTGGTCCTAGCCGACCGAGGAGGAGCATGCCGCATCATCGGATCCAGCTGCTGCACCTACGTGCCAGACAACTCGCCTTCAGTCTACAAAGCCATCGAACACCTCCGCAGACTTTCCTCGGAGGTTCACCAAGAACAGGAAGGATGGTCGCTTGGGAGCTGGTTTTGGGACACTTTGAAAAATTGGGGTTGGAAGTTGTTTTCCTTCGTGCTGATACCTCTTGTGATATTATGTGGGTGCTGCTTAGGTATCCAATGTCTGCCACCTTTGTTCGGCCTTGTTTCTAACTGTATGTGCCCAAAAACTTTGGACTTCCGAAATGAGCACATGAGCCCCCTCTATGAAGTAGAAATACGTGGCCTTATGGGGATAAATTCAAACTGACAAGTTGGCGAGACATGTTAAAAGGGAGGACTGTGGAATTTTAGTTTGCGATCTGAACATCATCTGCGCCAGCTTGTCACCTATGTACTACGTGCACGGCAGCCATTTTAGATATCATGGTATCCCTGTCCACGATCGATCGCCAGCGCGCCCCTCTGACCCAGCAAGCATCCTCCGCGCACCCTGGCTCCCCCTCCCTCCTCCTTATGAGCATGACCCTGTCCTTGGGAGTCACGCCAGCGCCTGACCAACACCTCCTCTCCTCCCATGAATGCCCCTCTGTTGATAAACCTCCCCTCTGCACTGGATTGTCCACGCAGCATGAATACCACTCCATTGATGGCCCCTCACCCCGTGTCCGACTGTCCACACAGGTCCGAGGCCATTGCCTAAGCCGGGAGATATCATTTACTGCCCTTTATTGTATGAGGTCGCTCTCCTTCAAAGGACCCTCTATTGATCCAGGCCTCCCCACCCCCTGTGATATGATCAGGCGCCCACATCCTAAGACTCGACGGAACACTCAGCTGCGTGATGACCCCCTCCTCTTATCAGCAGGTTGAGGACCTCTATTGTGAAGGTATATGGGGGTGGGATTAACACGAGGATTACGGGGATGTCTTTTCCTTGCTTTACAAAGTTCTGATTGTAATAAAGGAAGGTCACATGCCATAAACCAGTGTATAAGAGGCCAGGCCTCCGAGAGGCTGTTAGAGCACCTCGAGACGATACCTTGTTGTCTGATCTGATGTGTTCTGCTCCGTCGGAATAAAACTTCTGTTTCCTGCCTTCTGGTCTCCGGCGCCTGCCTCATTGCTTGGTAAAACTTGAATGGTACAAGGGCGGTTAGCGCCGGGCAAATCCTGAGAAAGGTCCTAGCCTTACCTTTTTCCACACATCCAGTATCCTGTCTTCCAGAGGGGAACTCTCGGGAATGACGCCGTCCGGCGGGGAGGCCGAAAGCAGCGCGTGTCGCAGTTGGGCGTAGCGAAAAAACTCTGTCGCGCCCAGCTGGTATTCGGTTTGTAACTGGGGGAAGGTCCTAATTGAGCCCTTGGAAAGCATATCATCAACCCTGCTGATGCCGATAAGGTCCCACTTATCAAAGCCCTTGGTGTGCCATAGTCTACCCAGGATGTCGGATTCAAAGAGGGGAGTGAACCTCGTGAGTCTGCCCTGCCACCCTTGTGCCTTATTAACCGCCCGCCAAGTGCGGACCGCCGTACGGGTGGGGCCCGTCAACCGTCGGTCAAAAGACTTCGAGTATAGGGCCCGATAATAGTTACCATCGCCCATCAGCCATCTATCCATGGCATAGCCGGGGCTCCCCACTGGGCCATAGAAGCCGTGGTTGAGGGCAGCTAGTTGCGAAGACCAATAATAACGGCGCACATCTGGGAGGGCGATGCCCCGTCGTACCAGGGGAGTGTGAGTTTGTGAAAGGCAACGCGGGGCCGACCCTCCCAGAGGAGGGTACGGAGTAGGCCTTCAAGATCACGAAAGTAGCGCGCCGGGACCGGGTCCTGAGCGTTTTGCAGCGCGTATAGGAACCTGGGCAGGGCCATCATCTTGAACAGAGCGGCACGGCCAAGAAGGGAGAGCGGCAGTTTACGCCAGCTGTCCACATCACGCCGTAATCGCTGAAGAGGAGGGAGTAGATTGTTGTCATGCCTCAACTTGGGATTACCAGAGATGTAGATGCCCAGGTACTTGAAGCCGCGCGTGGCAATCTGAATCCTGCAGCCTCTGGGGAGGCGTGGAGTATCCCCCTTGAGGACATATAGGGAGGACTTGGCCCAGTTGATAATCAGGCCAGAGTACCGCCCGAAAAGTCTGATCACATCACAGGCCACAATGAGGGACCTGCAGGGGGAAGTCAGATAGAGCAGGATATCATCGGCGTACAGGGAGACCCTGTCTTCGAAGCCAGGGGCCCATGTAATGCCTCGCAGGTCAGGATGCGCATGCAGTAAAGCTGCAAGCGGTTCAAGGGCCAAGACAAACAGAAGGGGTGACAGGGGGCAACCCTGTCTAGTACCCCGACGTAGGGGGAATGGCGCCGACAGGCGACCGTTGACCGTAACATTAGCCATCGGGTCCGCATACAAGAGCTTCACCCAGCTCACAAAGACCGGCCCGAACCCGAGTTTGGTCAGCACTGCCCAGAGGTATGGCCACTCGAGCGAGTCGAAGGCCATAGTGGCGTCGAGAGACGCCAGGACAGCCGGCTCTTCGAGAGTGTGGGCCCTGGCCATGACACCATGGAGGCGACGCAGATTGAGGGCGGTGTTTCGGTGGGGGATGAATCCCGACTGGTCGGGGTGTACGAGGTCGCTAATGACGCCAATCAAGCGGTTGGCGAGCAGCTTGGCGAGGACCTTGGGCTCCACGTTAAGGAGAGAGATAGGACGGTACGATCGACAGACATCCCGTGGCTTACCCTCCTTGTGGATGACCACGATGGTAGCTAGTCGTTGATCCAGGGGGAGACGGCCTCTCTCAAAGGACTCCAAGAACATTTTACGAAGGTGCGGGGAGATCGCGTCCGAGCGGATTTTATACAGTTCCACCGGTATGCCGTTAGGCCCGGAGGCCTTTCCGGTCCGTAGGGAGCGGATCGCAAGGTCAATCTCGTCAGCGGTGATGTCTCTATCCAGGTCCGCTCTCTCTTCCTCGGAAAGGCAGGGTAGGTCAATATCCGAGAGGAAGGCCGATGAGTCCGCCTCCGAAAAGTCCGAGGCAGACTCATAGACCCCCTGAAAGTAGCCAGCGAATGAGTCAACGATAGCACTAGGATCCGTAAGGACCACACCGTCATCCCCGAGGAGTTCGGGTACCACACGGCTGGCCATCTCCCTTCTGTCTAACCAAGCCAGCAACTTCCCGGCCTTATCGCCCACGTCGTAGATGCGGCCTCGCTGTTCCTTGGCCAGGGCGAGGGCGGCATTAGTAGCCAAGGCATGGTACTCTGCTTGTTTCAGCGAGAGGGTATGGAGGACAGAGGGGTCCGGCTCGGGCCCCAGCTGGGCCTCGAGTCGCAGTACTTCCTGCTCGACCACCAGCATGTCAGAGTCCCTCGTCCGGCGGGTCTCAGCGATGAGCTCCTGGGCCTCGCCACGGAGCACCGTCTTGAAGGCTTCCCAGAGTGTAACGGCCGACCTCACCGAGCCCACGTTCTCGGAGAAGTAAAGATCAATGGCTTCAGCCAGGAGGGAGCGGGATTTGAAATTCCGGAAATACCACGGATTGACCGCTGCCGGTCGTTCCGACAGGACCACTCCAAAGTCAAAGGAGACCCATAACGGGGAGTGATCAGAAATACCCCGCGCCAGAAAGCGGGCTTCGGAAACGGCCAGTGCGTCTGAAGCCAATGTGAGGACATAGTCGATGCGAGAAAGACTCCTGTGTGCTCCCGATAGGAAGGAAAATTGACGGAGCGTGGGATGCAGAAGTCGCCACCCATCCACCAGCCCCATGGACTCGAGAAAGGATGGCAGCCACATCTGCGGGCCACGTAGGTCGCGGGGCGGTTGGCGATCAAGCAGACCGGAGCAAACTGAATTAAAGTTACCCCCCACTATCAAACGACCAGCCGGCATAGACAAGATGGCACCACCAAGGTCCTGAAAGGTACTAGATTGGAGCCCCGGGGGGACATACACAGAAAGCAACGTGAGGGAACGCCCTTCCCATCTACCAGCCACGGCGGCGTACCGCCCCCTGTCATCAATCAAGGTGGTCTCTATCTCCAGGGGAAGGGACGCGCGCACGAGCATGCCCGCCCCCCGGGACCCGGAAGAGAACCCCGAGTGTGCCACCATTTTGTAACCCTTACGATTCAGAGCTTTACAAGCGTTGCCCACCAAGTGCGTCTCCTGAAGAAGGACAATATCTGGCATGTGCCGTTTGATCAGTTGTATCACCACCCCTCTCTTGATTCGGTCACCCAACCCGTTAACATTCCAACTGAGAATCCTTAACATCCTACCCCCCATAACCCCACTGCCCGCCCCACCCAATGCCCAAAGACACCCGCATCAGAAACAGTTCAGGAGCATCAATGTCCCATTGCCACACAAGAGAAAGAAAGGAAAAAACAACACACAGAATAACTGTACCCAACAAACCCCCCACCCTGCACCCCTGCAATAGACTAAAAAGCCCCCCCAACCAGCAGTGTGCCTGTCGCCCCAATAACTACTCTACGAAAGACCCAGAGGAGTAAGGAATCCCCGCGAAATCGTCCCGCCACCCACCATGTAAATGAAGGAGAGATCATTAAGTAACAAAACACGAGTCCGGCGGTCATTCGAGGCGGGGGTAGCATCAGCTCCTAGTTCAGTCTCGCCGCTCCGCTCCGCCCGAGGCGCCTCCAACTTCATCCTCTTGCTCGTCACGCGCAGGCGAAACAGTGTCCAGCCATTCACTGACATTTTCAGGATAGTCAAAAAAGAGGGCACGTCCCTTGTGTTCAACACGGAGTTTCGCAGGGAACATCATGGAGTACTTGAGACCCAAGTCTCTGAGGCGTCTCTTCACCCCCGCGTAGCTCAGGCGCTGACGCTGCACCATCCTGGTGAAGTCCGGATAAAAGTGCACCTCCGCATTTTGGTAGTGAAGTGGTCCATGCGATCTGGATGCTTGGAGGATCGCGTCTCGGTCTCTGAAGTTGAGGAGGCGCGCCACAATCGGTCGCGGCGACGCTCCAGTTTTCGGCGGGCCCCCCGGTACACGGTGGGCACGCTCCACTGAGAAAAAATTACTCAGTCCAGAGGGCGCCAAATGAGTCTTAACCAAGTCCTCCACAAATAGGTCAGCTGCGTCATTCTCGGATCCCTCCGGTACCCCTACTATGCGGACGTTCTGCCGCCTGGCTCGCCCCTCAAAGTCCTCCAGCCGCCTTGAGAATAGATCAGCGGTCATCCGCAGGTTGCGGACCTCAGTCTGTAGCTCGGAAACGTCCGAGGTTAGGCTGGCGGTCTTGATGTCGAGAGCCTTCACACGCTCGTTGGTTTTGCCCAAGTCGGCCCTAATAAGGGTGATATCAACAGCCATGGAGTCCACTTTATGAGACAGGGTCTCGTGCTGCTGCTGCATGTCGGCACGGAGGCTAGTAATGGCACCCATAATGTCCACGAGGGTGGGGTCCGATCCATCCGGCGGGCTAGTCGACGGGGTCCCTTTAGAGACGGCCCCAGATGTAGGTGGCGACTTGAGGTTCACATATCGCTCCATGCGATTGTTCTGTGTTTGCGACTTGCCCCGACCACCTTTATTCGATGCCCTGTCCGGATCACCTCTGCCTGCCATGATGGGTACGTGAGAACAAAGGCGAGGTGGCAACAGATCTGGGTCCACAGCTGAGTGGCAGACGGATCAAGAAGGCAAGACCAGGGTGCCGAAGGCTCAAGCAGGAGCACAGTTACTTCACCAACGAAGGCGGCAGGCGGGCACTACGCAGTCCGATCGTGCGAAGTAACGAAGTCCGGAGGGACAATGGCACCGTCACGGAGCGGAGTTCAGCTCGACGTAACTTTGCTCAGGATCCACCGATTCGGAAGCCGATTGCAGTCCCCACCTCAGTAGGCCACCAGCATTACAATTCCACCAACGTGGACCAGGATTTCAGGCAGGATAGTTGCGGTGGGTCGGACGGTCCACGGAGCTCCGAGCTTACGCGGCCATCTTGGTCGCCCGCGAAGCTCCTCCCCTGGCCCTGCTCCCTTTTGATGTAAGTGACAGCCATGGGGGATGGGTCCCCGGGACCTTTGTAAGGCTCAGGTAGGACGGTCCCTTACCCTTTTTGTGTAAATTGGGCCCAGGGGATGGGGTCCCCAGGGCAAACAATAGCTGCACCCACGTCCCCTTATAAAATTGATTGAGAGCCAAGGGATGGAGACCCCAGGGCCGAAAGCGGCTCAAGAAGGGGGGCTGCTCACCTCCCTCTCCTCAAATAATCTAAATGGCCCCAGGGGATGGGTTTCCAAGGGCCTAAAACAGGCAGGGGGAGGAGGGGCCAGTAGCCAGGTACTGAAAAAAAGGAAGGCCACATTTGTTGTTTTTTTTGCGGCAATGCCACGGGAGTCCCACAGGATTATGGCAAAAAGCCAATTTGTTATATATATATATAAATGGAAAAAATGAAAAACTCCTGATATTCCCTAATTATGGTAGGCAATGAACAGCATATATCATAACTGATGGCACCAGCCATGTTTTGTTTTTAGTAGACTCCCTTCTTTATCATGTGCAGTCTGCAAATGTGTGTCCTGAGCCTATACATATAAGTACTCTATGATCTGCAATCTAGTTTTCCACTATGATATTTTGTATGTTACGACTGAGAGCCTAAAAGCTACACTGGTACACAGTCACTTCAGAATAACCAACACAAATTCAAGTGATTGGTTGTCCCTTAATGGGTTCTGGAAGTGTTCACAGTGCTAACCATGCAAAATTGGAATAAACAAAAATAAATCACAGCAAGCACAGGGCAAAATATGTATCATTAATTACCACAGACCCTCCAGAAGTAATTATTTCAATTATGTACTTAAATGCCTATGAAATCTGCTGTACATTGGGAGCATCACCTGCTACCAAAAAAACAAATTCTGGAACACATTGGAGTGGTTTCAAACAATGATAGGACCTTCTCCGTGGCAAAGCACATACAAATACACAATGAGAGCAATTGGAAAAAGAGGCAATAGTACACACTTGACTATGTACCTAAGACAGAGAGAAGTTGGATCAGAGAGAAAAGACTGTGAGAAATGGAATCACAACATATCTCACTCCGCAGCTGAGACCGAATGGATTAAATCAGGATGAAGAGCTACATGTACACTTGTGAAGCACATTACAAAACAATTTAGCTTTAATCTGTGACTGTAGTGTACAACATTTGGACTACTAAATATGTATGCACAATTACAGAAAAAATCATGCATCCACATCTGGATACATGATTCATTCGTTGAGCTACACAATCATTGTGCACCTCACAGATGAGCCTCAATTTTCCTGGAACAGAGCTAAAAAGTACAAGGTAAAAACGAAGGAGGAATGAGAACACTGTATGGGATCACACACCACTATGCACATGAAAATATATGAGCAGTGAAATCGTAATATATGCTCCCAAAATTTAGTCAGAATATATCAAAGAAACCCATTATTAACATTCAATCTACTGGAAAAAACCACCAATTAATTTGACTAAAACACAGCAATTGTAAAAGCATGTATAAAACAAATATACACATAAATCAAACTTCGACAGACCATGTCTCAGACCATGATGGTAAAAACGACTGATCTCAGAATGCTGCATAATGGCACTTTTAATCCAAAAAACAAAACACAGCACAAGCATTTCTAACAGTTAGACATGCCATCCTTAGGGTGGTCTTTCCCCCAACATTTTGTCTTTTGCCTCTCACTTTTGCTGATTCTTTTTGATGGCCTTAAGACTCTTAGCACTGTACCACTGCTAACCAGAGCTAAAGTACATGTGTTTATCCCCTAAACATGGTAACATTGGTGTATATCTGCTTCACATATTTGTGGTACTGGTAAGTCCCTTTAAAGTGGTATACCATATACCCGGAGCCTGTACTTCCAATGCTAATAGTGGGCCTGCAGCACTCATTGTGCAACCCACATAAGTAGTCTTTCAAACCTGTCTCAGTCCTGCCACTGCAGTGCATGTGTGTGCAGTTTACTGCAACCTTGATTTGGCATTTAAAACTACTTGCCAAACCTCAAACTCCTCTTTTATTACATACAAGTCACCCCTAAGGTAGGCCCTCAGCAACTCTAAGGGCGGGGTGCTGTTTAAGTAGGACATGTACCTTTGTGATTTGCATGTCCTGGCAGTGAAAAACTCACTCGCTGTTCACTACTGTGAGGCTTACCCCTCACATAGGCCAGCATTGGGAATTCTTTAATATACTTTTAAGCTGTAATTCCTGATCATAGAGGAGTACCTTTTTCATGTTTCACATGTTTTGAATGGTAATGCTAAATCCTTCTCACTGGTGAAGTTGGGTTTTAAAATTACTGTTTTATAAAACTTTTAGAAAGTGGACACTTACTGTTCTTTGTGCCTGACAGGCTGTCTCTAATACACCTCTGAAAATCCAAAGGTGATGATGGACGGAGCGTTGACAATACAAACACTCACCCCCAGTCAACTGATCTGGGTTTAATCCATCACCGTTCTTTAGCTCACTCCGCCACCCAAGTTCAGACATGGCCATATGCAAATCAGTCTGACCCTGTGCCTCATGGGAACAGTCCAGCCTGAACTGCCAAGCCATGTCTTCCCTGGACCGGAATCAAGCTTCCCAGGACCGGTTTCTGGCATTCCAGCCATCTTCAGCCGGGCTTGCTTGAATCCAGTGGCAAAGTGAGCAAGGCACTCACGTCTGAGCATACCCTGTCAACTGCGAACTGGGGTGGCGGAGTGAGCTAAAGAACGGTGATGGATTAAGCCCAGATCAGTTGACTGGGGGTGAGTGTTTCTGGGGGTGAGTGTTTCTATTGTCAATGCTCCGTCCATCACCCCCTTTGGTTTTTCTTTGTTCGCCCTAAGTTGGCAGGGTATGCTCAGACGTGAGTCCCTTGCTCACTTTGCCACTGGATTCAAGCAAGCCCGGCTGAAGACGGCTGGAATGCCAGAAACCGGTCCTGGGAAGCTTGATTCCAGTCCAGGGAAGACATGGCTTGGCAGTTCGGGCTGGACTGTTCCCATGAGGCACAGGGTCAGACTGATTTGCATATGGCCATGTCTGAACTGGGGTGGCGGAGTGAGCTAAAGAACGGTGATGGATTAAACCCAGATCAGTTGACTGGGGGTGAGTGTTTGTATTGTAAACGCTCCGTCCGTCACCCCCTTTGGTTTTTCTAATACACCTCTGGGCTGTGTGACAGCTACACTTTATGCATTCCCTCTAGACAGCCACAAATACAGGAAGGGCTGGGTGTGACATAGCACTCATCTGCATTCTGATAGCCTTCCTGGGCAGGAAGGGGAGAGGTGGCTCACACTTACATCTAAATAGACTATGTCCTGCCCTCACACAAAGCACTGTTTACCCCCCAGGGTTAGCTTGACAGACAGGGATGGGTTGAAAGGGATCCTTGTGCACTTCAGAGAGTTCCTTTGAAGTCCCTTCCTACATCAAAGGCACTTTTTTAGGTCTCGCGCCTGCGATGCATATGGCGAAGCCATATGCCATCGCGCAGGCGCGATACTATTGCTGCCGGGTCTGCTTCCCAGGAGACAGGAGATGTCACGCGCACGCTCTGGAAAGCAATCGGCACCGGCCGCGCGCGCGCGTTTCCCAATCTCCTGTCTCTCTGGTTTTGGTAAGAGGTTTGATTTGATCACGTAGTGCACCGTGCAAGACAGACTCGATGTAACAGGGCAATATTAGGGAAACTTATCAGTGGTGCAATAATGGACGAACAGGTACACGATTGTTCCTGCTTGCGCACTAGCAACAGGGGGAATATTGCCCACAGTGAATTCAAGGATGTTTGCTTAGTTTACATAAGAAAGTGGAGGCATGATGAAACTATCGGCCCTCTATCCACGGACCCGAACACCGCGGACAGAGAATTCAACGATTTGCTAGCCCACCCCCTAGACAGTCTCATCCCACTTACCAATACTTTAAAACACGTTAAAAGAATCAACCCCGCTCCCTGGTACACACCCGCCCTCAACGCCCTTAAGAAGGATTGCAAAAAGTCAGAACGCACTTGGAGGAAAAACAAGTCAACGGCAGAGAAAAGTGCTTATCAATCCTCCATGAAAGCGTACAAACGAGCCCTACACGACGCAAAAAGCGCCTTCTACGAGGAAAAAATAAAAAGCTCCTCTTGTTCAGCCAAGGAGACCTTCTCCATCCTCAAAGATCTCCTCCATGTCCCTGACCCCCCGCAGAAACCCATGGACCCCAAAGCAGCGGAGGAAAAATGCGTCAAGTTGGCCACCTTCTTTGACGAAAAAATCAAAAAAATCCTCACCTCCCTTCCCGCCGCTAACCCTGACTCCATAGAGAGAGCTAAGGAACCGCCGCCCCCACCCGACAAGCCTTATCTAGCGTCGTTCGGCCCAGTTACAGAAGAGGAAGTGATGGCTACACTCACATCAACCAAGAGCGGAGCCCCTAGCGACCCAGTCCCCATACGGTTCGTTAAAAACATCTCTCAGACCATAGTCTCCCAATTGACAGCCCTCATTAACATCTCGTTGGCACAGGGAGAGGTCCCTTCAAACTGGAAGGAGGCTGTCGTAAAAGGGCTCCTCAAAAAACCTTCTCTAGACCCGGCAGATCTATCCAACTATAGACCTATCTCCCTCCTCCCCTGGATAGGTAAGGTCGCCGAAAAACTTGCGAACAAAAAACTGTCACACTTCCTGGAGTCAAATCAACTCCTCAATGACTCACAGACAGGCTTTAGACCAGGTCAGGGTACGGACACTGCTCTTCTCGCAGCAGTAGAAAAGACCAGGGAAATTATCGATACAGGAGGATCAGTGGCAGTGGTCCTCCTAGACCTGAGCGCGGCCTTTGACACGGTCAGTCACCAGGTCTTAATCCAACGTCTCGATAACATCGGGGTAAAAGCCAGGGCGTTGAAATGGCTCTCGTCTTTCCTCTCCCGACGCTCCTTCCAAGTTTGGGAAGGTGAAAGCCGCTCCCCCTCCATCCCCCTCCAGTGCGGTGTGCCACAGGGCTCATCCTTGAGCCCCACGTTGTTCAACGTGTACATGGCCCCACTGGAGGAACTGGTCTCACCCTTTGGAGTCACTATCGTCAGCTACGCCGACGATACACAGCTGGTGGTGACGCTTTCCCACCCCAAGCTAGAGCCCTCCAATCTCCACGACTGCCTCTCCAACGTACATCAGTGGATGAGTGACTCTGCCCTGAAATTAAACGGCTCCAAAACAGAAATCCTGCTCCTAGGGCATAACACCACGAACCTCCCCCCCCAACATCTGGCCCGCCTGCATGGGTGAACCCCCCACCCCCAAGACGGAGGTCAAGAGTCTCGGAGTGTGGCTGGAGACTGATCTCACCTTCAGGACACAGGCAAGAAAGACGGCCGGCACATGCTACAGAGTACTTAGATCTTGCAGGAAGATGATCCCTCTACTGCCTTTCCAGTCGCGTCTCCTGCTGATCCAAGGCCTAATTTTATCCAGGCTGGACTACAGCAATGCCATTTACCTGGGATCTCCAGACTCCACTCTCCAAACTCTGCAAAAAGCTCAAAATGCCGCAGCCCGACTTCTAACGAACACCCCGGCCAGAACATCTGCCAAGCCCGCACTGAGGACGCTGCATTGGCTCCCTATCAGGGAAAGGGTAACTTTCAAGGCCCTCTGTCTGGCCCACAAGGTACTTCACAACACTGGCCCCCCAATTCTAAATAACTGGATCAAAACCTACAGACCCACGAGAGCGCTTCGTTCCGAACATGGAAACTTCATCACGATCCCCAAGGTGAAGAAAGCCCGTATAGGTGGCCGCCGTTTTTCGGTCAACACGGGAAAAAAATGGAACGCTCTCCCCCTGAGCCTCAGAGCAGAACCAAACCTCCTGCGGTTCAGGAAATCTCTCAAAACCCTACTCTTCCCCTGAGCCATTATCTCTCCTGACTTTCTCCCCCTGTGAGTAAGAGGTTCAGCGCTGGGATACCTTCTGGGTGACTACGCGCTCTAGAAAAACCTAAAATAAATAAATAAACACATGATATTTTCATAAATGTGAAAAATGGGGCTAGACTTTTGGTCAAATCAGTTTGTTGTGTTTGTTTTTATTTCACAAGTGGCAAAACAAGATGTATAACTAGAAGGTGCTATTTTTATGTTGTTCTCTTTTTTTTGTCGTGAAACATTTTCTTTGTTAAAATCGCCAGTGTTAATTGATTTAAAAGTTGTGCATGTTTTTTAGGTACTTTATACAATTCGTGGCTGTTTGCCTTGGGACATGCATCTTTCTGTAACATGCATTGGAGCGAAATCTCTTTGCCCTGTTTAGGGTTACAAAAAATGCCAAAAATTATGCAAAAGGGTTTGCTCTCCTTGGTGCTCCAGTGCAAACGTTTCTAATTTGGTATTATGAAAGGCTACCCACATAAATTAATATAGTTTAATAACTACAAAGAGAAAAATCGGCTCCTTCATCCATGCTTTCCAAAAAACTAAAGTTAATAAAAGCATCTAGGGTTTACCTGAGAAATAACAGGAATTAAACCGTAAAATGAGTTGGCTTCCCTAATTGTGCACCCAAATTGTCTGAAACTTTGCCTCTGCAATAAAAATGTAAACTTATGTACATTTTCGTGATTCCGTGCATAATGACTTAAAATGATATGAATATGCTAGTCACATATTTTTGTTACGAGGGCTGACTGACTTCTCCCAAATGTAAAACTACATTCTTTCTAACAATTATTCCTGGACGCCAACACTGAATGTCAGAGATTGCACAGCATACCAAATTAAGATTAGGTTTATGCGAAATGTAAATCATGTCTAATTAATTTCGGCAATTTTACATTACGCTTCTTACGCGGAATTCTAGAAATCATACTGGTATGCCACTTTGTGCAATTAAATGCAATTTGCAGTAAAAAATAATGCACAGAAACAACACAACATGTGTGGCTTTTGGAAAAATGCATCCTTGTGCCAAAACTGACTCGAGTACTCATTTCACCCTAAAAATGTAGCTTGAAATATTGGATTTGCATTTTGCATAATCTTGCTGAAGTTTGCATAATTAAGTGTAAGCAAATTACGTGAATTTCACACACACCTTATCTATGATAGCCTCAAACTGCAAAATTATTGCAACAGGCAACTGAGTTGTATGTTCCACAAATTGCAACACAGCAGTTGTCAGAACAACAGACGTCCGTGATTTTGGGTCGGCAACTCTTTGGAAGACCCTTTAGGTGGTCACAAAAAGCAGACCAATGGTGAAAATCATTCACCAAAGCATTTCATGAGCAAAATATTTGGCTCGGCACTATTGCTTTTAAATTATAAGTTCATTGTTAAGTTGCTGCCTTCACAGAAGCTCTCAAAATGCTTTCAAATCCTTTTTAGCTGATTTTCAGTTGAGCAGATTTACCAAATGCACGTAAACAAGTACAGGAACTGTGCATCCCCTGGTTATAGGCATAAGGTAGAACCTTGAGCCCCCTCCCCCCCACCCCTAGGTCATAGGTATTCTGGCAAACCCCAAAGTGTTGCAAAGCAACCCCCCCCCCCCCCCCCCCCGATCCAGCCATACTGTCTAACCTAGTTTGTTAAAAGAGGAGTTTCCCTATGTGTTGGTGCAATGCAGAATCCCGCTTCTTAAGTGGGGAGTTCCCTTGGTTATGGGCATACTGTTGAAACTATTTGTTCAGAGAGGAGCTCCCCCACTCATGGGCACACTGTTTTGAAGAGAAGAGTTCCCCCTGTTCTGGGCATACTGTTGAAGCATGTTTGTTAACACCTTGGCTGCGTCGAACGTTCAGCTCCAGTGCTGAACATTCGAAAAACCGGTGGGGCAGCGACAGCCGACCGATGTGCGCAGCACTACCAAGGTAGTGCACGCGACGACCGTTGACCGACGGCAGCAGCCAAGGGGTTAAGAGGGAAGTTCCCATAGCTATGGGCATACTGTTGAATCCTGTTTGTTAGGAAAGGCATTCCCCCGGATATGGAAATACTGTTGAACCCTGATTAAGAGAAGAGCTTCCCAGGATTCGGCATAAAGTTGAAACCCATTTTCTAAGAGTTCCCTAGGTTTTGTGCATACTGTCAAACCCTGTTTTCGAGAGGAATTCCCACCCTACCCCCGATTAAGGGCAGCGTGCCGAACCCAGTTTAAGAGAAGAGATCCCTTGGTTATTGGCAAACTGTTGAACCCGGTTTATTAAGAGGGAAGTTCCCCAGGCTATGTACATGTAGTCAACCCCCATTTAAGAGAAGAATTCCGTCGATTAAGAGCATACTGTCAAACCTGCTTGTTAACCTTTAAAGTGAGGCTAGCAGCCGCACTACCTCCCCAGTGTGGGTGTCGGCCTTTGGCCGAAACTGGGAGGTACCTAATGGCCCCTGTCGTGCTCTGCACCAGAGGAAGTCCTTTATTTATTTATTTTTCATCAGGCTGCTTCCAGAGCAGGAGCGGATCAAACCGAGGTCAATGGGAGTCCCTCACACAAGTGCTCCCATTGACCTTGGTTTGATTCATTACTGTTGCAGGCACTAGGCCCAGCCACACAAGTGATGTAACGTTTTTATCAGCACAAGTGTGGCAATGCTGGGTGGTAGGAATGTTGTAGATTCCTGTGGATTACAGAAGTTTCCCTCACAGAAATGTAGGGAAAATGCGTGATTTCAGGAAAAGTTTGAAGTTTGCATGGCGTTGTAGGCAAAAGCCCTCATGGAATCCACCCAAGGCACACCACCCTGGACTCCACTAGCTGTCTACTTTAAAAAAATGTGCAGGTTTGCTATGTTTCCTTAGGTGCCGCCTGAGTTAGGGCCCAAAATCACAGCTACCCACTTTGCAAAAAATGGGTCAGCTTTGAAATGAAAAATGTGATATATCCATGTTGCGTTTTGGGCCTTTTCTTGTCGCGGGCACTAGGCCTACCCACAAAAGTGAGGTACCAGTTTAATCAGAAGAGAATTAGGGAAATTCTGGGTGGACGAAAGTTTGTGGCTCCCCACAGTTTCCAGAACTTTCCATCACAGAAATGTGAAGAAAAGCTGGTTTTTCTTTTTAGAAAAAGCTTAAGATTTGCAAGGATTCTGGGTAAAACAACCTTGTGTGACCCATAAAAGTCACTCCATCCTGGATTCCCCTACGTGTCTAGTTTTAAAAAATGTCAGGTTTGCTAGGTTTCCTTTGGTGCCGGCTGAGCTTGGAACTAAAACCCACAGCTAACCATTTTGCAAAAAACGGATCAGTTTGGAGTAGAAAAATGTGATGTATCTGTGTTGCGTTTTGGACTACTTCCTGTCTTAGCCACTTAGCCTACCCACACAAGTGAGGTACCATTTTTAACAAACAACATGCTGGTGCATAGAATAATTGAATATTTGTTATTACCAATTGGATTTAGCTGCATTTGTGCCTTCCAACTGTAAGCCAGTGTGTAAGAAAGAAGATATTTTGAAAAATACCCTCTAAATCATATGCTTGTACGGGTACCCACAAATTCAGAGATGTACAAATAACCACTTCTCCTAAATGCCATATCTTGTGCCCATTTCAGAAATACATTGGTTACCTTGACACCTATTTTTCACTCTACATATTTCACCCTATGAATTGGTCTGGACTCAGTAGACAATGAAAAACCATTGCACCGTGCAGCTTAGTTGATGACTCTGGGTACCTCGGGTTCTTGGAGAACCTGTAATCCCTATATATCTCCACAACCAAAGGTATCCAGCAAACATAATGGTACATTACTTTTGTAAATTGGCCATAGTGAAAAAAAGATATGGATGAAAACATTGTCACAAATGTTTTTTCCCTACTCATTTTCAATATTTCTTTATTTCAACAGTTTCTTTTTGAAAACCTTCAGCGACCCCTTGCAGAATTTGGAATGTCATCTACTTTTCAGAAATATATATATAGGTTTCCTAGATCACCCATAAGTTTTACAGTGGTTTCCACCACAAACTGGAAGTAGGTTGAAAGCACAAAAAATAGGCTTCCTCTTTGAAAAATGGCAGAACTGTGGTAACAAAAAAGTTTAAATTCAGCTCTGCATGTTCCTGAAAGCTGGGAAGATGGTGAATTTAGCACAGCAAACCGTTAGTTGATGCAATATGTGTCACATTTGCGAAAGTTTAAGCTACTGACATTGTAAATGGCAATGCTATTAATGTATCTATTTTCATAACCAACACATAAATAAAAAAATTGTAATTTACAATGCCAATAGCTCAAACTTTCCTAATGCGAGACCTATTGCATTGCAAATGCTTGTTCTATAATTACTGGGGTCTCTGAACCCTAAAATCTGACACTTCTGGATCTTGAACTGAACCTCTGCCAGAAGGACTGCTGGGCTGCTTAAAGGACTCCACGGGACTGCTTTTCTAGAAGGAATGCTTTTCTGCTTATTACCTTCCTGCCTGCTGCTCCCGACTTTTGGAAGGAGACCTGGACTCTGCCTTTCCCTCTAAGTGATCTCCAAGGGCTTTCTGGTGGGCCTCCCGTTTTCTGAAGTCTCAAGGACACAAAAGGCTTCCTTTGAATCTGCTGGTGAAGCTGGACTCTACCTTCTTTGAGTCCTACCTTTGCTTGTTGTGCCTCCTCCAAGCTCTGGTCCGCAGAAGTGGGTTTTGTAGCTGTTTTTATCACCTTCTGTTCCTGGGCCCTGAAATCTAGCTTTTGGGTTCTTCGCGACCGCGAACGGGCCCATTCACCCTGGGACTTGCCGTTCGCTCAAAAGATCAGCACAAGCCGCCACAATACCATCTCCTCGCAAAGCAAGCAGACCGTGAGGCCCCGTCTGCTGTCCACTATGCACGGCCACCTGTTCGCGCCCACAGGATAATCGATAGTGACGCACTACTTGCTCCTAGCACCATCTCCCCCTCGAATGGGGCTCTTTGCTCAGCTTGAGAAGTTAAAACTTCAGCTAGACCTGTTTAGACCTGTATAAAATTTGCTCCCCATAGTGGTCGGCCTGAACTTTGGATTTACCCCGGTCTAGAGTGACCTAAAGTAACCTTTTAACTCTATTTACATCCAAGCACTGTTTTGATTCTATTCTTTAAAAATCCATAACTCTGGTTCTACTTAGTGGATTATTGTCATTCTGGTCTAGCTTTATTCATAAAAATATAATCTATATTTGTAACCATGTGTGGAGTATTTTTGTGGTGTATTCATTGTGTTACTGTGATTGTCTGCCTTGAGAGCATGGGCAGAGCCCACTCTGAAGGAGAAGTGGATGAGGAGGGATCTGCGTTTGAGGAAGGATCAGAGCAGGTTCTGACAGGGGTATATACGTGCATCCTATAGAGGGGTGGAGCAATTTCCTCCCAGGACTAGACTCTAGAGCAGGCAGCAGTGTGTCTTCAAGGAGCCTGTCCTCAGAGGAGCTGACATACAGGAGGGAGGGGAGGAAACTAAAGCTAGAGCTTGACAAGATGGAGGACAAGGAGCTAAGCTTGAGAAGCTGCAAGCTCTCGATGAGAGGAGGCTAGCCATGGAGGAAAGGAAGATGGCCCATGAGCTGAGCCTCAGAGAGCTGGGTATTAGAGTCCCTCAAGAGTGGTCCAGCAGCAGAAACAATGGTGGCAGCATAACTGCAGTGTCTTCAGATGAGTCTAGATTCCATATCCCAAAAGATATGGGGCCCGATACACAGAAATAACTTAAGTCAAAATCCTAAACGTACTACCATTTCGGTATTCACAGAAGTTAGGAGTCCTAAAGTTAGGGCTCCTAACTTCTGTGAATACCAAAATGAGTAAGTTTAGGATTTTGTCTTAAGTTAGTTCTGTGAATCGAGCCCATGGTGCCTAGTTGCAAAGTGAGGGATGACATAGATAAATGATTGGCAGCCTATGAAGTGGCTTTGAAAGTGCACAGGGTCAGAGAGGAGTTCTGCAGGGGGAGTCTTTGGAGGTGCAGGCCCATGTTATGGAGGGGAATACTCCTTACACTAGAGGTGGGGGGCCAGACCAACTACACTGCCATTAAGACCATTCTAATCAGCAAGTTTGGGTTAAGCCGGAACAAAGAAAGGTTCAAGGCTAGTCACAGACATGGGTGATTTTCTGGATTATGCTGGTAAGGCAGTGAAAGCCTGGGTGGGGGTAGCAAAATTAATGATCATGAAGGGTTGTGCACCTTGTTTTTGAAGGAGCACTTCTTTATGCTTGTTTTCCAGAGCTGTGCCAACACCTGGTTGACAGCACTCTTGCTGACTCCAGGAAGCTTTCTCAGAAGGCAGACCTCTGGGTCAGCACCGGAATGCCCATAAAAGGTACCTGGGGGAACTCCCAAAAGGGTGGTCAGGGTTGTCACCAGGAGCAGGAGATAAAAAGACTGAGAACTCCAAAAGGCACCCAAAACAATTCACAAGGGAAAGTGCCTGGTTCACATTCCCAATCTTGACACCAGAAGAAAACTGACCCTGACAAAGGTCAGCAGCCCAAGCCCATCAAGTGGTATGAGTGCTGGTAGTATGGACGATACAAGGGAGAACCCAAGAGTCCAAAAAGAGCACCACCTCCCACTGAAGGAAAGAATCCAGTGGTGGCTAGCGTAATACAGGGGAGTGTGTAGACATAGAGACGACGGCACACACAGAGCCAGCAGCAGCGTCTGGAAAGTGCCATCATCCCATTGCGAAGCCTCATCTCCTCCACCCGGCAGCGGGGGCTGTTGCATGTCCAGGGGGTGATTTCCAAGCCCCCGCATCTTTGGGAGAATTACACGGGGTTAGGTTTGGTGGGTGCACTCTCTGACCCCAAAATTGACTGTGTGCGATAGATTGGGGCCACTTTCCCTGGACCATTGTGGTGTCGCTGTGCTTATCTGGGAGACGGACCTGAGCTTCCTGTTCGCTCGTTTGTCTGCCAGCTACATGCCACCCCACCTGTGACCTGTAAATCAGTAATCTCAGGCCTAAGGTACAGGGCCTACCTGACCACATATTTCCGAGGATTTGATGCGGAGTTCATGATGGATGAATTTGATAATCGTGATGCGATTTTGTTCTTATGTACGAATGTATCATTATGTAAACATGTGAGCCCTGACATGCCTGTAGACTGTTTGTCAGGTAATGACCTGGATCACACTACCAGAAAGACAGTGGAGTTCAAGACTCATTAGGAGATGTTAGGGTTACATGAGTGGCTCTATGCCACAAGGTCCATGACTGTCTGGGAAGGGATTCAAGAAAGGCTGGAGCCTGGAACATTGGCTCAGTCAGCTGCTGAGAAGGGGAAAGTCCGAGGGCATGGTAATCCAGTCCCTGAATGTACCTCCAGTGAGTTGGATGTGGAATCTCAGATAGCTGCCCCGGAGTCCACTTAGGAGGGCATTGCTCCCCTTGGTGGCGTGTGGAAGGAAGACCCATTAAAGAGGAGTTCTGCATGGCCCAAAGGAACTGCCTAACCCTTGTGAGCATGAGGCAACAGGGTAAAGCCCAAGTAGCAGGTAATGCCTGTGGTAGTTACCATATTTACTGGCAAGACAACTTCCTGTACAGTGCGCCTCAGGCTCCTGGGCACGGGACATCAAGGGCCCTGCTGGTCCCCCAATGCTAGAGTAAGCCTGGGCGGGGCTCATGCAGTTTCACTCTATGGAATTCCGTTGAGTTGTCAAAAATCTCCACAGATTGCGTTGAGTTCCATGTGTCTGTGGAATCGGTGTGTGCACCAAACATCCTGGACTTTTTGCTCCCCTCAGGCCCCCTTCCAATGAGGATAAGCGTCATTGAGAGTGTTCATGCCTAGAATTGTGTCCACACCCACTCCTTGGCCACCTGGTCCATCTGCCAGCCAGGTACTCACCCTTGGCACACAGCAGCGTCTAGAAGGTGCTATCATCCCAATGCGGAGCCTCATCTCCTCCACCCGGCAGCGGGGGCTGCTGCATGTCCAGGGGATGCGTTCCAAGCCCCGTGCCTTTGGGGGAATTACAAGGGGGTTAGGTTTGGTGGGTGCACTCTCTGACCCCAATTGACAGGGGGTCAAACAAGAAAAAGCTGTTCCCAGGTCGAACTAAGCTTGTGACCGCCTTTTCCGTGTGCATCCTGGGCATATCCCACTGCAAGCTTGAGCCCAGAGTCATATCCCACACGCATGCGCCCACCCAACATCATAGTGCAGGGGAGGAGCACTGACTGGAATCAGTATTGGGCAGTATTGGGCTTCATCCTGGACTCCTCCCTCTCGATGACCAGACAAGTCAACGCCGTCTCCTCATCATGCTTCAACACCCTACGCATGCTCCGCAAGATGTTCCGATGGATCCCCACCGAAACCAGAAAGACGGTCACCCAGGCACTCGTCACCAGCCGTCTGGACTACGGAAACGCCCTCTAAGCCGGAACCACAGCCAAGCTACAGAAAAGACTCCAACGCATCCAGAACGCCTCCGCCCGACTCATCCTGAACATCCCCAGACGCAGCCACATCTCCGGTGACCTGAGGGACCTGCACTGGCTCCCCGTCAGCAAGAGGATCACGTTCAGGCTCCTCACCCACGCGCACAAATCTCTCCACGACCTGGGCCCCAAGTACCTCAACGACCGCCTGACCTTCTACACGCCCACCCGCCAGCTACGTTCGACAAGCCTCGCCCTCGCTGCCATCCACGCATCCGAAGAGCCACCGCCGGAGGAAGATCCTTCTCCTACCTGGCGGCCAAGACATGGAACTCCCTCCCCATCCACCTTCGGCTGACCCTGGACCATCTCGCCTTCAGGAGGCAACTCAAGACCTGGCTATTCGAGCAATAGCAGACCCCTTCCCCCAAGCGCCTTGAGACCCTGCCGGGTGAGTAGCGCGCTATACAAGTGCTAAGATTGATTGATTGAGTATTATACAAAACTTGAGTGGTAACCTTTAATGAGCCATATACTCTGCAACTAGACTATGTAAAACTACTGAGAAGGGCATCTATTATCACGAGGTGAAAGAGCATGTGATATCACATACATT
Organism: Lissotriton vulgaris; assembly: GCF_964263255.1. Classification (NCBI taxonomy): domain Eukaryota; kingdom Metazoa; phylum Chordata; class Amphibia; order Caudata; family Salamandridae; genus Lissotriton; species Lissotriton vulgaris. Next base: position 585,866 of record NW_028244385.1, on the reverse strand, counting down.
AGGGCGGCAGCGGTGCAGCGGCACCCGGGCCCAGAGGTGAGAGCGTCCCACTGACGGAAAGAAGGGGCACATTTTCTGGCAAAGGGCCCATGGCTAGTAAATCACCTAGTACAGGAATATACTCGGTTGAAGGTTTGGTGGTTTTTTTTTATCTTCTTGTCGTTTACAATGACATATTAGATTTCCTAGTCCCTTGAACAGCTGAATTCACCAAAGCAGCACCTGTCGACCAAAACGATCAGCACTGGAGAGATAGAAAAAAATAGAAGAGAAGGCTGGTGTATAGGGACAAAAATTGGTAAGATCAGTCCAACGGGCTACTGCAACTGCGTGCGCAACCTCAAAGTCGCAGTAGTGAAGTTTAACTGGACACGCTCAGCCTTTCATCCTTGCCAGTTTGATAAATTCAGTACCACGAAGGTGTTTAATTTCACATACAACGCACTATTTAAAAACAAGTTGGTATGTTTTTTCTCCGAATTAGAGACTTGAGAGAGTTCTCATAGGGATGCAGAGGTGACCATTGCACTCACAGACCTCTTAAAAGGCCTCAGATCAGAAAGGAGATCCGGTTAGCACCTGCTGAAGAAATCTAAGTATAACCTGCAGGCGAAAGATGTGCACTACTGCAGGTGCACTTCAGCCATTCATCCTGCTAAAGTCGATAAAATGCGTGCCTCGAAGCGTAATGGACGAGCAACACAGAGAAGTAAAGCTTCCTCCCTGCAGGGGTACTTTCAAGTTTCAAAGTGGAAGAGATGAAAGCTAATTCAGTCATCTTGCCCCAGAGTATCCATAGAGGCACCTGTTGAAAGCATGCATCTGACAGCCGGTCAGGCCAGGGCCCTCAATAAGGGTCAATTTTACTATGTTTTTGACTTAGAGCGCTTTATCACCACTACTGCAATGGATTTAGGGGCGGGCTGTAGCAGTAAGACCAGGTACCAGACGCTTTACATTTAATTTCTATGTTCAAAGAACGCACCATCCACATTTCTTTTTTTTTTTTTTTTATTTAAATTTAGATGTAAACATGGCTCTAAGATATTCCTGAAAGCAGAGTGATGTTGCCTCTCTCTGGTGGCTGGGGTAGTTCTCAAAATTAAATAGCCATCTTGAAATTGTGTCTTACGTATTTTACTTTGGTTTTCAAGAGCGCTCGCCCACCTGGGGCTATCTTCTTGGCGCTGCCAATAAGGAGTCGGACCACCATTGGACGTGATCAGAGATGGCATGCAGGAGCCGGCCTGCACCAACCGGAGAGGAAAAGGGATTGCGAAGTCACAGCAGGACCAGAAGGCGCTAGGCAAATGGCAGAAAGCAGCAATAACACGTTGCATGAAGTAGACTAGAAAGAGTCCAGTGAGGAATTCGTCCATTGTGTGCCCGGTAATGAGATGTGACTGCCCGAGGAGTGGAAGCTGCGACGCTAAACCTCAATCTTGGATTAGTTTAGTTTAGTTTAATGGTTTATAAAGCGCTCACCTCACCCTGGGGCATCGCGGCGCTATCCAGAACAAAACAACCTCCCTAAGTATGAAGAAACGAGAATACTCTAAGTTTAAAATAGATAAGCTTTCAACTGTTTCCTGAAACCGTTGTAGCTTGTCATAGTGCGCAGTCCCAGCGGAAGTTGGTTCCAGTACTTGGGTGCCAGGTACGAGAAGTCTTTCCCTCCCGACCTGACCAGTCGGACACGCGGAGACTGTAGCAAATGCTGTGTTGTTTTTTTTAAATATGTTTTTATTGCAGAATTAGAAACCACAGTTTACAATTGCTCAACCAGTCCACTCATGGCGTCCCCCCGCATCAATCGTAAGAATGTATATCATACACAGCCATTCAGCCCGCATCCCGGAGGCCGGGCGGCGCAGTGTCCCAAAGAACAGGAAGACATCATGGTGAGCGTCCCTATGGGGCAATGGTCGAAAAGAACGTTTTACGTATCTGCTTTTACCCCCCCAACCCCAACCAACAACAACATCAGCCATCCTACAAGAGCAGGTCAATGCTACCAAGCCGCTATCGTTCCACCCCCGTGCTCCGTGAGGCCCACCACGCCTACTCCGTGCCCCACTGCCACCTCCCGCTAGCAACCTATGCCCCACAGGCCCATTCCCAGTCCCGGAAACACCACCGCGGCAAGCTATCTTCTGGCTCCTAACCCACCCCGAACACCCTCGAACAGCCCCCTAGTGCCCACTCCCGGCAACCGCTAATGGTGTGTGTCTTGTTCCCGATTGTAGTATATATCCCACTACAGCATCAATTGCAACCCCGGACTAGTATGCCTCGCAGCGTCCTCAGGACCTATCCACTCAGTCCTCATCCTCCACCAACGAGTCGCGCAAGGCCTGCACCACCAATTCCCACGCACGCGCTGTATCCAAGGCTTTCTCATTATCAAGCTTGACAGCCTGCTTCATTCGGAGCACACTCTCACACTCTGACCACCGCAGCAACTCATTCCTCCATCTCCGCACTGACGGCCCTCCCTTAGATTTCCAATGCCACAAAATCTCTCTTTGTGCTAGTATCAACCCCAGGTCAATGAATTTGCTTGTCACCTTAGTGACACCTCCCTGTCAGTCACTTCGTTCAGAAGGTCCCCCACCTCAGCCCAGTAGGCCTCCAGATTCGGGCAACTCCAGAACAGGTGATCCATGTCCGCCTCCGGTGACAAGCACCTCGGGCACCGCGCGTCCTGCACCTGGAAGTACCGTTTTATCTTTTCCGGAGTCAGATAGGCCCTATGTAACACAAAGAAGTGCACTTGCTGGAAACGCGCATTCCTCGTGCCCTTCCACGTACGCCGTAAAATATGGCTCCACGTCGCGTCCGGTATGGGCCTACCCACACTTTCCTCCCACTTCGCCTTGAGCCCCAGGAGCGGTTCCAGTCCCTCGTGCAACATCCTGTTATGGAGGCAGGTCACCGCCTTAAAGGTGCCCGCTGCCATTACTACGTACTGGCACGCCATGGTCGTGCCCGGCTCGATGAGCCCTCCCTTCCAGTGCTTCTGAATAGCCGCCACCACCGCCGCATGTAAGAGGAACCCCCCGTCAGGTAGCCCAAACTGTTCTTGTAGTACTCCGAAGGGCGCCAAGGCCCCATCAACATACAGGTCCCCCACCACTTGAAGTCCCGCCTCCTCCCATTCCAGTAATGGGGACCAATCGCCCCCATGCGGTAGGGCCGTCAGCATGCCGATCGGTATCTCAGGCGCATACGGGCGGGTCGCCTTCGCCCTCCTGAGACTCCTCTGCCAGCATAACCTAAGCGTCCGCTCTTCCATAGTGAGGCCGCGCAACTCCAGTCTCTGCTGCATAACGATATAGGCCAGTACATGGCGCTGTATCCCCCGTTCACGATCACACTCCGGTCCCCTAAACACCCGAGCCACGTGTTGCGTAAGAACCTGGAGCTGCGCTGCCAAGTAATACAGTTCAAAATCAGGGACGGCCACCCCCCCCTCAATCTTAGGGCGTAGGAACGTGCTCAGTGCCACTCTACGGCGGCCATGTCCCCACAGGAAACCAATAACCATTGTCCTCAGGTCTCGAAAGATCCTCTGAGGAATCCAAATGGGCAGCGTTCGAAAGAAGTACAGAAGCCGGGGGAGCGCCACCATTTTCAAAAGAGCAACCCTACCTAGCACTGTCAGTGGAAGGGTTGCCCAAAAAGCCATACTACCTCTCAGCGCCCGTACACACCGTCCGATATTGCCCTCTAATAGGTCCGCGGTCACGTGGTAGATACGGACTCCCAAATAAGTGAAGCAAGATGGCTCCCAAACCACCCCCAGATCACGTGTAGGGCAGGGCGACTACGCTCGTAGCGGGAACACACAGGTCTTCGCCCAATTGACCTTGAGGCCCGACAACCGGCCAAATTCCGATAACAGGTCCATTGCTCCTTCCAACGCCCGCTCCGTGTCGCCCAAATACAGCAACAAATCATCCGCATACAGCGAGATGTGGTGTAGCTGCCCACCGCTGTCTATCCCCTCGTACCTGTCTCCCGATCTAGCATGGGCCGCCAAGGGTTCCATCGCCAGGGCAAACAGAAGGGGGGAAAGGGAGCACCCCTGCCGCGTGCCCCTACCGACAGGGTAAGCCGCGGACACCAATCCACCCAGGCGCACTCGTGCCGTCGCTGAGGAATACAGCACCTTTGTCCATCTGCGGAACCCCTCACCAACACCAAACCTCTCTAACACTCCATCTAGAAAAACCCACTCCAAGCTATCGAAAGCCTTTTCAATGTCCACCGACAGTACCGCCGGGGCCCCGTTCACATCTGTCACAGCGTCCATTATCCCCACCAAGCGACGAATATTCAACGCCGTATTCCTCGTGGGGATAAACCCTGCCTGATCCCTGTGCACCAGGCCAGTCATATGTGGAGCCAGCCTGGTGGCCAAGATCCGGCTCAGTATTTTGTAGTCCACCGTCAGCATGGACAATGGACGATAGGACCTTACATCCGTTGCATCCCTGCCGGGCTTAAGCAGAGGCACTATCAATGCTTCCCTCATGGATCCAGGCAAACCCCCCGACTCAAAAGCCTCCGTGTACACCACCAGCAGTCTGGGCGCCAAACTATCCACAAACTTCTGGTAGAACTCTATCGGCAACCCATCCACACCGGGCGTTTTATTCCGCGCCATATGCTTGATGGCCGCCCTTATCTCAGCCAGTGTGATCGGCCCGCCCAGATCCGCCGCGTCCTCTTCGTCAAGGACCGGAAGCTGCCTCGCTCCCAGATACTCTGCAATATCGTGGGCCTCTACCCCCAACTGACTCCGATACAATTCCTCATAATACACGCGGAAGCACTCCAGTACCGCTACTTGAGAATATACCGTCTCCCCCAATGCGTTACCGACGCTAAGGACCGGGCAGCCCCTAATATCAGGATTAGCAAGTCTGGCCAGGAGCGTGCCCACCTTATCCCGTTCAGCATGGGCTTTAATGGCATATAGCCGATAATCGTAGCTCCTCAACCGTTCTGTTTCGGTAGCGACCGCCTCCTTCGCTTCCAGCAACCGGGCCTGCAAGTCCGGTCGGGTCGGCCTGCGCCGTTCCAGGTCTCTCAGTTTCACTTCCGCTTTAGCAAGTGCATTCAACACAGTCGTACGCGTGTTCGAAAACCTGCCCAGGCACACCCCTCTCACCACCACTTTCATTGCATCCCACTCAGTGGACCTACACGTAGCGGAACCCTCATTCTCATCGAAGTAATGGTCAATGCCCTGCTGGACCGCATCACTAAACACTGAGTCCTCCAACGTGTCTGGCCGGAGCCGCCATGTTGGAATCGCCGAGCGCTCCCGTTGCCACTGGACATGTATCAATAGGGGATTATGATCTGATATAGTTCTGGCTAGGTATTCCGTATGAGAGATCAATGGGGCCAGGGGGCCGCTACAGAGCACCGAATCAATTCTCACATGTAGCGCATGGAGGGCTGAGAAAAAGGAATAATCCCTGACATCCCTGTGTTGTTCCCGCCACACATCCAGCAACCCCCATCTATCCTGCCAATCCTTCCTGTGCATGGCCAACTTGCGTACCGGGGAATCAACAAGGGGAGGGTGAGACCTGTCCAGGACCACATCTGTAATTGAATTAAAGTCCCCTCCCAATATTACCGGGCCCGCTAGAAAGGAGGCCAAGGATCCGGAAAGGCCAACGAAGAATCGGGCCTGATCAACATTTGGCGCATACACACAACAGAGAGTCACATCCCGGCCATACAACCGCCCCTCCACCGCCACAAACCTGCCCTCAGGGTCCACCACTTGGTTCAGCACCTGAAACGGTATCCCCGCTCTCACCCATATCAGTACCCCCCGGGCATAAGCTGAGTAAGTGGTACCAAACACCTGGCCCGCCACCTTTTTTGCAGTGCTGCACATTCCTGCTTCGTCAAGTGGGTCTCCTGCAGCATGGCAACCTGGACCCCCCTTCGTACTAAATACGCGTGTACCTTGTGGCGCTTGACCATAGTTCGCAGCCCTCGGACATTCCACGTCAGGCATTTTAAGTTAGGTAACGTCCCCATACTGATAGTGAACATTCCAAGTCAAACAGTGCCAGTCCGTGCACACACCATAGCAGTTGCCCCCCCCCGAAACAAACATTGGAAAAGAAAACACCCCGAACCCCACTCCCCAGGACAGAGCCTACAAACCCAACGTCAGCCCCGGTCCAAACCTCAAACCAAACACACATCCGTCTAACCTGCGGTCGCCACCACAGAAGGCCTTAAGGGCCCTGGGGGGGTGATTTATCGCCGACCCCAGCGAGCGGAGCCCACGCCCCGCGCTCCCCATCCCGTCATGCCCAAGCGGCACCCTGCCCGGCAACCCACCCATCTCCAACAGGATACCACCCTACCAAAACCGTGTCCAAGTTCCAATGATACATCAGCCACAAAAAATTCCATCAGATGTCTGGGGGGTGACCACCGGCCCCTTCGAACTCTCCGCTTCCGAAAGGTCCTCCCCGGTCCTGCCACCTTCGTCGCCAGAGTCCGTCTCCGCCAGTTCACTACCCTGCTGGGACCCCGTAATGGCCGCTGTCGCCGCCAGAGCCTCTCTCTTGTCCGCAGCCATTTGGGCCTCCCGTTTCTCCCGCTGGCGCCTGTTGCGGGACCGGATCCGTTGAGATTGTCTGACCTGAGGAGTTTTAGGCCGATCCCGTCTACTCCTGTGCGACCTGTCCGTCCCGGCCCTGTACGATTCCAGCCACTGCCAAGCCTCGTCCGGGGACTGAAAGAAGTGCGTGGTCTCATCCAGGATGACCCGCAGCTTGGCCGGGAAGAGCAAGGAGTACTGGATGCCCTCTTCCCGCAGTTCCTTCTTCACCGCCAGAAACGATGCCCTATTCTTCTGGACCGCCTGAGTGTAGTCCGGGAAAATCGTAACCCTGCTGTTCTCCACCTCAAACGGGCCCGATGCCCTAGCCCTCTGGATGAGGAGGTCCCGGTCTTTATAATGGAGGAGCCGCACCACCATCGGTCGGGGAGGGCGGCCCAGCGTTGGCGGGCAGGCCGGCATCCTGTGGGCTCGTTCCAGGGTAAAGAAAGGAGTAAGCCCCTCCGGTGCCACCACAGTTCGAAACCAGTTCTCCGTGTAGGCCACCGCATCCTCCCCCTCAATTCGTTCCGGCAGGCCTACCACCCGCACGTTGTTCCGCCTGTTGCGACCTTCGGCATCCTCCGCTCTTCGCTCCAGCGAATCCAACCGGGCCAGGATATCCGTGATCTTGTGTTCCGCGGTCACCACCGACGGTTTCAGGTCCGATAGAAGCTGATCATGGTCCTTGACCTTATCTGCCAACTTCGCATGGTCCGCTCGCAATAGCCCCAGCCCCGTGGCGACTTGTGCAATGTCCTGCCGCAACGCCTCCTTGGTCGAGGCGATACCTTCCAATATGGCATCCAGGCGCCGATTCAGCCGCTGCTCCTGGTCCGTCTGCGGGGGGGTCTCGCCTATCTGGGACAGTGCAGCCAAGTCCTCCTGTCCCAGCTCCAAGGCCGCCGTTCCTCCCAAAGCCGCCATCTTAAGTAACTGCATCACAGGCAAAGAGAGTAAACTAGTCCCGGCAGTTGCCGTGTGGAGGGCAGGCGCCCCAATAATGTACAGGATCAAGTGCCCCCTCTGATGCCCGCCACTCCAAGGACCAAACGGGTTGGCACCATCCGGTTCGCACTCTTCAAATCCGGGGGGAGGAGGGGAAGGAGGAAGGATAGCAGCAAGTAATCGTCCCCGATGCCCGAGCCGTGTCGGGGTACCGGTCCCCCAATCTCTGGGACCGTCTCCACAGTCCCCACAGCGCCGATCTCACAGCAGTGGGTCCCCCCTCCAGTCGGTGCCAAGACTGCTCAATGTCGTCGTCCGGAGCCGTCGGTCCGCCCCGCCGCCATTTTTCTCACACTCTCGGCGACACCTCGGTTGTCGTTCATCGAGGTTTCCCCGGGGCCAGCGAACCCCCAGCAGCCAGCCACCGATGCCCAGTGGCCCCCCTACACTTCGTAGGGCAGAATTGTCGACCACGGGTCGCTCGGGGTGCAAAAATCAGGAGAATTAGCGGGATTCCGCGCGGAGCTACGAGCTCACGCCGCCATCCCGATCGGCGTCCAAGCCACGCCCCGCAAATGCTGTGTTGTTGATCTCAGATGCCTGCTAGGGGTGTATTTCCGTATCTTGTTCCATAGGTACATTGGGCCAGTCTCATTGACTGCTTTAAAGGTCAGGCAACAGATCTTAAAGAATTACCTTTTTTTTACTGATAGCCAATGAAGTTTCCGTAACAGTGGCGCTGAGGGGTAACCCGCCGGTTGATTGAGGATCATTCTGGCGGCAGTGTTCAGCACCACCTGCAGTTTGACCAAAAGCGTCTCCCCGACTTCCGCCTGTAGGGCATTCCCATAGTCCAGTCGTGAGGTGACGATTGCTTGGACTAGGGTTCCCCGATGGTGGAGCGGAATGTAGGGTAGTATTTTCCTCACTAGTCGGAGGGAATAATAACATGAGCTTGTGATTGCCAAGACTTGGGCTTTCATATTTAAAGCTTGATTAAACTTTAGTCCCAGACTTTTCACTGTCTCTTTGGGTGATGGTGCAGTCCCTAACTCTTGTGGCCACCAATCATCTGACCAGACGTCTGTTGCTTTGCCTAATAACATCAATTCGGTCTTATCCGGGTTCAACTGGAGATAATTTGCCATCATCCAGTTCGCAATGGTAAGCATTCCTTTGGCAAAACGAGTTTTATCTAGAGCGAGATTTGATCCAATATTAAAGATCAACTGAGTATCGTCTGCATAGGAGACGATACCAAAACCTAATGGCTCCACAAACCTAGCCAGTGGGTCCATGTATAAGTTAAAAAGTGTCAGGCTCAGACAGGAGCCCTGTGTCACTCCTCTGTTTAGGTGATTTTTTTTAGATGAATAGGGACCCAGTACCACCGTTTGGAATCTCTCTGAGAGGAAGTTGTTAAGCCACTTGAGTGCCATTCCGTTGATCCCTGCTTCCATGAATCTCTCCGCCAGCCTAAGGTGCGAGATGGTATCAAAGGCTGCGGAGAGATCCAATAGAACTAGGATTGCTGACCCTCCTGCATCGACAGTAAGTCTTAGCAAGTCTGTTACCTCTAGAGTCGCCATCTCGGTACTGAACCCGGGTCTAAAACCTGACTGTGAAGGGTCCAAAAGCTGGTTTACCTCGAGATAAGAACTTAGCTGCCGGTTAATAATCCCTTCAAGGATCTTACTGAGAAGAGGCAGGAGGAAGATAGGTCTATAGTTTCCAAGGGAGGTTGGATCCGCCGAGATTTTTTTTAAGATCGGGCACACATAGGCTTCCTTCCATATTGGAGGGATCACGCCCGTGAGGATTGACAGGTTAAAAATCCCTGTGATTGATTGGACACAGCTGGTAGCCAGCAGCGTCATAATCCTGGGGGGACAGATATCACTCGGTGATCCAGACTTGGCTGTCATTAAGCCTTTCAGGACCTCCTCGTTTGTAGTTAGTGAGAAGCTGTATAAGGAAAATGCTGCAGTTTCAACCGTCCTTTCTAACAGGTTTTGCACTCCCTCGTGGGGAGAGGTCAGGCGAGGGGAAATTCTCGTAAATGTTAAAGATTTTGTTGTGAAAGAAGTATTCTAGGGAGTCACAGAGCTCCTGTGACTCCACTGGGGCCTGACTACATACTGTAGGGGCCCCAAACTCCTTCACTATCCCAAACAGCGCTTTGGAGATGTTGGGAGCGCTCTCTATCTGGGTCGTTATAAACATCCGCCTAGCCTCTTTCATTTTCAAATGATATTTTGCCAGCGCCTGTCTATACGAAGTTTTGTTATCGTTAGACTTGTTCACCCTCCATATTCTTTCCAAATCTCTACAGCGAGCTCTTTCATGTTTTAATTCCCTCGTGTACCAGGGGGCTGAGACCCTCCTAGTTAAAGTATTCTGCTTCTGTGTGGGAATAATAGTATCCAATGCCGATTCCAAAGCCAGATTGAAGGCTTCCAATTTGGCCCCTACCTCACTAGCAGAGGGGGCGAATCCCGAGGGAAAGACCTCCTCAAAGGCTTCTGCGGTGAGCTTATGCCATTTCCTCCCCTGCCTGAGACCTATCTGCATAGGTTGGTTGGCTGCATGTGGTTTCAAAAGCTGCACCCTGATCTCGATCAGGGAATGATCGGTCCAGAGGAGGGGTATTGGGGTCTTGCACACAAGCTGGTCTATGTTAGAAAATACTAAATCCAATTGGTGCCCCACTATATGTGTAGCCCCTTCTCCTCTTGGCGTAAGTCCTATTAAATCTAATGTAGATAAAAGTTTATTTACTTCTGGATCGGATCGGTTTTCCCTGTGGAAGTTAAAGTCTCCCAACAGGATAAATCTGTTTGTGGCTAAAACATGCAGAGCAATGTGTTCCATCAGGCGATCAGTGAACTTGGCTTTTGGTCGGGGGGCCGGTAGATTAAAGCACCATACCAACCCTCCGAGACTAACACTGTGACTTTAAAAATTCCCAGTTCTAGACAGTCATTACTCATTGTTGATATCCAGTTCACAGTCAGATGGTTTTTGAACACAATAGCGATCCCTCCTCCCGTTTTTGTTACTCTGTCAAGGTGAATAAACTTATAATTCTCCGGTATGGCTAAAATTATGGCTGGTTGATTCCCCTGACTTAGCCACGTCTCTGTAAAAAAGCACAGGTCAGGGTCGTGAACATCTAACATATCCCAAATCTCACATGGATGTCTCACCAGGGATCTGACGTTACACAACAGGAGACTCTGTGAGTTCTCTCTCCTGGTGTGAGGGTATGGTGTTCCTTCCCTCTTGTAGGATACTCGGCCGATGCGTTCATTTGAAACTGGCAGGAGCTACAGCCTACCGGTCCTTCCAGCCCCGGCGGTACCTTCAAAATACAGTCTCCCCGTCCTTCCCCGTCTGGCTTGTATAGCCCACAGGGAATCAGAGGAATAGATACAATTCTGCAAGCCTCGAGTGGTCATTGTATCAGTGACATTGTCCCCGGGCACTGGGCGCTGTCTGGCGCAGACGGGCTCGCCTTCGGCGCGCAATCGGCGCACCCGCTGCGCATGTCCGCTGCACTTCCGTGCAATCATTTCTTTTATCCTGCCCCCTGTTTCTGCCACTAGAGCGCTAACCACCCTGTGAACCCCAAGATGGCTGCCCGCGTGGTGTGTGGAAGCCCTTCCGGGTTCTGCACCGACTGTGGAGACGCCGCGTTAGCTTGCGATGCGCCCCACAGTGATCTCAGGTAACAGCAGAAAAGAATGCAAGTGAAACAATCCTGGATCCTTTTTTAAAGATTTTAGCTTAAAACAGTAATGTAAGGTAGCAGCAGTAAATAATACAAATAAAAACAATCCTCAAACGTTTTAAAAAATTTTAGCTTAAAAGAAACCACTCCCGGCTTCCGCCTCAGGAGAGCTATCTATTCTGGAGAGATTAAACGGCCAAAGCTGCTGCAGTGCATGGGAAGGCCACGAGAAGCAAGGACAGGGCACAGGCAGTGCAAAGGGCTGTGAGACTTGTGCAGCGCTTTTGTTATGAGTGAGGTATGTATCTTCAGAATGCACTATATGCAGAATAATTTGGAAGTCAAGATGGAGGAAACAGAGTCCTTGCACTAAACCCAAAAACTGTACATGTGATTCTTCCTCCTTCGAGAAGTTTAGCTGTCCTCATCCGGGTACACCGAAATAGCAGCACATTTTATTTCTCTACATTTTTAGCACAGACCAGGCCTTGAGGTCGTCAGAGTGCTGTACAGAAACAAAAAAAAAAACAATTGCACTAAAACAGGAAATAAGTACAGTGGAAAACAGCATGCTTAACTCTGGAGGGTAGCAGGCTAACTCAGGGTAGTTGCTGGTAAACTCCGCCCGCGGCTTAGGCAGAGTTTTTCCGGATTCCAAATGGAGTGCGGAGTTGCAAAATCGCAGTGAACTCCGACCGCGGAGCGAAGTTTACCACCCAGGGTTATGTTGGAGGGCCTTCCTACATACCTTGGAGGTGGCTCACAAGATTCTCCTGGTAGGAAACCTAGGCCAGGGCAAGACCTATGCAAGGCTTGTCCCTACTTCTATTGCCTAGGTTCAAGAAGTCCTCAGGTGTGTTCTGTAGTACTTGTGTGACCTGCCAGGCCAGTGGGAAGACAGGGCAGAGGCTTAAAGCTCTCCTTCATCCCCGTCGTTAGCACCCCTTTTGAGATGGGCGACATTGACATTCAAGGGACTATAGAATCACAGAGTACATCAGGCAACAAGTTTGTCATGGTTCTGGTAGATCATACCACTTGCAACCCAGAGGCAATCCCTCTGAGGACTACTACTGCACCCGCAGTGGGAAGGGCCCTGCTGACAGGGACACAAACTTCATGTCTTCTTATCTGCAGTCAATGTGGAAGCAGTGAGGGGTAATATCTTCACCCCTACCATCCACAAACCAATGGGCTTTGTGAGAGGTTCAACAAGACCTTGAAAGGCATGATAAGAGCTCGGTCTGAGAACCTGAGGAAAAAGTGGGATATCTCTCTTATCATGCCTGTTGTTTTCCTGCCATGAGGTGCTACAGAGAGGAGAGGGTTTCAGCACATTTGAGCTGTTTTGTGGGCACCCAGTAAGAGGAACTCTAAGTCTGGTGAATGAAGGGTGGGGGCAAGCTCCAAGGAAGGTGCCCAAAGATGTAGTGAGCTACACACTGGCCAGAAGCCAGATGGCTAAGTTATCGAAGCAAGTTTCCAGTAACCTTGAAGCCAGCCAGGAAGTCATGAAGGAAAGGTATGACAAAAATTCTACCACTATGGAATTTCAACAAGGTCAAAACGTGTGGTTCATGGGGCCAGTAAAGCCCTGCTGGAATGGGCCATGTAGGCAATTGAAAGACAGGTTGAGGCTACATACCTGGTGGACCTAAAGACCCCTAGGCAACCCCACAGGGTGCTGCATGTAAATCGCCTCAAACCACATATTAAGTGGTATGAGCTCACCATGCTGTTGGTGACTGGTGGAGAAGAGGAAGAGGCTAGTGAACCTCTCCCTGACCTCTTGGACTCCAAGGAGAAGGATGGGTCTGTGGAAGGAGTAATCCATTCCCCCACTCCTGAACAACAGAGAGACAGCCACCAAGTGTTGGGGCAATACTCTTCTCTGTTCTCCCTTATCCCTGGAACCACCCACTGGTGTATCCATGATGTGGACACAACCTCCCTTTTGAGAACAGATCTTACAGGTTGTCAGAGAAGGAGAGGTCCAGCATTAAGGCTGAAGTGTCCAAAATGCTGAGGTTCGCGGTAATAGAACCCTCCAGTAGCCCCATGTCCAGTCTTGTGGTTCTAGTACCAAAAGCTGCCCCATTAGAAACCACACCTTAACTAAGGTTCTGTGTGGATTTTAGAGGGCTAAATTCTGTGAAAAACTTGGATGCTTATCCCATCCCCAGGGTGGATGAGCTCATTAACAGGTTAGGGACTGCCCAATACTCACGCTTCTTTGATCTTACATCAGGGTACTGGCAAATCGTCCTAACAGAAGGTACCAAGGAGACGTCAGTCGTATCCACACCAGAGGCGACTATCAGTTTAAAGTGATGGCCTTTGCACAACATAAATGCCCCTGCCACCTTCCAAACGTTGGTAAACCAGGTACTTCACTGGTATGGAGGCCTTCTCTGCTGCTTATCTGGATGACATAGCTGTCTTCAGTAGCAGCTACAAGGACAACCTCTTTCACCTCCTGCCTGTGTCCTCAGCCTGCAAGATTGGTGTAATCTGCCTGCAGTTATCCATTTATTCACTCATTAACCCCTTCCTACACTCAGCAATTAATCCATGTATTAACACACCTATTGGACTGTTTATCAATCTATGAACTTACTCAAACCTATCCAAACACTCATACACACTCATTGATCCTTCCACTCACTCATCCATCCAACTATGGCTCAATGTTACCTTCAAAGGCTCACACTTGCACAAATCCACGTACAGAAATTCACTATTAAATTAAATATTCTCACTTAAAAAATTATGAGATCTAATTGCTTTGCCAATGCTTGTGACATTTTCTAAAGTTATATTATATGTGGTGGGAGGGTGCTCAAGCAGCAAAGTGATCCAAGTCAGTTTGCAGGTAGCAGGAAAGAAATTTCCCTAAAGATAGGGACACTATTCATTCACAGCCGAGTTCAAGCTGGAAAAAGTGTACTAAATTCACAAGGCCATGTTCACTTAGCAAAGGGAACCGCAGCCACTCAGAGTGGTTTCCAGTCAATGAAGTTGATAACGAGAAAACCATAAAAGGGAACTGTCCCGTGTTAACAGCTGTGATGCGCACCAGGCTCTCCCAAGCACTAGGATGTCAGAGATGCTGCTGTAAGTGTGTTCCGTATCGGTCAAGGCTGTTCCACCTCCTACCCAACGCCTGCTCCAGTTATCCATAGTGACCCTCAAATTCATCTCCAGCAGATGAGCTTTCTAGCAGTCAATTACAATCTGCAGCTGTTATAATATTACACTATAAAACAGAACTTGGGAAGCCTGGCAACATTAGAAAGAAGTACAGCTTAATAATCTGTGTATGATATTTGAATCTGTATAAGGAAAATGGTGCTGTTTTATGTTCCGTTAGCATCTTGCAGCCATCTTACAGGAAAAGCAGGCAGTTGACCACGGTTCCCACCTTCTAAGTGGCCCCTGGGAAAGTGAACTTTCTCTCGAGCTCACATGCCTATTTTTGTAGCTCAAACTCTTGGGAAGGCGTTGCCAGTCTCTCTGCCGGTTTTACTTCCGTCCCGGCTGATATGGGACAAGGTGATTTCTAAGCCAAAATTTCTGGTCCGGACTTATGTATTACAATGGTGGAGCTGTGTTTATGGCTGCACTGTGGAGCACGGCGTTGGAGCAGCGAGTGCGTTCCACCTTCTGACGACCGACGACTGGAAACCAGAAGTCCAGTCGTTGGTCGTCAGAAGGTTCAGCGCACTCGCTGCTCCAACGCTGGTAGAGAGATTGGCAACACCTTCTCAAGAGCCTTTCAGCCCTGAAGAGTCTTGGGGTAAACCCGGGATGAAACACGCGTTGGCTTGGCAATCACACGCAATAAAAGAAGAACAAACAATGCTCCAGAGTGTTCCTCTACATGTTTAATTTATTGTATAACACTGTATTTCTTACCTGTTGAACTCTGACACAGAGTAATTGCTCCATATACATCATTGACGTGTGCACAGGCCCGTTTGTTAACCCCTGAAAGAGCATGAAGCACACTCAGACTCCCTTGGACTAGTGGCACTATTCCTCTGCAAACTGAAGGTAGAACAACACTCCTGATCCGAACAATCACTGACCAACGGGCCTTCCGAGGGATCGCCCAAATCCAGATTGTCTAGTGCATTGTGAGAACTCTAGTTCTATTTTCCACGAAGCGTCAGGCAGCCACCGTGTTCCCTGGGACCACTGGACATTGAAATCACCATCCGCTTTGTTTACCACTGCCAAGGGTTGTTGGTTGCCATCCGGTAACAGACCCCTACACCCAATGCTACATTTAGAGGGAACACCATCCAACCTTCATCCAAAGTCAGCAGCGACACCATTGTTGAGTTTTTGCATCTTGTTCCGTACAGCACTGTGTAAGTGGTAAAAGCATCTCCCCTGAGGATCCTGTTCAGCATCAAGACAACTCTGCACCCGGGTTCTATGGGCCAAGTAAAATGTAACTTACTTTTGTAGCTTGGTCCAGGGGCCCGCATGACCTTTAACTCCATGGGTTCCACACAACTTGCGCTCAAACATATATGATACTTTGTCATAACATCACTAATACCTAGAGGTTTTTTTTCTCCATCTGGAAAAATTTTAATTAATTTGTTGAATCCGAGCACTTCCTCGCTCAGTTTTACAGTGTGATAGGCCAAGTCTGACAGTTTTCACACAATGCGCCTGCTCTAACATCCTGTCAGGCTACCGATCCCCACACACATCAGCGCGCATGCGCAAAGCTACCACACTTCTCGCTCGCGAGCTGATGTCTCATAAATTTCCAAGTGATTGCGAGCACAATAACTGTACTGAATGTACTTTGGCCCGCACCAGCATGTAAGGTCAGTGTGTTTTCCATACTTCTGAACTCTTTTAAAAGACGAAGAAGTTTCGGCCGAGCATAAAACAGACGGCGCATGCGCGGAGCAGAGCCTCTATCCCTCTTTTGCACACAGACCAATGAAAACGCTGCCATCAGGATACGCCCTCCCCCAGGCGGCCAGGCACCTTCTAGGAGGACACTGGAAACACACCTGTGCTCTCCAATTACTACTCATTACGTCTTTTGCACACAGACCAATGAAAACGCAGCCATCGGGATACGCCCTCCCCCAGGCGACCAGGCACCTTCTAGGAAGACACACTAAACACACCTGTGCTCTCCAATTACTGCTCATTACCTGAACCAATTAACCAATTGAGCTCATTATATATAACCCGAGCCTTCCCATCAGTTTCCATCGCTGGGGAGACGAGAGGACGCCTAACCGAAAGCTGCTGGAAGCACAGAAGATAGACAGTAAGAGTATGCATGATGCTGTATGTGCCATATGTGTGCATGGGTGCTTCACTCTGCTGGGAGGCCACAATATTTGTAGTTCTACTTTGTGAATCCTTTTTAACAGACCAACAGGTTTTAAATTAGGATGTTGGATTCTTTACCACACCTGACTGGGTTTTTACTTCATGTTTTCAGAAAGTTTCAGTAGGTCCTTCCACCTCTGCCCTACCACGGAGCAAGTAGGCTAGATTATAGGGTAAGGTCAAAAAACCGTCTTTTCTTTGGTTTGCAAGGATACACGTGTACATGTCACGTGTCTCACATAGACCGAACCACGTGTGCAATAGGTATGGGGCTGCATGGATGGTACAGTGTACTCACACCTTGGTGTGTATGCTTCTTTTCTTTTTTGTTTCCCTTTTCTACAGATTCACTCATTAGGTTACTAAACCAAGAGGGGTACTTGTAATTCACAGCCCCCCGTCACACATAGCAGCAGGTCCATTTTTCTGACACTAGGTGCCGGGAAGTGAACCTCTAGGTAATAACCACCCCTTTGGTCCTGTAGAATGCTGCATACCCTTCGGGAACACTTTACCAGAAACACGTCGACCCTTTATAACATGTTGAAGAGAGAATAATGTCCCATATCACCGACCACTTCTTTTAACTACCATACCTTTGATCCCTGAATAAACTTAGGATATGGACAAGGGTAAGGGTTTTTAATGCATTTTTTCACTCCCCCACGGCCATCACTTAGATTTAGAAGTGCAACCCTGTCTCCAGGTGTATGCCCGTCCTCTATCAAACCAAGTTTTTAGAGGGCGAGGACAGCCGATGATGAAGCATGACACCGGGCGGTGTGTGAGGCTAGTCCGTAACTTTTTATGAGATGCCCCCATTGGCAACGCATCTCCCCCTAACTCTGTAGATACCTTTAGGAACACAATCTAGGAGCAGTCTTCTTTTGTGGATTAATAGTAGAGTGGAGGCTGGCTTGCCCCTTAGCCCCGAGCCTCTGGTTCCCACCCTTGGCATCTGCTGAGGTTAGTGTGTATGTATTCCTCACAACTTGACCTGCAAGGGACAGATTGTCATTACCACTTTTTCCCATTGACCACAATGCAAAGGTTCTGCAGTATTGTGCTGCTGTGATTTGTGTTTTCTTTTAAAATCTATAACTCTGGTTAGATGTATACTATTCTATTCATTTTGATATCTAAATTAAGATAAAAATACACTTCATTTTTATAAATTGGTGTCATATTTCTATTGAGTCTTGTCAATTACTTATCATCCATGTTGATGCTCTGAAATGCTTTAGCACAAGTTCCTCTAGTGCAGCCTGACTGCTCTTTGCCACTCTACCAGGACTGAGCTATGGGTCTGTTATTGTGAATCCAAGGACCATCTTTGGTTTGTCGTGATAGGGTTACATGGTGAGGCCTAAGCTCCACAGCACATAATCCTCCACCTTCCTACATCAACTCTCTTTCGCATCCTTATAAACATGATTTTAATCTGTAATGTGTTATGGCTCTTATTAATTTAGTCCCCTCATAACCCCTTCAAAAACGAAAAGAAGAGCATGCTTTGAAGAAAGTAACACTGAATGCCCCTGAACTCTTCACAGTGTAAGAGGTACGGTTCTCTCCAAGGCCCTTACTGTTTTGTGCATCACCAGCATTCACAAACTGTTTTTTAATATCTACGAGCCTTCCGGCTATGTCTGCAGCATCTCCTTCAGAAGTTTCTTGGTATTAAGTGTGAAATTGGAGTCCAATTTAGAACTTTAACTTGAAAACCGCATGTGTTATGAGATTTGCTAG
The DNA here is from genome assembly GCF_964263255.1 of Lissotriton vulgaris. NCBI lineage: Eukaryota > Metazoa > Chordata > Amphibia > Caudata > Salamandridae > Lissotriton > Lissotriton vulgaris. The sequence goes on along the minus strand of NW_028244385.1, from coordinate 567,432 downwards.
ATGACTAGTTAATGGGAAAAGCAGGGCTAAGGCGCTGCGAATGTGAGAACTACATTACTACAGTAGAGAGTAGTATTCTTGGTGACGTCTCATGTCTAGACTGGTCACCACATGAGCAAGATCACTTCCTCACTGTCAGCGAGCTTACTAAGGCGATGAATAAATATTGGCTGCATGCAAATAATTGCATTAAATGCGGCACTTCTGCAACTAACAGTGACTTACTCTTCAGAAGTGTATGGAATACGTCCAGAATCACAAACTAAGCTTGGAAGATCCATTATATATTTGCACCTTCAGAAAATAATATTAAAACAAGCAATTTCAGCAAAAAATAAAGTATGCATTTGTGCATTGAATAATGTTTCTCCTTATGATAGTTTACAGGGGCATGATAAGTTACTGAGGCGATCTATTACCAGAATTAGGATTGGGGCAGAAGGCCAAGTGCCAATATAATGTCCGAGAGCTCTAAAGTGGCTAGCAATATGCCTTTTACATGTGATAGAGGTATTTTATTCTGTATAATACATAGTCATACATCCACCACATCTCACTACAGAATTATTGAGCCCTAGTTTTTTCTAATGCAGGATATCTTGCAGCTCTCAAATATTTAGGATACACGTGGAAGGCTATGCAATTTGATTAAATTCCCACTGTTTAACAGTTTAATGTAAGCCACAAACTGATGCTGTGTTTTAAAATATTGACAACGACTCCAACAGTATTAACTGGTGACTTCCATCTACCATTAGTAATCTGACCCCAGAAGAAAAGTCTGCTGAAATGAATGCTCCGGTCATGGTTTTATAAATGTACTGAAATATTGTTCCTGCCTTTAGAAGATCAGACTACATCAGTAACCAAGATTGTGTCACTATTCATCTAAAAAAAACAAAGCTCAAAAATACCTCATGAAAGTAGGGGACGATTCAGGAAAGAGACACATAAAACATAGACACACTGGTTAGGTCAGCTTGGAAGTGGAAATTTGACATAGTATTAAACCTGCCCACTAACCATGACTAGAAGCATGGGCACATTAAACCTGCAAAGTTAACTTTTAGCCACTTTTTAAAGTTTGAAAAATAGAGGATGAAACGTCTTCAAAAAAGTTGATTCTGCAGGAAAATAGTCACATTTTGTTTCAGAAGAAATCTGTTTTTTAATTATTTTTTTCTGATATTTTTTTTTCTTTTACCACTTCTTGAAATTGCAAAGTTTGTCACTTTCACAATTTAGTGCTAGCAAAAATTAATCCCGCACCTTCCTAGTTCGAGCACTCATTAGAAAGCAAAATATTAACCAATGGACACGCGAGTTTTAAAGACAAACGTCTCCAATATATTGTGTAGCTGTGACATCCCCAGCATTTTCTCCTTTGCTTATATGGGTTCACTCTGTATTTATTTTTTTTTGCCATCCGCTTGTAGGATACCAGATCCTGTGAGACCCTTCAATCTGCAACTTGGAATACATTGGAGGACGTGGGAGCCTAACTTCTTCTCTTGCTAAGATACCTCTGGCAATTCATGTCTTGTAGCAGCTTATTCATGCTTTTGGTGTGCACCGAATGGAGATACATATGGGCCTCTCCATGTCAGTTCAATCCAGATAGTTTAGCTTGATTTGGGCACCTTTGTGTTTATAAATATTATTATTAATTTACTAAATGTTATGTTTGCAAATTTAAAGTGTAGGACCACTACTGTACCCTTTGAAAACATTAGAACACATATGGATGGTAAGGCTTCATGAGCGCTGCTATGCACCTCTCATTGGAGATAGGATCCGGAATTTATAAACATTTACTTTTTCTAAAAGAAAGGTACTTGGATCATGGTAGATGGGAGGGGCCCAAACCGGACAAGTATATGTCCCACTTCTGTCTCCTATTTTTCTTTGTTTTATGATCTGTATGGTGGGAACCAACATAGTTTATCTCAAAAGTAGCAACCCTGGAACGTGTACCTAGAGTTCAGAAGCCCCTAGGGTTCAGATCTGGTTAGTGGTCCTCCTCATACTCCTCTCTGGGAGATTGGCTTGCTTTGTGTAGTGCAGAGATGCAGTTATTGGCTCAGCAATGGGCAGGTGCCAAACTGCTTCACTTTGGGAATCTAAGCTGCAGCTGCCCTCTGGCACGATGACATAATTTAAGGTCTGGACCTACATGAACTCTACTGCTGTTGGAAGTTACCGAGTGTGCAACTGAGCGCTCTCTACTTCATCTTGGCGGAGAAGAATCAATATGATTCAGGGGATGCTCAGCCTGCCTGCCCTGCAGCTGCTGACAAACAGTGATTTTATCTCACATGGAATCACAGGAAAGGCATTTTATTAACATTTCCCTCTCCAGTAGTCAGTGAGCAATATATGCAATGGGGAACTCATCAGCAAAGAAGAATATATGTTCACATTTTAGTATGATATAAGGTTCACCATTTTTATTATGTTCATCTCGAATATTTTCTTTAAAATGCAGTCTGTTTTGGATTCAGATATTTAGGGCTTGACTATGACTTTGGCAGTCTTAGTACCGCAGTTGCGGCATCATCTGATTCCCAGACCGCTGACTAGGGAGTCCGCCAGGCGAATTACGATGTTGGCGGTCCCCTAGACGAAAGTCTGCCCAAGTACCGCCACCTCTGCCAGTCTTTACCTCCCACCTCAATGGTGGTCACAGGCTACGGCAACTGCTGGCTAAACTGCAGCCCCTGTTCCCGCCACCGAAATTACGATGCGGCTCACTGACAAGTCGATTGTGGCGGGAAGACCTCCACGCTCAGCCTGGCGAGAACGCGATATATAAGGTGAGAACTCACCTTATATCTAGTTTTCACTCCTCTTCCCATCACAGAGCCCCATGCCAACATCCTACCTATGCTGCAGACACTTGTCCATGAAGAAAATACATGCCATTGGCGTCAACTCCTAAGGTAAGCCACTCGTACATTTCTTCACAGTTACAATGGCTGTTGACCCATACTGTATAACAAGGTATGTTTTTCATAGGTGTAATACATATGTGTGTATTTTCAGACTTGCGTTATGTAAATACACACATATGTATTTGCACAGTTGAAAAAAACTAAAAAAAGTGAGGTTCCTAGCGCAACGGTCACCCTCCGTCGGAAGACAACCGCCGCGAGACCGCCAGTACAACAGAAACTTCGCAATACAGCGGGCGGGATGCCACCGGCTTGGCAGCATTGACCCCTCCCGCCATTGCGGGGCCGGCGTGAAGACCGCCAAAGTTGTAATGGGGCTCTTAGGTTCAATTCAGGCCGGTAGACTTCTTAAAGCAACCATTATGCAGAATCATCTGAACACTCTTGCACAATGCACATTTTTTATATATTCGTCTCATTAAGAAATACTTTGAGATTCCAGCTCTTCAACCTTGAAACAAGATGCAAAATGTTTGAGATTATTCTGACTTCTAGAATGCCTACTGGTGCTTAGTGAACAATGCATGAAATAGAGTTTAGAGAAACAATTAAACAAACTTTTCTCATGGCAAATAATGTTTATTTCCATATCATTATATTTAACTATGAAAGGGATTTATTTTCTGACACTAGGAGGAAACATCCTCCAATTTAATGGGAAACCTTTACAGCATGTGGGCAAAATACTTAGATCTTCGATGTGAAAGTGCAAAAGCCAAAGGCAGAATAGTTGCCAGGTAACCATTCTAGTAACGTGTGCTGGACTGCAACTAGTGAGTAGCACTTTAATACCTTTTGAACACTTCGAACAAGAAGCATCTATCGTGTTGAAATCTGTAAATTGTGTAGAGGCTGTGGAAAGTTGGGCAAAGCTATATAAACATGTAAAAGGATGAGACTATTTTGCAAAATTCTTGTGGCCTGAATATAACACAACTATCAACACAATCAATATGTGTTCGAGGTATTACTTTTCAAATGACTACAACTTTAATGCATGCTTCACCAAATAGTATATTTAAAGTACACAAATACAGTGAAAACCGTACGTTTATATTACTACCCATTAAAGACTCTAAGCAAGTAACTTTGATGCAACAGAGGGGCATGGGTCAATGTTAAGCTATGGATCAACTTATCGCACAGGCCAATGTTCGCCTATGGACATTGTTGTTATGTTATGTTATTAATATACTTCTATAGTGCACGGCCACTCCACAGAGTATCTTGGCGCTTTATCGAAGGAACCCACCGAAGAAGGGAGAACATAACACTGAGAGGACACGCAGATAGAAGAAGCAACACCAATTTAAGGGAAAAGCCATGTTTTAAGGGCCTTTCGGAAGGACAGAAGGCTAGAGGTCTGTCTTAAAGAAATTGGGAGGTCATTCCAAGCATGAGGAGCTAAGTAGCGAAAAGGACCGTCCTCCTGCTCTAGCGCGCTTGATAATGGGAACATTCATTTTAGATAGGGACGAAGATCTAAGAGATCTGGAGGGATGATACCAGGACAGTCGTTTGGAAATATATTTAGGGCCTATACCATGTAGGGCCTTAAAAGTCGTGGTCAAAGTTTTAAAAAGAATCCTTTTGGCAATAGGTAGCCAGTGTAGGGTTGAAAGAAGATCAGTGGCTTTGGCTCTTCTTGGAAGACCAAAGATGGCTCGGGCCGCAGAATTCTGGGCGATTTGTAGACGCCTAACCAGATATTTGGGAAGTCCCAGAAACAAAACATTCGCATAATCCAGCTTAGAGCCGACCAGTGCCTGGACAATGATTTTCCTGTGCTGGACTGACACTAAAGGGAGAAATTTACGAAGCATCCGAAGGATGCCGAAACATTTCCCAGTGAGAGATGAAATATGCGGTCCGAAAGATAAATCACTGTCAATAATGACTCCCAAATTTTTGGCCTTCAAGGATGAGCTAGTGGGAGGGAACATATCCTGCGGCCACCAGGGTTTCCAATCAGGCTCAGAAGTGCAACCAAAGAAGAGCAACTCCGACTTGTCCGAGTTGCACTTCAGTCCATGACGTCCAAACCACTCAAAAACCGCGCTCAGACAACCCCTAACCTGGGCATCGTCAAACAGACCATCCTTGTTGCTTACAAAGAGGAGCTGGGTGTCATCAGCATAGGTGACAATCCGTGCGCCGAAAGACTCCGCCATCACCACCAGGGGGGCCATAAAGATGTTAAAAAGGAGGGGGCTCAAGATGGAACCTTGGGGAACCCCCACTTCTAGCGGTGACATCTCGGCGGAGTAGGAAGGCGCCCAGATTGTCTGTCGGCGGTCGGCTAAGAAGGATTTAAGCCAATTCCACACCGTTCCCCGCAGACCAAAGTCCCAGAGTCTGGAAAGGAGAAGTGCGTGGGGAACGGTGTCGAAAGCCGCCGACAGGTCAAGCATAATCAGTACAACTTTTCTTCCAACATCCAACTCCTCCCTGATGGCGTCTGTGACTTCAAGGAGCGCAGTCTCCGTGCTAAAATTTGCACGGAAACCAGATTGAGTACTATGCAACAGACCATTTTCCTCGATGAAATTAGAAATAGATCTGTGAACAAACCTCTCAGTCACTTTCGCCAGAGCATTCAGAACCATGGACAGCTCCGGAGAAGTCCTGGAAGAGGGACCAATTTGATATGGGAGAGTAAGGGCACCGGCGTTATGAGAACATGCGTGAAGTGCAACTAAGGGGGCATGAGCCCCAGGTTCAAGTTTGTCACAGCCTCTCTCACTTTGGGTACAGATAGTGGAGGTAACATTTGGAGCCACTTTGCTGTTGAGCAACTATGCCATTTCTCTATTAGGGTTAGGGGGCAGTGCACAACAAATCCACACGCATCTCTGCTTTTATTGGTTGTTTCTATTGGTCGACAAAGTACTTTTCTGTTTGTTCAGCTGGACTTAAGAAACCCTTGCTATGGCCAGTTATTACTGAGTATACCAGGCACTTGGGAATCTTAGGTTTCCTTCTAATAGATTGAGTTTTATGCGACCTGGTGTGCATCTGGTAGTTTTTGCCTTCTTGCTGGGTTAATAGCCTGTAGAGGAAAGAGTTGACCTTAATAGGTAATTAGTGGTTGACAGTGAATGATTCGATAATAGTGATCCCACTAGCAAGGGGCAGCCACTTTGACCCTCAGCACAAGCAAGGTGAGGTCAGGGATGAATAACATGTACTTCTCTTGCAGACCACAGGATTGGGGTGCATGGACCCCTGCTTGACGCACGTCCTGGTAGAGCATTTAGGCTCCATTACTGGTCCATTAAAGATGCCCTTCAATGTAGACATACGTGCCATGGATTCCCTCCAGAATTCCTTCTTTAGCCAGATGATTCTGAACTCAGGTGGCCCCACTACAATGTGTTTCTCCTCCAGTCTGAGAAGTAAGAGAGTTACATCTTTCGTTTCAGCAGGGGGCACATAGCTCATGAGGCCAGCTGTCAGGCACCACAGGTGTAGGGGTCCATTAAGAGAGCTGCATCCAGGTTTCTTTGGCAAGGACAGGATGTTTCTAAGTTCACCACTGGTGTATGATGCACAGGTGCTGTGAATTGGAAAGGTCAAATTTTCCATTTGGGGTCTACAAGGGGAGAAACCCCAAGCCAGAATAAGCCTGATGTAAGATGCAGATGTGGTGTCTCAATTTTCACAGTGATATATGGCTGTTTAATTGTCTTGCCAAAGGGAAACATTGAAAGGGGTGGTGGCCTCTTAGTTACCGTAGACAGATCAGAAAAACATCCACCGCAAGCACTCGAAGTGCGGTCCAAATGTCTTGGAGAATTAAATAATAAAGGTGGGAGCAGGTGGATGTATCACAGAGATGGAAGCTGGGGACTGTTTCAGAATATGAAAAAATAGAAGGGCATGTCGCCAATAAGAGCTGGAGCTAAGTTGGATGAAAATTTCCTCAAGGCAGCTCGAAGCTAGAGATCAAAATGCAAAGGACAACAAACCAACTCTCGAAGTGGAATTTAAAGCTAAATTATAACAGTTGTTTAATCGATCATTCAGAGCCTACCTGCTAGTAAACTTTGGACTTACACACTTGTTTTGTTATGGTATCTGATTTTGTGTAATGCTTTCTGTCATTCATGTGGTCCCGTAGTACTTCTGTAATCTGAGCTCCGACTATAGTTCTAGGAACCTTTTTGACCTAAGTCAAAGTAGTCTGCATACACTGGGCCCAATTCACAGAACTAACCTAAGACAAAATCCTAAACTTACTACTGTTGGTATTCACAGAAGGCGTTTAGTAGCAGTAAAGTTAGGATTTTGTCCTAAGTTTGACTTAAGACAAACAAGACAGACTTAAGACAAACTTAAGACAGACAAGACAGATTTAAGACAGACTTAAGTTAGGATTTTGTCTTAAGTTTGTCTTAAGTTTCTCTTAAGTCTCTCTTAAGTCTGTCTTAAGTTTGTTCTGTGAATCGGCCCCATTGTCTTTTATTGTGTTTCGTAATATTCAGTTGTGACCCATATTGGAAAGTAGCTGGAGAGAATATACTAGATTAGGAGGTCGTTTAAGGATGGATTTTGTTGGACAGTAGCTAGCCGTTTTTTGGATCTGTGTGGAATGGAACTCTAATCCTTCATGCTTTGACATTCATGCATAGTCTGACCACATAGTCCTGACTAAAAAATCCTTCCTGTTCAGTCAAAGACTAACCCTTCAAAAATGCAACCAACCCATAGTCCATAGTCTTGGAAGAGTTGACATAAATGTTCAAATAGTTCAAAGTTAATTTCCATCAAGCAACAATAACATTCTTATCATACTTTTCTGGACTTTACATATTTCCAAATGAAGCAACTGGTCTTTTGAAAAGGAAATCTAAGATCCACATAGAAAATGTCTTACCTGGAGCAATATTGCATCATGATTTCTTAGCACATATGCCATGGCCTATGAGAATAGTAATACCCAGATATCCAAAAATTTTGCCACATCTCTAGACTATATCAAAGTGTATGGCCTGCTGTGAAATGAAGTCAGTTCTCAGTATACTGTCAAGTACTGCATTCCTTATGCACCTGAGGCTCAGCCAAGGCAGCACCACCACTCTGAAGGAACCACCAATCCTCCCTTATCTGTGAAAGACACAGTGCCAGCGGGTATGGAGTAGCTCAGCCCTGCAGTTATTAAGTTCCAATTGGTAAGCATTAGCTCCACTCCTGATTCCTGACACTAATAAGATGGTTTCCTCTGTCATCTAAAGAAGCATGCATTATTGTCTCAGTAGACAGAGAAAACAAGAGCCACAGGTCCTGCACCTTCCTTTCATTCTCTGTGTGCTCTTGACAACTCAAAGTATTAGGATTCAATCTGTATATCAAGCTTCATCCCTGCAAACTGATGTCACAAGATGGGCACTGATTTCACAGGAGGCAAGATGGGCAATCAGGTCACGAATTTCTCAAGAAAGAGGTATGGATATACATTACTGTATCAATGAACAAGCTAGAGAGCAGATCACTGATGTTGCGATATGGGCAGGGGTACGCAATCACGCCAACGTCCTGAGAGGGGTAGGAAGGAAGGGATATTATGCTCCAATGTTTCTAAAGAGATAAAAGCATGCAATGATATGGAGGGCACTGATGGGAAAAGAAAATGTAAGACTTATTTTATACTGAAAGCCCTAACCTGACTTCTTCTGTGATAGACAATGAGGGCCATATTTATGAACTGGTCCCGCAGCGCAGCAAGTGACCTTGTTGCACTGCGTTGCATGATATGGAAAGGGCAGGAATGGGTCTTACTTAACAATATATGGTGCATTTCTGTAATTGCCCAGTGCTGAGGACAATGTGCTGCCCAGTGCCAATGCAGGCACCCTTACACCATGGTGCAAGAGTACCTGTGTTGTGAGCAGAATTGTTTTTGTGCCGGAAGGGACACCTTCCTGCACAAAAACAATCCCCTGAGGCCTTTTCCTCTTCCAATGTGTACAGCACACAAAGAAAGTAGATTTGACAAGGAGAAATACAAATATTTCTCCCCGTTACGCCTCATCTGGGAGGCATGGCATTTTGATGCATTCCCAGGTCAACCAGTGATGGTAAATGCTGGAATGCGCTTAATCCATGGGTAGATGCTTGGAGCACTAGATGTGTCATGCCACGTAAGGACATGCAAGGTGCATTGCATGGCTTGATAATCAAACTGCCCTGCTCTTGCACCCCTTGTGTGGCACAAGGGTGATGCAAATCTTTAACAAATATGCCCCTATTTTCACAAAATATTTTGGGTCCAGAAAGAGGATTAATGTTCAAGGTATTTGATGTTTGAAGGGGAATAATGTTCCTACTTTTATGTGCTTGTACAAGAAATGAGGGCCACATGTACAAAGCTATTTTGAATATGCAAATAACCAGATTCACAGAATTGATTCGTTTTTGATAACAAACGCTTTTTGTGATGTAGAAAAGCCAAACTGTGAATCTGTAATTTGTTACCGTATCGCAATTTGGGTTTGCAATTCAGTATTTGGAAGGAATGGGTCCCTTCAAAATACCGATTTGCATTAGTACATATTCATGTTTTGCCCCTGAAGTCTGGTTACAAAACATACATTTTTTACTGACACCTCAGAGGAGGTGGAAACCCATTTGCAAATAAGGGGAATCTGAGAATGGAAAAAAAACCTGCCTACTATATGAAACGTAAACATTTCATTTTTTTAACGCATCCCGCTATCCTTTAAGGAAAACGGGCTGCATTTAAAAAAAAATACTTTCGTAAAAAACAATCACAAATATTGTGGTCTGGTGACCCCAGCAGGGCTCGATTCTTGTGACTGCTGTGATTCCTACTGAGTCACACATTGTGACCTACCTTATTATTATTAATGAAGTAGGTTGCTTTGCAATCTCACTAGGAATCGCTAATTCAAAAATAATTGCTTACTACATTAGAAACTGAGATTTCCAAATTGCGATTCGGTAAGATTGCAAATTTGAATTTGAAATCACCAATGTAGGTACATGTGGCCATGAGACTTCAACATTTTCTTAGCCGGTTTAATACATGACTTTGAAGTTTCTTGGGCCTTTTTCTTGTCTTTTCAATACTCATGCTGTGTAGGCCCTGTTGCACTTGAAGGTTAGTGGCCACACATACAGGTGTAAATGGGATGCTGACTGATTTATAGTGTTTTCTGGTTGCCATCTACTTAGCCAATGTTTCATTACTTTCTTCAATACTAGGCTTTTCCACTTTTGTTTTCAGAGCCACCGTCCATCATCAACAGTCATTGAATAAAATTGCTAAATCGTGAAGAGAAAGATTCTTTTTTGTGAGCTTTTGAGTTCTTGCTAATGAAGCCTACTGTGGAGTAGCTGAACTTGGCACACCCCCAATCCTCCATTATTCTTTTCATTTATTTGGTGTTCTACATTATCTTTGCTTTTTCAGCATTCTTTTGGATGAGTTGCTAGAAATTCTGGGGCCTATTCACAAAGGTAAATTTATACATATAAATACACTCTTGCATGTTGTAGTACATACACTACTTTGGTGTACATTCACTACAAAATGTAGACTTTCATGTCTCTAGCTCCTTAATTCAGGTAGTGGAACCTAATTTACGAGTGTAAAGTTACTACTAGTGACTTTTCACACTTGGCAGATATCTCCCTGAAGTAAACTGAAAGCAAATTATATAAAATGTATTAAACTTAAACAATTTAGTGAAAATATATTTATGTTATGTATTAATGTAATTTAACATAGCATATTTATAAACGTTTTTATTTAAAATATAGAACAAAGTTTAAAAAATGCTGCAGCACTGTTACCTTAATGTTGAATTCAATATTTAATTATTTAAACTCATTACATTGCATTACATTATTTTTAAAATGTTTAATAAAAACTCCCACTTAAATTAAAATCATTGTATGTATTTATTACATATTAAAAGTAACTAACATTATTTATAGAATTCATTTCAATTAATGTGCTTTTTTAAACAGTTACATTTGTTTTTACATTAAAAATGATGAAAAATATTTTGCAATGAAATATTTATTCAAAATTTTTATTTATGCATTTTTAAAAACATTAAATTAAATGTACGTATATTTCTAAACATCGAGTTAAATTTATTTATTTTAACATTATTTTCAATGGAGTTTTCTTTTAAGTTCCTGCCGCCATTCTTTTTTTTTGCGACGGTATTACAAAACCTATGAGTGGAGGTGCTGAACTTTCTCCATATCTGGGCTGGGGTACATTTGCAACTTTGTAGACCTTTTTTGATTTGGCAACTTTCTCTTAAACTCTCCATAGCCCACAAACCCTCTCCCATTTAGCCACATGTATTTCCCATTTTCCAGTGACTACCCCCTCTCTGTCCCACATCTACTACTAAATCTCCAGACACAAAAGACAGGAGAGGCAGAAGCGTAGACCTCCATATGCAGGTTTGTAAATAGCATTTTGTAGCACATCAATAGTACTATTTTAATACGACTAAAGTACTAAAAACTGCATTTTGTGACTAGGCCCCTCTAACTTTAGTTGAGGTCTGAGGACCTGATTCTCAAAGGTAATCTTACACTTTTGTGTAAGTTTACAATTGTTTGCAATTTACAGAGGTATTTTAGGAGTAGTATATTTACCAGTGCGGAGTCTCCGAACATAAATCGATAGAACAGTCCTATCTTTTTATGAGTGGAGACTTCGCAATCTAATTGGCACTGGTGTCATACAAAAACAAGTAATTCAAAATCTAAATGGGTTTGGCTTATGACTGAATATACAAGCCAAAACTATGGGATATACCTCTGCTTGTTGACATGCGCAGCTGGCTCGTGACTTTGTATGTGACCTTGCATGTTGTAAGGATTGCCTGATGACAGCAAGATTGAACCTCCCTTTAAGTAAGTTCCCACTTATGCCATACTGAGGGTGAAGGGGCCGACCAACATACGGAGGGGCATGAGGTTCTCTCACCTCATGGCTTCTGATACTGCTTCTGCTTTCTTTCCATCCTTATTTCTCTTCCTACTCCAATGCTTCTTCCTTGCTTCTGACAACATGGAGCCACTCATGACTGAATGATGTGTTTTGTGATGGGGCTCAATGAATGTTGGGAACAATCTAATGCTGCATTGGTTCACCATTGACTAGATGGTCACATTGTCAGCCATCTTGGATGAAATATGTTATGTGCTTTTATATAATATCAAAAGGGGTGTGCAATTGGTTTTCAGTGGATTGATTGATTTCTATTGATAAGTATTATGTCAGGCTGTGGAAGGGGCGGGCAGAAGGCTGCATCATCTAGTGGCAGGGCACTGAAGCTGAGGTACTGCAGAAGGGTCATGGCAGCACCCAGCAGTGCTCTGAAGCCATGGGAGGGCGAGCAGGCTGGGCAATCCTCTAGTGGCACTTTGAGGCTATTGAGCATTGGGCATAATGGGTTGCACCATCCACTGGGGCATCCTAAGGAGGCCCCTGGATCGGCCTCTGATATTCCAAGGCTACTGGAAGAAGGGATAAGGCTCCTGCATGGAAGGGAGTAGAATAACATTGAGCAGCTGACCCCCTCAAGCTGCCACTTCTGAGACGAAGGCGCACATTGCTGAAGCCACAAACAATACTTTGTGAAAATAATAATAAAGCTGCTAACTTAAATAGCAAAATAAAATCAAGCCTTGGCAAAACAAATAGGCTTAGCTTGTATTTTGAGTCTGGCTAAAACATAAAAAAGCATGGTGTTGTGTACTTTTAAGAAGTAAAACAATCTCTAATGCATTGCAATGCAAGCATTGCATGAGAGATTGAAAGATACACCAAACAGCTAAAAGCATGTGGACATAAAGAAATATTGGGTGTAGGCAAATCACCCTCTATCGTCATAATAAAGAACTGGTTGCAGTAGATCTTGTACACTGCTGCTTCGTCAAGTTAGACCTTAAAAAGCCTGACACCATTTCATCTAAAACTTTCACGCCCTCTACCCCTTACGCACCATCACTCCCGACTCCACTCCCAAAGCTTCTATTATATGTACGCTTCTGTCCACTCCCACATCTGATAGGCCAAAATCCACTATTGAGCTATCATGGGAACAAGACCTAGCTATATCCCGTCCCCTTAACAGATGGAATAAACTATGGCATAAACTTTTCACTACCTCGGAAGCCGCTATCCTTACTCACTCTTTATTTTTTCTATACAACAGAGCGGTTTGTCCTGCTGTTCATATTCACAAGATTAATCCCTCCTCCTCCTCCTCTCTTTGTTGGTCTTGTCTCTCCTCGGATGGCACACTGTTGCATTTACTGTTTTACTGTCCCAATGTTTTTACATTTTGAGAATCCATTTGGTCTACATCTTCTAAGATATTTCATTGTAACATACCATTGTCAATTTAAAATATGTTTCTTGGATCTATATCTAATGATTTTTCCGATGTTACACCAAACTTGAAACTGTTTGACCTTTTTATTTCCCTTGCATTTTAAGTTATTTTAACCTGTTGGAAAGATAATTCTAAAGTATGTATGCTAATGTGGTAGATCCTTATTTGTATTGAACATAGAATTTCTACTGCCTCATCATTAACCTCGTCTCAGAAAATCAAATATGACTTATGTTGGATTCCCTTTACTACTTATCTATTTATGCACCCTTCTAAACCTTAGGTGTATATCTCATCTTCCCCCTCCACCCCCTTTCCTCTTTTCTTTCCCTTTTTGTTTTTCTTTTCTATCTTTCTTTTCTTCACCCTATTTTTCTCCTTTCTTAATCTTTCTCTTTAATTTTTTTTATTCTAATGCTATCTGTTCTTAATATGTATCCTTTTTCTTCGTATTCATTTCTCCACCATAAGATGGTCTACTTTTCCTTATCCTTATTTCTTTGAATTAGATTGCTTTTTTATTATGTTATTTTTCGATGTTATACACTTTATTATTCTATTGTTCCATTTTATGCTTCACTGTAACTTTGGTACTTTCACTGTTCCTCAATAAAAAGTATTTACCTAAAAAAAAAAGACCTTAAGAAGCCTGACTTTTTATCCCATTAACAATAGAATTTAGAACTGCAGAAGACACACACATCTGCAAAATGCAATGGGCCGGTTGTCAAATGGTGACAGACAACCCAGAAAGCCAATGGCTAAAGTGGGCTCAAAAAATCAAGCCGACTTGAGCCCCTGCGCCTGCATGTTATATGTTGTGCATTGTGCGAACATGCAATATTTTAGCAAGCTATAGATGTCTTCAGCTGGACCTAGAAAAATAGGCGAGTGGACACTGATGGCCAGAGCTAAGAAATAATGAAGACAGCAGTAGTGTTACATTAGGAAATTGGTGAAAATTATACTGATAATATACCATGTAGGCAGACCTGCATACTGGTACAATAGATTAAGATTTATTTTAGCATGACAACTGAGTAGGAAGTTGCGAGGGGAGGAAACAGGGCAGCTGTGATGACTACCTGCAGAATAGCAAGCTGCCCTAGTGTGTGCAAATATCATAAAAGCAAATTTGTTACATGACAATTTAAATGTAAGCGCAGCTTTCGGGTTTGTGGACTTTTTTTTACATTTGCATGTGTATTTTTCAACCTTTATGTTTTGCCCAACCTTTCAGTTTTTTTACTATTTATTGTGTGTTGAGTGACAAAAGAAGATGCAGCTAAATAATTTGTATAATTTTTTTTAATCCAGTAAACATGGGCTTACACGTGAATGCCTGTAAGGTTGCATCACTAGAAACAGCCGTGTAAGCAATACAGTCATAGCATTATAGTTCCTCCAACACGTGCGTGCATGTTATCACATGCTGTGAATGTGTACACATACATGCCTGGCAATCATGACTCCGCATGGAGAGACCCTCAAAAAAGACCTGCTCTCTGCTTTGATTGGCTTTTAAAAATGAATAAAGAGGGGAAGATTTACAAGCCCCTTGCGCCTCTTTTACTCCGCCGTTGTGTCACTTTTGTGACGCAGCGGCGGTGCAAAAGATGCGCAATGGTGCGGGGTATTTACAACGTGACGCATCTGGGAGATGAGTTACGTTGTAAAACCCTGCACCAGAAGTAGACGTTCCTGCGCAGGGTGAAATCTACAAGATTTCACTCAGTCACTTTTGAACCCATTCTGCGTCAAAATCCTGTGCCTGCTTGAAGCAGGCGTAAGGTTTGATGCAGCATTGTACAGATAGGGCTCCCCAGAGCATTGCTGGAGCTGTGTCGTGCTTGCGACGCATCTCCAGCAATGCACCGCCTTTACGGCATAGATGAGTCACGCATCTGTGCCGTTTTTGCCCCATGGTGGGCCTGATTGTAAATGCAGCGCATCCATGGTGGCGGAGCCGTGGCGCACAATAACTGGAGCATCCCTGCTGATATGCAGGGATGCGCCAGTTATTATAAATCTGCCCGCAGTATTTTAGCAAGCTATAGATGTGTTCAGCTAGACCTAGCAAAATAGGCGAGTGGACACTGATGCCCAGAGATAAGCAGTAATGAAGACAGCACTAGTGTGACATAAGGAAATTGGTGAAAATGCTAGTGATAGTATACTATGTAGGCAGACCTGCATACTGGTACCATAGATTACTATTAATATTAGCATGACAACTGATTAGGAATTTGCGAGGGGAGGAAACAGGGCAGCTGGTTTGTGATAGCTACCTGCAAAATAGCAGTCCTACCCTGGTTTGTGCAAATATCATAAAATACATAGATTGCAAATTTGTTACATGAAAATTCAAATGTAAGTAGGGCTTTCGGGTTTGTGGATTTTTTTAACATTTGCATGCGGATTTTTAACCTTTATGTTTTGCCCAACTTTTCAGTTTTTTTTAAAACTATTTATTGTGTGTTGAGTGACAAAAACAGATGCAGCTAGATTATGTTTATAATTGTTTTTAACCAGGTAAACATGGGCTCACACTTGAATGCTTGTAAGGTTGCATCACTAGAGGCAGCCGTGTAAGCAATACAGTCATAGCATTATAGTTCCAACACGTGTGTGCATGTTATCACATGCTGCGAATGTGCACACCTAGAGGTCTGGCAATCATGACTCAGCAAGGAGAGACCCTCAAAAAAGACCTGCTCTCTGCTTTGATCGGCGGTTTAAAAATAAATACAGAGTGAATAACATTGCTTTTCGTCTCCGCCTATGGCCACAAATCCGTGAAACGCTCAGTCAGCGTTTCTCGCGCCCTCATGGGACATGCCTTAGCTCTGTATAAACAGGAGAGTGGGTCATACTAAGCAGAAAGACACCCTGCCTTCTAATTGAACCGTCCTCGTCCAGGGGCGGTGGTAAAAGGCGCCGCCATCTGTAAGAGGCCTGGCTCAGACCCGAGTGAGGCGCGAGGCAGAGGGGGCTGGCGCGAGGCAGAGGGGGCTGGCGCGCGCGCCTCCCTCTCTCTACCTGCTCTCCGCCGGTAGCTCGGAGCATGAATATTGCATGAGGTGCTGGAGTCTGTGCCGCGCATCTTCCGTGATTTATGCCCTATTCCGGGCTTCTTTAAAAGTATATTAAATGCACTCTCTCCCATGCCAGCCAGTTAAACTTTCTCCCCGTGCGTGATGGGCCTGGGGGGAATGACGGAAGGAGAGAATGTACCTGTTCCTCGTAACATTAGAGCGCGGAAACATCCTAATGCGGGGCATTTATTCTCATTGTTGTGGGAGGTACATCTCCAGCGGGGAGCCACGCGGCGGGGCGCGCGCGCTCATTGTCTGCCTCTATTGCTATTAAGGATGAACAGGGCTCGCATGCAGTCAAATCACAGGAAGTCTAGCACGTGTCAACGCTATGGGAAGGGCTTGCTCAAGAATTCTGCTCCTTATGGCTTCTTAAATTTTGTGTTTTAATGTATTGCGTTGTAATTGCATTTATATAGGCTTACTACCCCTGATGAGGCGGCCAATCGCTTTTTCGGCAAGTAGCAGCTGCTCAGAACCCATAAAAGCTTAGAGGTGAATTAGTGTAGTGAAAATATGAAAGTAATTTGAATGGTAGATAGGTTACTGTGTTATTTGGATTGAGAAGGACAGCAGAGGGATAGAAGAGGGAAAAAGGTTTGCATTTATATAGCGCCTGTTATCCCTGATAGGGTGTTGAATCGCTTTTTTGGCGAGTAGCACGCTACTCTAGAACCCATAAAGGATTAATGTTGAAAAAGTATAGTGTAATATGAAAGGAATTTGAGTGGTGGATATGTTAGTCAGTTATTTGGATTGAGAAGAATAGTGGCGGGATAGAAGAAGGAAAAGGTTTGTGTTTATATAGCACTTGCTACCACTGATGAGGTGTTGAAGCACTTTTCAATGAGTAGCGGGATGCTCCAGAACCTAACAGGATTAGTGGTAATTAGTATAAGGAAATATGTAATCAATTTGAGTGGAGGACATGTTAGTCTGTTATTTGGATTGAATAGGAACAGTGGAAGGACAAAAGATGGAAGGAGGGAAACGAAGAGGGAAGGGTCTAGAATCTTTTTAAAACAACCTTTTTGGGGGAGTTTATAGCAGTAGAACGGGGTTTGGAGTGATTAAAGGGGAGGTGGAGGGGAGTAAGTATAAGAAATATGAAATTAATTTGGGTGGTGGGGATGTTAGTCTGTTTTTTGAGTGAAAAGGAATAGTGGAGGGATAGAAGACGGAAGGGTCTAGAATATTTTTTTTTTTAGTTCATAGCAGGTAGGAGGGGGTTTTGGATGAGTAAAAGGGAGGTGGAGGGGTATGAGTTAGAGGTAAGGGTTTAGAAAGGCTTGTTTGGGAGATCTGAATAGTAAAAAGTATGAGATGATGTAAAGAGGGGTAGAGGAGGAAAGAGTCCGGAAAGGTTTATTTTGGGGATCAAAGTAGATGAATGGGGTTTGGGATGCATGAGAGAGTGGAGGTAGAGGATATATTGATAGAGGTATAGGGTGAGAAATGGGGTACTGCATTGTATATGTACAACCCCATCCTAATCAACAGGCTTCACCTCAACAGGATTCAAGGAAGCACCCTCAAATGGATCACCCCATACCTAACCGTCAGAATCCAAAGGACCCACTTTCCACTGTTCACCTCAGAGCCCAAGAAGATCATCTGTGGAGTCTCCCAAGGATAATCCCTCAGCCTGATCCTCTTCAACACCTACATGTCACCCCTGGCCAACACCGTCATAACACACGCTTAACATCCTCGCACTGTCCGAAGATCCCTCCACCACAAAAGCTAACTTCCACAAATGCATGAAAAACGTCACAGACTGGATGGAGGACAATTGTCTCAAACTCAAATTGGAAAAAATTGAAGTCCTCATCATTGGGAACATTTCCTTTCCATGGAATAACTCATGGCGGCCCGAAGAGCTCAGCACACTCCCTGTCCAACAGACCACGCCCGCAACCTCAGCATCATCCTGGACAGCAAGCTAT
Source organism: Lissotriton vulgaris (assembly GCF_964263255.1). Taxonomy (NCBI): domain Eukaryota; kingdom Metazoa; phylum Chordata; class Amphibia; order Caudata; family Salamandridae; genus Lissotriton; species Lissotriton vulgaris. The sequence goes on along the minus strand of NW_028244385.1, from coordinate 549,052 downwards.
CATGAAGAAATAGCCTGCATCCAGACCCTTCACATGCTCCACAAGATCTTTAGGTGGCTCCCAGTAAACACAAGAAGGACCGTCATGAAGGTCCTCATCACCAATAGACCGGACTAAGGAAAGCGCTCTACGCAGGAATCACTGAACGACTCCTGAAGAGACTCCAGACAATGTCTTGTACAAAATACACGGGACAGTGGACCACTTATACACCTTCAATGCACCAACCCATATATCACCAATAAGTAAATACGAATTTCTTGTAAATAGCGTGCAGTTTCAAATACTCCCTGTCCCAGGAGTATATCCCAGAAACATCCTAGAAAAAAGACTCCAGACAACATAGAACTCAGCAGCGAGACTCATACCGACCTCCCGAGTAGGACCCACATCACACCCCATCTCAAAAAACGATATTGGCTCTCAATGCAGAAGAGATGCTACTTTAAGATGCTGACCCACGCCTACAAGGCCCTGCAGAACGAAGGACCAGCATACATCAACAAACGCCTGACCTTCCACCAATTGACCAGACACCTCTGATCAGCCTCCCTCTCTCTCGCAGACATCTGACAGATTCGTCGAACCAACAGTAGAGGACACTCCTTCTCGCACTTGGTGGTCAAAGCTTGGAACAACCACTCCCTACACGGTAGGACTCCACCGATGCTCCAACAGTTCAGAAGAGAACTTAAAACCTGGATGTTTGAATAATCAAACCCCCACACAGCAACAAACAACTCTGGGACCTCGAGAACCTCACGGCTGATTAGCTATGCTCTATAAATCTTTTGATTGATTGATTGATTGATTGATAGAATGTAGATGTTTCCAGGGGTTAAAACTGACATAAAAGTTTTTGGATTGCAAGTTGAGTAGCACAATACCGCAGCCAATATTCAGTGGGTTAGTTAAGTTATGATGAGGCCTGAAGCAGGCAAAGAACATGACCCTCCCAGTCGACACCCCAATACCTCAACCGTTCCTACCACCCCTTAGCCTCTCCAAGCATAGTGTGCACCCTTTTGTCACCACCTCACACACCACCACATTTCACATGCCCTTTTTTTTCTACCTGTTTCGCATACCCTTTAATGACCACTTGCCGTGCGGCTGTTATAGACTTCACACTGCTACTTCTCTTTCACATTGACCAGGTATGCCAGCTTGCACAATAACCTGCCATAAAACTGCAATGCAGATATTTATTTTGCCCAAGTGTAGGAGAGTAGGGTCTGCTATCCTATGGTCACCCCAAATTTTTGCTTTTTGCTTCACTGGTTTCTGACTTAATGTGGCTGTGGGCCTGCTAATCAGACCCACAGCCTGCTGTTCTCTCTCTAAATTAATGCCAATGCACTTTAGGTGCATTACGAATTGGAACTGGTTCACCTTATGAGCCCCTGTACTAGTGCACCCTAGGTGCCCAGGGCATAGGTGTATCCAAGGCCTACCAGGGGCTGCAGCACGTATTGTGCCACCCCTGGCCTGGCCTCCATATTTGACACAACTGGCTGATCACTCAGCTGGGGTAAGTCGGTGTAACCACCTCTTACTTAGGTACAGTATGTCTGTGCCTAACCCTAAACTGGACACATATGTTCCTATCAGCCACTCCTATGGAAGGCCTCATCAATCCTGGAGGCAGAGTGCTTGGAAATATGTGAGATGGTGCTCTGGCATGAGCTGAGCCTGTCTGCAGCTGTCGGGAACAACTCCCTAAGCCGTTCCGGGATATTGCCATACCATATACTCTTAAGTGCATTATAATCCTCGCGGTTAAATGCTATCTTTGGTTTGGCTTTATCAAAACATGTCGAGTAAGGTGTCATACGAATTGGAATACTATCCCCTCGCCAATTTTGGCGACGGGGATAGCATTCCACCCTTCTAGAGGGACACGACATGTGCGTAGCCTTAACCCCGGTTAAAGTTAAACAGAGCCTCAGCTTCACAAAATGGACGCTGCCACCACAGACACAAGTCTGGCCTCCTGCTGCTGACCGAAACTCGGCAGATGGTGGCCTGGACAAAGGGTTTCCTGCCTTGGGAGGTGCGAGCACCACCCCAGACAGGATTTTGTGTATTAGGTAGGACAGGGCTGAAAAGAATCAGACATGCCCGGGGCACACAAGGTGTCCCCGTGCATAGGCCAGTCCAAACCGGTTCTGGGGCCTTCCAGCCCCAGTCCTGGCGCGGAGCTGGACAAAGGAAAGGGGGTGTAACCGCCCCCCTTCCTGGTTCCACCCAGAGGAGGGACCTAGTAGGTGATCCACCCCCAGTTTGGGAATAAGAGGGGGAGCAGTGCCATTGCACAGCAGATCATCCCGAAATCAACTTAAAACTAAGAAGAAGACTGGACTTCGACATTCTGCTGCACAGAAGACTGAAGAAGAATCTCCCTTGTGGCCAAGGAGTGACCACCCTGTGAACACAGGTACCAACCAGCAACTCGACGTCTGCTTTGCCGCCGCCTCCCGCCGGAGACCGAGCCCAGAGCCCGACAAGAACCAGACTCCCAGACCTCTCAAAGCCCGATCCACAGTCCCTGCGAAGAAGGGACCCGTGGAGGCACCGAGTGACGTGGGACCGGACCTCTTGGAAGACACTCGTAAAGCTGACTGCGCAGCTTCTGAGGCATCCTCGACGTTGTGCTTTGGGGATTGAGAACCCCCACCACCGAGCAGCCCTTGCACCGAAGATCAGCCCCCCAGCATCTCCACGATCTGCGTGGGGCCCTTTTGCACTGTGCCACTCGACGCGCCATCCCGGCCACTAGCCACGTGGTCAGCGGCCATCTTGGCGACGAACCCGAAGATTTAAACAGCAGGTCTGGTTGCTCCAGACCTACCCAAGCTCCTGTGAAAAGGAGCCCTCGCTCTGACCTTGCTGGTCCGAGTGAACAGCATCTTTCAACTTCTGCGTGGCTTGCATTTGCCAAGGCCTGTTTGCTCCGATCAGGTCGCCGACACCGCCAACAGCGAGAAGCCTACGTGGGACAGCTCGTGACCGACTCCTGGACGTCCTCGACCCCGGGTATCCACGTGGCTGCAGAAAGAAGCTACCCGACAACGCCTGTTTGCACCCGACATCGCCTGGTTCCACTCTGGTTCCAGGGCAGTCACTGGCTAGTGACTTTGAACACTGTCCCCTCTGCTTTCAGGTCTTCAACTCTTCTGATCCACCCTTGGATCCACCGGAACTCTTCTCATCGAGCCGCCTGCAGCATCTTCAGCTCCAAGCACCATCGACCAGCGTGACGAAACCCGACACATCTTCGACCCTGTGCACCCGCTTCCTGTGGGTGAGGTAACTCAGCTCCGCCGGTGCTCCTGCACTGGTACACATCCCAAGGGCCTGTGTTTTAAGTTTCAGCTCCGTAGGTCACTCGGAAGGTTCCTAACTTTCTAACTTTGTGCTTTTTACGCACCATAGACTTTGTATTGAGAAGTGCGTGCACTTTGAACACTGCACCCGAGTCCCGTGGGCCTTTCCCGACTTAGTTAACTCCAGTCTCGAATAGCTCCAGCGATTCCCAAGGCCCTAGGCCTCTTCACTTTCCTTTAGGTATCTCTTATACCACTTATTTAGTATATGGTTTAGGTGGCCCCTAGGGCTCATCCATATTGTGCAACTTTTGTGTATTTTAAACTGTCTTGTGATTTAACGCTGGTGCTTCTGTGCTCATAAAGAGTCCAGGGGATTTTAATAGTTAATAAATCAATATATATTTTCAATATATATCTGTGTGGTGTCCCTTTCATTTGGTATTCAAGGGGGTTGTGTATGGTATAACAGCTGGCTTCACATGCCTTTCAGAGTTTAGCCTAAGACTGCTTTGTCCACGTTACCACTAGGATAACTGGTCTACAAGGTTGAATTACAACCATCATCATAAGGGTTGCTTGGCATGGTACAAAGTGATCACTAGAATTAGTGAGCATTATATACCAGGCCAACTTCTCACATTGGTGAGCAGCGGATTGGGATCTGAGCTTGCTGTTGTTTTACCATTACAATCTTTGAGATTATCATTTGAAAGATCATACAGGTACCTGCTAGGTACATATAAAACAAGACTAGTATACATAAGTTCTACTGAACTTAGTTGTTGTAGAGCAAAGGGAGTAGCACACCCTAGCTACAACTACTAGATAGGTTTAGTAGGTAAACACCAGTGTAGGTAGATTGCAACACATCCACCCACACTAGAGCAATGTCTGGAACAGAGGGGTCCAGTGGACTTACTCCTGTTGAGAGTGACCCTCCAAGGGCACCATCCCAGTTTGCTATTTTTCCCTTTAAGGAATTAAGACAGCTTTGTGTCTTAAGGGGTCTGAAGACAGGGCCTTCCCCTACTGCAGACCACCTAAGAGAGCTCTTGGATCAGTCTGAAGCTCTAAAGACCTCTAAAGCAAACCCCACAGGGAATGCTGAAGGAGGCCATCCTTCAGAGGATGACACTGTAGACCCCCCTGCCCCTATCATCCTAGTAGATGAGGAAGCCTCCACCACTGGAGCTCCTCAAGTAGATGTAGAGGAAGAGGAAGAAGAAGAGGAGGAGGAGGTGGAAAGCAGTGAGTCAGATGATGACAGAGATAGTCAGGTGCTGGTCAGTAGACTGAACCAGGCTAACTTAAGTCAACTTGGGAATGAATCAGGTAACAACCCATTCAGACCCCCAGGTGGACTTAACCAGGGCCATAGGAGGAGAAGGCATCACTCAGGTGAATCCAATACCTCCCATGTCTCTAGAGGCTCTCATGGTCACTCCAGAAAAGAGATGACTAGCCCTCAGAGAAGGGAACATGAGGCCAAGATGAGAGAGGCTGAGCTTAGGATCCAGAGGCAAGAATTAGAGGTTGCCCTGGCTAAGGAGAAACTTGCTAGAGCAAGACAGCCTAGAGAGAGTGGGGTAATAGAACCCACTGGTGGCAGCAATATCCACAAGGATAAAGACAGGTCTTTTGATAATAGAAACCTGAGTAAGATTGTGCCCCCCTACAAAGCTGGGGATGATATCCATAAATGGATTACTGCAATGGAGAGAGCCTGCAGAGTACAGCAGATCCCTCAGGAGCAGTGGGCAGCAATCTTGTGGCTCTCCTTTGAAGGTAGAGGCCGAGACAGACTCCTCACAGTTAGTGATGGGGATTCTAGAAACTACCTGGTCCTGAAGAGTGCTCTGATTGATGGGTTAGGCTTAACCACTGAACAGTACAGGTTAATGTTCAGAGATACCCAGAAGACACAGACTCAGGACTGGTCTGAATTTGTTGAATGTGCCACTAAGGCTCTGGAGGGATGGTTGCTGGGAAGCAAGGTTACAGACTATGAAGGATTGTACAATTTGCTGATGAGAGAACAAATTTTAAATAATTGTCAGAACCAGCAGTTGCATCAACATTTGGTTGACTCAGATTTGACCTCTCCCCAAGAATTGGGAAAGAGGGCAGATAAGTGGGTAAGAACCAGAGTTAAGCAAAAGAACCAGAACCAGAACCAGGGTGGTGACCAGAAGAAAACAGACCAGAAGGGTGGGGAGCAGAAAGCTAAAGACCAGAAGTCTTCAACAGGGCCCCAAACTGAGACAGAGGGTGGGTCCCAAACTTCCAAGAAGAAGAAGAAAGAAGGTCAGAAGAAACCCTGGTGTAAAACTTGTAAGAACACCTCTCACTGGACAAGTGAGTGTAAAAAGGGTGGAGCCCCCAGCACTGCAGCCCCTAAGGCACCTGCACCCACTAGTACAGTTAGCAGTGTTGGTCCTCAAGCCAAGGGTTTAGTGGGAATCACTTTGGGAACTGGAGGAGATTCTGACCTAGTCAGAACTCTTACACAGGCTGTTCTGGTTTGTGAAGGGGACCTAGATTTGGTCCCTGACATAAGTCCCAGTAATCTGGGCAAATACAGACAGACACCTTTGATTAACAACAAAGTGGCTCAAGCTTACAGGGACACATGTGCCAGTGTCACTATGGTGACACCTAACTTTGTGGACCCTGGACAATACATGCCAGGCGATGATTACCTGGTGACCAATGCCAGCAATGTCACTACTACACATAGTGTGGCACTTGTTAACTTTTCCTGGGGAGGGGTAACTGGCCTAAAGAAAGTTGTGGTTAGTGCTGATCTCCCAGTAGAATGTTTGTTGGGCAATGACCTGGAGAACTCTCTATGGTCAGAAGTTGAGTACAGGACTCATGCAGAGATGTTAGGGATATCATCACATGTCCTTGCTGTGACCAGGTCACAGGCCAAAAAGTGCCTCTCTGAACCTCAGGTCTTGGATCCTGGAACAATGGACCAAGTACCTCCCAAGAAGAAGAACAGGAGGGTTAAGGCTGCGCCTTCCCAATTGCCTACAAGTGAGGATCAGGCTTCACAGGAAACTGATCTTGAGACCCCTGAAGGAACTGTCCCTGAAGAACTTGAACCTGATCAGGTTGAGTTTCTGGGGACAGGGGGACCTTCTAGGGCAGACTTGGGGCAGGCTCAGTTAACCTGTCCTTCTCTTGAACCCCTCAGACAGCAGGCTGCTGCTGAGGCTGCTGGGAATGCTCAAGGTGCCCATAAAGTATATTGGGACGATGGACTCCTTTATTCAGAGGCTAGAGACCCCAAGCCTGGTGCTACCAGGAGGTTGGTTATACCTCTGCAATTTAGGGGCTTCCTACTCACCTTGGCCCATGATATTCCTTTAGCAGGACACCTAGGCCAGAACAAGACTTGGGACAGGCTTGTCCCTCACTTTCACTGGCCTCACATGTCTGAAGACACCAAGGAGTTTTGTCGCTCCTGTGAAACCTGCCAAGCCAGTGGTAAAGCAGGTGGAACAACAAAGGCCCCCCTGATACCACTACCTGTGGTGGGGGTTCCCTTTGAGAGAGTGGGGATTGATATTGTTGGTCCAATGGATCCCCCTACAGCATCTGGGCACAGATTCATACTGGTGGTAGTGGATCATGCCACCAGGTACCCAGAGGCAATTCCCCTTAGGACCACAACAGCTCCTGTTGTGGCCAGGGCCTTACTTGGAGTTTTCTCCAGAGTGGGGTTTCCTAAGGAGGTAATATCAGATAGAGGTACCAACTTCATGTCTGGATATTTGACAGCTATGTGGAAGGAATGTGGTGTAAACTACAAGTTCACCACTCCTTATCACCCACAATGCAATGGGCTTGTTGAGAGATTTAACAAGACCCTAAAGGGCATGATTAAAGGATTACCTGAAAAGCTCAGGCGAAGATGGGACATCCTTCTGCCCTGCCTTTTGTTCGCTTACAGAGAGGTCCCTCAAAAGGGGGTTGGCTTCAGCCCCTTTGAATTGTTGTTTGGGCACCCTGTAAGAGGACCCCTGTGTCTTGTGAAGGAAGGATGGGAGTTACCTCTCAAAAAGCCTAAGCAGGACATAGTGGACTATGTACTTGGTCTCCGCTCCAGGATGGCAGAGTACATGGAAAAGGCATCCAAAAACCTTGAGGCTAGCCAAGAATTACAGAAAGCTTGGCATGACCAAAAGGCTGTCCTTGTTGAGTTTCAGCCTGGACAGAAGGTATGGGTGTTGGAGCCAGTGGCCCCAGCAGCACTCCAAGACAAATGGTCTGGACCCCATACAATTCTGGAAAAGAAGGGAGAGGTTACCTACTTGGTGGACCTAGGAACTCCCAGGAGCCCCCACAGGGTGCTCCATGTGAACAGATTGAAGGCATATGTCAGCAGGGCAGACATGGGCTTGCTCATGGCTACAGATGAGGGACAGGAGGAAGAGAGTGACCCTCTCCCAGACCTGCTCACTCAGAACCCTGAGGATGGTTCAGTTGATGGTGTGGCCTTAGGTGGCAGCCTCACTGAACATCAGCAACATGACTGCAGACAAGTTCTACAGGCATACGGGCATATGTTCTCATTGACACCCAGTCAGACTAACTGGTGTACACATGTGGTGGACACTGGTGACAGTCTTCCTGTAAAGAGCAAAATTTACAGGCAACCTGACCACGTCAGGGACTGTATAAAGACTGAGGTGCAAAAGATGCTGGAATTAGGTGTCATTGAGCCTTCAGAGAGCCCCTGGGCTAGCCCAGTGGTTCTGGTCCCCAAACCTCACACCAAAGATGGCAAGAGAGAGATGAGGTTCTGTGTGGATTACAGAGGACTCAATGCTGTCACCAGGACAGATGCACACCCTATTCCAAGGGCAGATGAGCTCATTGACAAGTTGGCTTCTGCCAAATATTTGAGCACATTTGACTTGACAGCTGGCTACTGGCAAATCAGGTTAGCTGAGGAGTCTAAAGCCAAGACAGCATTTTCTACCCCTAGTGGGCATTATCAGTTTGTGGTGATGCCCTTTGGTTTGAAAAATGCACCTGCCACCTTCCAAAGGTTGGTGAACCAAGTCCTCACTGGGTTGGATGACTTTTGTGCAGCTTATCTGGACGATATTGCTGTCTTTAGCTCCACCTGGGAGGATCACCTGATCCACCTGAAGGAAGTGCTTGAGGCTCTGCAGAAGGCAGGCCTCACTATCAAGGCAACCAAGTGCCAGATAGGGCAGAGCAAGGTTGTATACCTGGGCCACCTTGTAGGTGGAGGCCAAGTTCAACCACTGGAGAGTAAGATCCAGACCATCAAGGACTGGTCCCCTCCAACTACCCAGACTCAGGTCAGAGCTTTCTTGGGCCTGACTGGGTACTACAGGAAGTTTGTTAAGAACTATGGGTCCATTGTGACTCCTCTTAATGATCTGACATCCAAGAAGATGCCCAAAAAGGTTCAGTGGACAGAAATCTGTCAAAAGGCATTTGATGACCTGAAGAAGGCCATGTGCTCTGCACCTATCCTGAAGAGTCCTGACTACTCAAGAGAGTTCATTGTCCAAACAGATGCTTCTGAGTTGGGAGTGGGAGCAGTGCTTTCACAGCTTAATGTAGATGGCCAGGACCAGCCCATTGCTTTCATTAGCAGAAGGCTGACCCCCAGAGAGAAACGTTGGTCAGCTATAGAGAGGGAGGCCTTTGCTGTGGTGTGGGCCCTGAAGAAGCTGAGACCATACTTATTTGGCACTCACTTCAAGATTCAGACCGACCATAAGCCCCTCCTATGGCTTAATCAGATGAAGGGTGAAAACCCCAAACTACTCAGGTGGTCCATTTCCCTACAGGGGATGGACTTTACAGTGGAGCACCGCCCAGGGACTGACCATGGCAACGCAGATGGTCTCTCCAGGTACTTCCACTTAGAACATGAAGACACAACTGGTCAAGGTTAGTCTAATGTCCCTGCGTTTGGGGGGGGGTTATGTAGGAGAGTAGGGTCTGCTATCCTATGGTCACCCCAAATTTTTGCTTTTTGCTTCACTGGTTTCTGACTTAATGTGGCTGTGGGCCTGCTAATCAGACCCACAGCCTGCTGTTCTCTCTCTAAATTAATGCCAATGCACTTTAGGTGCATTACGAATTGGAACTGGTTCACCTTATGAGCCCCTGTACTAGTGCACCCTAGGTGCCCAGGGCATAGGTGTATCCAAGGCCTACCAGGGGCTGCAGCACGTATTGTGCCACCCCTGGCCTGGCCTCCATATTTGACACAACTGGCTGATCACTCAGCTGGGGTAAGTCGGTGTAACCACCTCTTACTTAGGTACAGTATGTCTGTGCCTAACCCTAAACTGGACACATATGTTCCTATCAGCCACTCCTATGGAAGGCCTCATCAATCCTGGAGGCAGAGTGCTTGGAAATATGTGAGATGGTGCTCTGGCATGAGCTGAGCCTGTCTGCAGCTGTCGGGAACAACTCCCTAAGCCGTTCCGGGATATTGCCATACCATATACTCTTAAGTGCATTATAATCCTCGCGGTTAAATGCTATCTTTGGTTTGGCTTTATCAAAACATGTCGAGTAAGGTGTCATACGAATTGGAATACTATCCCCTCGCCAATTCTGGCGACGGGGATAGCATTCCACCCTTCTAGAGGGACACGACATGTGCGTAGCCTTAACCCCGGTTAAAGTTAAACAGAGCCTCAGCTTCACAAAATGGACGCTGCCACCACAGACACAAGTCTGGCCTCCTGCTGCTGACCGAAACTCGGCAGATGGTGGCCTGGACAAAGGGTTTCCTGCCTTGGGAGGTGCGAGCACCACCCCAGACAGGATTTTGTGTATTAGGTAGGACAGGGCTGAAAAGAATCAGACATGCCCGGGGCACACAAGGTGTCCCCGTGCATAGGCCAGTCCAAACCGGTTCTGGGGCCTTCCAGCCCCAGTCCTGGCGCGGAGCTGGACAAAGGAAAGGGGGTGTAACCGCCCCCCTTCCTGGTTCCACCCAGAGGAGGGACCTAGTAGGTGATCCACCCCCAGTTTGGGAATAAGAGGGGGAGCAGTGCCATTGCACAGCAGATCATCCCGAAATCAACTTAAAACTAAGAAGAAGACTGGACTTCGACATTCTGCTGCACAGAAGACTGAAGAAGAATCTCCCTTGTGGCCAAGGAGTGACCACCCTGTGAACACAGGTACCAACCAGCAACTCGACGTCTGCTTTGCCGCCGCCTCCCGCCGGAGACCGAGCCCAGAGCCCGACAAGAACCAGACTCCCAGACCTCTCAAAGCCCGATCCACAGTCCCTGCGAAGAAGGGACCCGTGGAGGCACCGAGTGACGTGGGACCGGACCTCTTGGAAGACACTCGTAAAGCTGACTGCGCAGCTTCTGAGGCATCCTCGACGTTGTGCTTTGGGGATTGAGAACCCCCACCACCGAGCAGCCCTTGCACCGAAGATCAGCCCCCCAGCATCTCCACGATCTGCGTGGGGCCCTTTTGCACTGTGCCACTCGACGCGCCATCCCGGCCACTAGCCACGTGGTCAGCGGCCATCTTGGCGACGAACCCGAAGATTTAAACAGCAGGTCTGGTTGCTCCAGACCTACCCAAGCTCCTGTGAAAAGGAGCCCTCGCTCTGACCTTGCTGGTCCGAGTGAACAGCATCTTTCAACTTCTGCGTGGCTTGCATTTGCCAAGGCCTGTTTGCTCCGATCAGGTCGCCGACACCGCCAACAGCGAGAAGCCTACGTGGGACAGCTCGTGACCGACTCCTGGACGTCCTCGACCCCGGGTATCCACGTGGCTGCAGAAAGAAGCTACCCGACAACGCCTGTTTGCACCCGACATCGCCTGGTTCCACTCTGGTTCCAGGGCAGTCACTGGCTAGTGACTTTGAACACTGTCCCCTCTGCTTTCAGGTCTTCAACTCTTCTGATCCACCCTTGGATCCACCGGAACTCTTCTCATCGAGCCGCCTGCAGCATCTTCAGCTCCAAGCACCATCGACCAGCGTGACGAAACCCGACACATCTTCGACCCTGTGCACCCGCTTCCTGTGGGTGAGGTAACTCAGCTCCGCCGGTGCTCCTGCACTGGTACACATCCCAAGGGCCTGTGTTTTAAGTTTCAGCTCCGTAGGTCACTCGGAAGGTTCCTAACTTTCTAACTTTGTGCTTTTTACGCACCATAGACTTTGTATTGAGAAGTGCGTGCACTTTGAACACTGCACCCGAGTCCCGTGGGCCTTTCCCGACTTAGTTAACTCCAGTCTCGAATAGCTCCAGCGATTCCCAAGGCCCTAGGCCTCTTCACTTTCCTTTAGGTATCTCTTATACCACTTATTTAGTATATGGTTTAGGTGGCCCCTAGGGCTCATCCATATTGTGCAACTTTTGTGTATTTTAAACTGTCTTGTGATTTAACGCTGGTGCTTCTGTGCTCATAAAGAGTCCAGGGGATTTTAATAGTTAATAAATCAATATATATTTTCAATATATATCTGTGTGGTGTCCCTTTCATTTGGTATTCAAGGGGGTTGTGTATGGTATAACAGCTGGCTTCACATGCCTTTCAGAGTTTAGCCTAAGACTGCTTTGTCCACGTTACCACTAGGATAACTGGTCTACAAGGTTGAATTACAACCATCATCATAAGGGTTGCTTGGCATGGTACAAAGTGATCACTAGAATTAGTGAGCATTATATACCAGGCCAACTTCTCACACCAAGTTTTAAAAAGTTCATACCAGCATCTGTATTGCCACAAAAATATTGTCATGGATGTATCAATGTTGTCATGCCAGATTCAAAGTTTCCCCAAGACAATTACTGTGCCTACTGTTACACTGCCACACCATTTTACAATGCAATGACCTATTTCAATGCCAGTGTCTATACCGGCACACAAAAGTTGCCAAGCTGATTTCCACATTATGATCCGAGTATCACATTGGGTTGTCAATGTTTACACTTTCATTAGAAAATTGCCATGGTAGCTTGCACGTTACCTCTGTGAGGCAGACATTAGTAGGCAGTGACATGGTGAACCCTCACTCCCTAAGCTGTAGTCTGGGTTGTCACTGGACATGATGGGCAGGTAAGCTGGGTCACACTGAAACTATTCTTGGTCCATTATGGACACCATCCTCTCTGCCCGTCTCCAGACAGGTGCTCCCGAAGAACACTGTGAAGGAAGTCTGATAAATAACAGAAGAATGAAGCGATGGTAGCTGCAAATGTAAGTAAGGTGGTGAAAGGGATGGAGTGAAGGGAGGAGATGAAAGGCGAAAGACAGATGGGATGGGGGCATGATTGATTTGATTTGATTTTTAAATTAATAAAGTGCAACAAATGCCCGGAGGCCTCGTGGTGCTGAGGACTGAGAGGTTAGAGCCAAAAGGGGTACAGGGAAGAGTTAGAGGTCTGCTCGGAATAGCCAAGTTTTTAGTGATTTCCTAAATGAGGTTAGATTAGGGCTGTTTTTAATTGTTAAAGGTAGGAGATTCCAGAGCTTTGCAGATCTTACCAGAAAGCTCCTTCCTCCCCAGCGTGCCTGCTTGAACCTGGGGACTTGCAGCAGTTTTAGTTGAGCAGATCTAAGGTTCCTGGACGGCACATCGTATTTTATCCTAGAAGTCAGGTAAGAGGGCCCCTACCTTGGAGCACCTTTTTTGTGATGCAAAGTGACTTAAAAATGATTATTTTCCGAACCGGCAGCCAGTGGAGAGCTACTAGCTGCTGGGATACTGATTCATGCTTGGGAATATTCAAGATCAGTCTTGCTGCTGCATTCTGCAAACGTTGGAGCTTACTCAAACACTGTGTTTCCAAAATAAAGTGCATTACCATAGTCTAGCCTGGTGATGGCGAGGTCGGTCACCAAGGTTTTCAAGGCCTCAGAGGGAATTAAAGAATGAATCTTTCTGATCAGTTTTAGGATGGCCCAGAAACTGGACGTGAGGCAGTTAATCTGTCTGTCGAAAGTTAGCCGACAGTCAAATATCACCCCTAGTTTTTTAACCTTGGATACCGATGTAGGGCATTCGCCCAGCTCGATGGGCCACCATTTCGGAGACCAGACTAATGGATTGGCACCCAACTTCAGGACTTCGGTTTTGCTACTGTTTAGTTTTAGGCAATTAGATTGCATCCAGTTGTTAATATGGGACATACAGATGTTAAAACGGTCGGCCACCTCATCCTCATTTTGGTAATTGAAACAAACACTTGTGTGTCATCTGCATAGCTGATTACTGAAAACCCACACTGTCTGATCAATGCGGCTAATGGGGACACGTAAACATTAAAAAGCGGTGGAATTAGGACAGGAACATGGGGAACAGGGGAAGGCAGATAGGAAGAGAAGGGCAGAGTGATAGACTGAAATAAAGAAGCGGTGAGAAGTGCCTAATTTCTGGTAAATAAATACATTAATTAATTAACACCTTGGGTGCTAAGCTGATCCCCCTCCTGTGCTGATATTTACTGAATCCTCTTTTTCATGACAAGCTCAGCTCGTCATGAGCACATGAGAGGTGTACCTCATGACGAGCTGAGCTCGTCATGAGCATCGAAGGGGTTAATAAATACATTCATACATACAGACATAAATAACAAGATAAATGCATCAACATTTAAGGGGAGGTCACCGCGTGACTGCTCAATCAGAGTCTGCCTCGCCTTTATTCCTCCTCACGTCTCTTTCTCCCACCACCGTACACTTCCTGTCTCTTTAACTAGCTCTTGCAAATTGTCTTTCATTTCTGTTGTTTACCTTTGTTACTTTCCCCCTATTTTTCTCTTCCTCCTGCTTTCTCCTTTTGCTGCCTTTCTCTCTCTTGCTCTGGGTCAAAACCTGAAGTTAATAAATCCAGGTACCCAAATAAAGAGGGCCAGGACCATCATGTGTAGCTATAACATATATTTAGCACTGAAATAACAAGCATAGAAGGAGGATGAGAATTGTGGCAGAAGCAGGTAAAATAGAAGCAGGGTCTGAGAGAAAGTGATACATAAGAGCCATAAATAGAGAGAGATACAGAGAGGAGCTTAGAAAATGAAGGTAAGACAAACTGTAAAAAGGAGGTGATAGATTGAGATTAGGGCAGATGAGGGAGTTAATGGAGATTGAGATGGTAGTGACAATGGAAGAGGTTCTTTTGATCATTCTTGTCTTTATGGTTGGTCTCTTTTTAGCACATTATGGGCATACTAGTCATTGGAACAGCCCATCCTTGCCTTATTATGAGCATTTTAGGCATTATGGTGTCAGAAACTCTAGAGTCATCGAAGACAAAGTGGTGAAAATCCCTAGCATATGGTAGCCCACCACAACTTTGATGGCATCTGAATATAACATAGGCATCTCTGAAACTGGAGAAGCATATGGGGGGCATCTTTAGGTCGTGGTTGTGATTCAGGGACATGTGAAGTAGATAAGGTCTACGCGGAGCAGTAGTGCTTGTGAGAACTTGAACACAAATACAGATCAGTATTTCGGAACTAAGCACATGGACCAACAACATATGAAACGGTAGTGACACGTGTCATTTTATTGTTGCACACTAGTATTATTTACCCCAAATTAAAAGCAGACTTTTGGAGAGAAAATTTATGTGGTTTCCAGCACCAATCAAGCCGATATTTGTCCATCTGCTGAAAATGCATACTATCTAGGGGACTCTTCCACCATTGGTGAGATAGCCCCACAAATCCCTATGTTTTTAGACACATCCGCATGCACACACACAATTCACAAAATATTTCAGTCTAATAATTGCCCTTATCTCCCTCTGTCTCATCCACACATATCCAAGACTGAACCCAGTCATTCTCACCTGTAGCTGAGGTCCTGATCAAGATGCAGTTTAAAAGGTTAACCACTCAACCTTTCTCTCTGTGCAGACAAGAATAGCTGGGTGGAAATGCCTGCTTCTGTATTCCAAGCCCTGACAGAACTATCCAACAGCAAGGCAAGTAACAGCCACACTGACATACATACATAAATAACATTTAAACCTTTTGAATGGGTGTATAAGAGCTGCTCTCTTCTAGCTGAGGGTCATTTAAACCTTTTGAATGGGTGTATAAGAGCTGCTCTCTTCTAGCTGAGGGTCATTTAAACCTTTTGAATGGGTGTATAAGAGCTGCTCTCTTCTAGCTGAGGGTCATTTAAACCTTTTCGATGGGTGTATAATAGCCTGGATGCACTTAGGTAACAGAGCCTGCTTGTCCCATGAAGGAGAGGTTAGGATGTTTCTACTACCTGCATGGTCACATTTCTTCACAATTGGCAGCTTTCTGGGTGGGGAGGCTAGGTGAACCCTGGCCATAATCAGCCATATCTCTGACTTCTTAAACTCTGCCCTCACTTCCTGCCAGCAAAAACAGATAGCGTGCAAGTACATTTTGGCCACTATTTGAAACAAATGGGGGCCATGTGCTCTGGTGCAGATGCAGAGATTCCCTGATTCCAATGTGTGGAATAATTTTGTATAGGTGAGACTTGCCCTCAAACTGGACCATTCGTCATTTCTGAACCCAGTTTGATCCACTCACGTGCATTTGTCTGGGTTGGGTGTATAACAGCCTCTCTCTTCCAGCTGAGGGTCACGCAAACCTTTTGTTAGGTGTACAACAGCCTCTCTTTTCGAGATGAGGGCAGTGGCGGCTACCCGTTAAAATATGATGGGGCGCAATGGCATCAAACTCGCCATAAATGCTGCCCTTCTCCCCGGTTTTCCACGAGCAGGAAATAGATGACTTCCTGCCTGCCCAGTGGAACACAAATCCAACCAATCCTGGAGCTGCTCTCATCAGCGTGAAAGCAGCCCCAGAAATTGATGGGAGCAAGCTAATCCAGCTCTCATTTTGAGGCTAGGGCCTGTGCCAGCAATGCCCAGTCTGGGGCTTGCTGTCTTACAGTGGGCATGTCGGGCTGGCCATAAGTAGCAATTCAACCAACTTGACTTGTTCACTGACCAGGGCAGCAGTAATCCTGCAATGGCAGAATTCAGCCCCACCCCCTGCCTCACGCTTGCCCTGTACACAGCTTCAGCTGGTGACAATATAAAATGTAATTATTATGGAATTTTATTTATGAGTGTTTTTCGATGCGCTCACAGCCTCTTCTCCGCTCTTGTGGAGAAGTCGCCACTGGATGATGGTCACATAATTTTTAGTTCGTGTTTACCAGCCTCTCTCTTTTAGTTGAGGGTCATTTACACTTTTCGCTGGGTGTATAACAGCCTCTCTCTTTTAGTTGAGGGTCATTTAAACTTTTCACTGGGTGTATAACAGCCTCTCTCTTTTAGTTGAGGGTCATTTAAACTTTTCACTGGGTGTATAACAGCCTCTCTCTTTTAGTTGAGGGTCATTTAAACTTTTCACTGGGTGTATAACAGCCTCTCTCTTTTAGTTGAGGGTCATTTAAACTTTTCACTGGGTGTATAACAGCCTCTCTCTTTTAGTTGAGGGTCATTTAAACCTTTCGCTGGGTGTATAACAGCCTCTCTCTTTTAGTTGAGGGTCATTTAAACTTTTCACTGGGTGTATAACAGCCTCTCTCTTTTAGTTGAGGGTCATTTAAACTTTTCACTGGGTGTTTAACAGCCTCTCTCTTTTAGTTGAGGGTCATTTAAACTTTTCGCTGGGTGTATAACAGCCTCTCTCTTTTAGTTGAGGGTCATTTAAACTTTTCACTGGGTGTATAACAGCCTCTCTCTTTTAGTTGAGGGTCATTTAAACTTTTCGCTGGGTGTATAACAGCCTCTCTCTTTTAGTTGAGGGTCATTTAAACTTTTCACTGGTTATTTAACAGCCTCTCTCTTTTAGTTGAGGGTCATTTAAACTTTTCACTGGGTGTATAACAGCCTCTCTCTTTTAGTTGAGGGTCATTTAAACTTTTCACTGGGTGTATAACAGCCTCTCTCTTTTAGTTGAGGGTCATTTAAACTTTTCACTGGGTGTATAACAGCCTCTCTCTTTTAGTTGAGGGTCATTTAAACTTTTCACTGGGTGTTTAACAGCCTCTCTCTTTTAGTTGAGGGTCATTTAAACTTTTCACTGGGTGTATAACAGCCTCTCTCTTTTAGTTGAGGGTCATTTACACTTTTCACTGGGTGTATAACAGCCTCTCTCTTTTAGTTGAGGGTCATTTAAACTTTTCACTGGGTGTATAACAGCCTCTCTCTTTTAGTTGAGGGTCATTTAAACTTTTGAATTGGTGTATAACAGCCTCTCTCTTTTAGTTGAGGGTCCTTTCAACTATTTGCTGGGTGTATAAGAGCCTCTATCCTATAGCTGAAAGTTACATACGCCTTTCATTGGGTGTATAGCAGCCTCTCTCTTCTAGCTGAGGGTCATTTAAACTTTTCACTGGGTGTATAACAGCCTCTCTCTTTTAGTTGAGGGTCATTTAAACTTTTCACTGGGTGTTTAACAGCCTCTCTCTTTTAGTTGAGGGTCATTTAAACTTTTCACTGGGTGTATAACAGCCTCTCTCTTTTAGTTGAGGGTCATTTAAACTTTTCACTGGGTGTATAACAGCCTCTCTCTTTTAGTTGAGGGTCCTTTCAACTATTTGCTGGGTGTATAACAGCCTCTCTCTTTTAGTTGAGGGTCCTTTCAACTATTTGCTGGGTGTATAAGAGCCTCTATCCTATAGCTGAAAGTTACATACGCCTTTCATTGGGTGTATAGCAGCCTCTCTCTTCTAGCTGAGGGTCATTTAATCCTTTTCGATGGGTGTACAACAGCCTCTCTGTTCTAGTTGAGGGCCCTTTAAACTTGTCGCTGGGTGTATAATAGCCTCTCTCTTCTAGCTGAGGGTCATTTATACCTTTTTGATGGGTCTATAAGAGCCTCTCTCTTCTAGCCGAGGGACAGTGGACTTGGAGAGAGTCAGAAATGTCCCCAGTGAGCAGCAGCACGAGCGACGAGGCAGAGACCACACAAGAGAATGTTTATCTTGAAACCTCAGGACAGTGAAATACAGGGCCCTTGACAGCTGGATACCTCTTTTAAAAGGTTTACCTTATCCCCATATAACACAGCTTGAGTGCACGTGTCTGTTTCAGGAGTTTGCATTTCTTTTGAATGAGAATCTGCACATATTTGTCATGTTTCACAAAGCAGAGGGGGGAGGTGAATCTCTGGTTCATTGTCAAACAGCCGGAGCGTGTCATACTCTCCTAGTAAATGTCTCAACCCACAACTTGCATTCCTTGCCTTGTAATTATCTCATCAGCAATTTGGTTCTGACTTTGCATTTTATTCTTGGTGTGTCTTCCAAGTGATACAAAACGCCGCTAACCACCGCTGTTATATCTGACACTGTTTGGCAGTCACCGGAAATATCACAACTAACCCTGGGCGTAGTTCGCGGAGTCGGACTCCGCGGAGCTACGCGAAGACGTAGTTGCACTCCGCGAACTACGCGTAGCTCCGCAAACATGCGGAGTTGCTTGCTGGGCCTGTTCGCGCGCCGTTTTTCGTCTTCGGGAGCGCGGTGCGCGTGTTCGGGGCGTTGCCTGCATGCTCGGGATGGCTAGCGCGCTAAATTACCACAGAGGTTTGTCCCGCCTGCTTGCGTTCCCTTATTTCCTGTTCCGGGTCACAATTAACGTGGTCGCGTTGTGCAAGACATGTTCGGGAACTCATCTTCTCGTTCGCACTACAAAAGTGCGTGATCGCGCTAAATATCGCGCGAACCTACCCATGCGGTCGCGATGGGCGCAGCCATCTTGTGGATCACACACTCTGGCTATGGTTTTGGGCCTACTTTTGCATCCTGTTAAAATCTCTTTAATCCTTGTCTTTTTACCCACTTTTTCTAACTTTCTTTAGTTATTACCTATTTCTCTCTGTGCCTAGGTTTATATTTTTCATTTTATTTCTACTTTTACAACTTTTCTATTGCTTTTTACTTCCTTCTTGTTCTTTTACCTTGCTTCTTCTTTCCCCTACCTTTTTGTCTTGAACTTTTAGTTTTCTTCTACCCTCCACCCAGAACCATGGTCAAGGGCGCCAGCAGCAGCGGCGGCTCAAAGGGCAAGGCGCCAGTGCCCCAAAAAACTAGGCTGCCTTGCGGCAGAATGCGCCCCCAAGGGGTGAGGCCCCGCCAACTTTTTGGGGAGGAGGAGGTGGCTGCCCTTGTTTTTTTTATCCAGCGCTACCTCCCCTTGATGTTGGCAGCAGGTGGCAGGCCCGGCTCCGGCTACCAGCATATTGAGGAGCGTCTCCGGCGGTGGGTGAAGGTGCGCCGGGCAGTCTTCCGCTGCTCCGGTATCCGGCGTACCCACCACCAGCTGACCCACCGTTGGGCAGACATTTTGGACCGGGAGCAGGACCTGTTGGACCTGCTTGGCGTCGAGGTCGTGGGTCTTGGTGAGTGGCTACCCAAAAAAAAAGTGTGTGTAATATATCTCTATACTATAGTAGTATAAGTATTGTTGTTGTATCTTTGTAAATCTTGGCTGAATAAGTAACGCAATGACTGGTGCTCCTAGTTACATTTCCGATGTATTCCGTTATTATATCTACTGTAATTGTATGCCACTGGTCTATGCTGCGCTTCTTCATCTTCACTGACTCTTGCGTGTTCAATTTGGCGCTAGCTTTTGCTGTTTATTGGTGTGAGATTTTCTTTATTGTAGAGAACTGAAGTTAGTTAATGCTATTAATAGAGTCTTCTTGTCCTTCCTTTGTCCGTCAGTGAAATAGCCGTTGATGGATAATTGTACGTGTTTGCAATGCATATTGTATCTTTTTTTCACGGCCTTCTCTTCTGTATGAATAATACTCCTCTGGCAATGAATGCAAAAGTTACTTTGTTCTTCTTACCTCAGCCAGGGCCGGATTTAGGCATGTTCAAGCTGTGCAACTGCACAGGGCCACCAAACGCCAGGGGCCACCCCACCAATATATATCCTTAATTTAATAATCCTCAGAGGATGGATACATATTTGCGTGGCGGCCCCTGGCAGGGATTTGGTGCCTCCGGCTCTGTTCCACTTCCAAACACCCTGACTCCCCCCTCTTCACTGGCCTCCGTGCTCCGCCCCGACCTCCTCTTCCGGGCCCCCCACCTACGCTCCCTGGCCAGGAGTCCAGGACCACCATGAGCCTATAGCTGCCCCTGCCTCAGCCCTCCATAGAACTGATGTAGTTTGTTTATTGAGTGGGTAGGGCAGCAGTAGCATTCAGTCAGTAGCAAAACAAAATATGATGCCATGAACGTACAATTTCGTGTTAGTTAGTATGCACAAAGTTAAGCTTGTCTCCTCCTTGCGATCTATGTATTTTGCTGGCAAAAAATGAAAAAGAAATGGCTACTTACATTCTTGAATCTGTGGTGTTGTTCAGGTCTTACTGCCTCTGTGTTACTTAGTAATCTGCAATCAGAATGTTTATGGAACATTTGATTTGTTTTCACCAAGTACACTAGTCAGTGAATCATGCAAGGCAGTAGTCATTTGGTAGACCAATGTTTGTTTCTTTTAATGTTGTAGCAGTGGTTTTTGAAATGCTTGCTGTCTATGTTTCACAGCACTCAATGTTTTCTCTTTCTTTATTATTTCTTACATGAACCACAGAACCCAGGGGCAAGCAGAAGGCTGGGACCGAGTCGGCGGGTGAACGTGATTGTGAACCACAGGCACAGAGCTCCTCTACTGAGGATCCTGCTGCTGTCCCTAGTAAGTCCAACAGTGTTTTCTTTTGGAACAATGATATTTCCCTAACTTTCTAACGGAGCTTTTTTTCCAACCGATTAATGACATTTCACCTAACTGTTTAGTTAAGGTATCAATCTTTTCAAAAAATCTGTGATCGAAT
Organism: Lissotriton vulgaris; assembly: GCF_964263255.1. Classification (NCBI taxonomy): domain Eukaryota; kingdom Metazoa; phylum Chordata; class Amphibia; order Caudata; family Salamandridae; genus Lissotriton; species Lissotriton vulgaris. The sequence goes on along the minus strand of NW_028244385.1, from coordinate 527,889 downwards.
AGCGGAAGGCACAGGGTCCACTCCTGTCTTATGCTTTTTCCTCTATAATGTCTCTTCTTTGGCAATTGACACCAACCAAGTATGCATGCAGATAATGGTCTACTATTTTGTAAGCGTTAGTAAGAAGAATACCACTACTACTCTTGCGGGTATTCTTCTATGCAGTGACATACATAACTATGTATGCACCCCAAAATTGGATGTTGTTGTTGTTGATAGGCAGGTTGGACCTTACTTACTTACAGTCTTACACCTCAGTCACAGAACTCAGAGGAACCCACAATTCAATGAACGACAACCTATATGGGCTCAGTCATTGGTCAATTATTCAATTACCCCTTTCCTGAACCCCAATATGAAGATGCCAAATGCTTTTTTTATTACACAATCCATACCCTAAGTAACCCCCTTTTTCTCACTCTCTCGTGTAAGTCTACAAGACAACAGACACTGAAAATATACTCCCGAGTCAATGTGGTACTTCAAAACCTTTATTTTGTTAGAAGTAACTAAGTAAGTAACATCAATGTTTTTAAGTTGTTCTGTCAAATACGTCAAGGGCAGGGCCACCAGAAGAAATCCAGAGTTAAAAAAGGCTCAATAAAAAGTATCCTACATTTGTACAGCTACCAGTGCACGATAGGGAAATGTGGGAAATGTCCAAGACCCCTCACCATTGAACGTATACTGGTTGCATATGCCTCTTGTTGGTAAGCTCTGCAAATCTTTGCTTCGTAGAAGTAAATCTTCTCATCTGCCGAAAGATAATGACAAAAGTGGTGCACGTTAGACAGTATGAAAACATTACATACATTTATTCAACTTTTTAGCTGTCATGCAAAAAAGAAGGTGTAACCTGAGGCTGTAAGGAAACTGGACTCCACAATCCACATTCAAAAAGTAAATACGGGCCTCTATTTTCCAAACTCTTCAGGTGTATGCTTTGAACTATCATGTGGCCTCAAAGGCGTCTCCTCGTACTGCGCAACAAGCTGTGAGGTAGCATGCGCAAAACTGTAGACATGTCATTGATGTACAAAGTAAACTGGTTAGGTTACATGGTTCAGTCTAACTTTCCAAGGACTAGAGTACCAGTATAGAATAGATGAGATGAGCTTGGGTACCATACCATACCAAATAAATGCTGATATGTGTAGTGTGTTACTTACTCTGCTGTACTAGGCAATGTGGACTACTAGTGATTACGTTGTACTTAACTGTTTTGCAGAACTCCGTTCTTGGTGAACAAGTACAATGGGGGCTGTGCATCCATCTAAAAAGGTGTACTTAATTACTTATTTTTATTTTTGCAGAACCGGTACCATCCACCAGTGCCGACGGGGGCAGCGGCGCTGCAACGCCGTCAGCAGAGGCGATCCCGGAGGGGAATGGAGGACCACCAGAGGCACCTACAGCAGCACCGGCAGCAGCGGGGGAGGAGACAACAACGGTGGGCGATGGTAAGTTACATTCAATAGTGATCCGCATTACTTGGTGGGTGGGGAAAACTTCCTCACTGTACTCTGATATTTATAGTGAACTTGAAGTTCTACTGGACAATATATGACGCCACTGTTCTCATTACCAAGCTTAGCAAAAGCATTACCACCGGCCAGAATTGATAAAATTAGTTATACATGCCTCTTCTATGTGACTACAACTCAGCTGTGAAAGGTTGGTGGCAGACTAAAAAAGTCTTATCCACAACATTACATGACCGCGATGGATTAACATGAGATTGATTTTAACTAAAGTATGATGAAAGTTGCAAGGAAAAAGCTCTAATCATATAATATAGAAGGATACTTTGGAATCAGCAATGCAGGTGTTTGAGAGCAGTTGGATGCGTGGGTTGTTGTGGAAGCATAGAAAGTGGAAAACACAGCTGCCTGCGTGGGTGGGAGACACATCCAATATTGGTGGTTAGTGGATAGTGGATACTAGTGTTGGCAGCGGTGTTTTGGTTAAACACAAAGGCAAGGGAAGGAGGGGACCACTGGATGCATTCTGGGTCGTTGCTGGCGAAACACAAACCACCTAACGTTTGTTGGCGATATAAAGAATGATAGTCTCTAGAGTAGACATTTATTAGTACTAGCTGGCCACTGTTAATTTAATGTTAGTTTGAGACTGTCACTTTTCCCGGAAGCACAGAGTATATGATATAAAAGAACGAGATATGAAAAAGACAGGTGTTCGTATGTGACCGTTCAAGTACACCCATACTATGTTACTAGGGCAGGCATAATGCCGTGCCAAAAAGGCAGACAAATGAAGTATATAAGGCGTAGAATAGAATGTTCAAGATAGATAAAACAACATTTTAGGTACTCAACTTGCTTGCTATTGCTACTGTACTGTGCCGCCCACTATGTGTTGGATCCATTTTGCGTTCTTTATTTGCTGGGATTTTTGATTACAACAATTCTGTCTCTTTCTTTATAGTTACTCCTTCTAAACCAACCAGGAAGGAGCTGGCAGTCCGGGCCCGTCAGCGGAAACTGCAGGCCATCGTTGAGGCCTACCGCCGGCTGGTGGCTCAGGCCGAGGAGGAGGAGGAGGAGGCGGCGGCAGCAGCTGCTGCCTCTTCCAATGCCCCGGCCCCCAAGCCTGCAGGAGTACGTCGGCGTGCTCAGGCAGCCGCCCGCCGCCAGATTTTCCCTGCATCGTCCACCCCCGCACAACAACATGGCTGCCAATGTAGGTGCCGCCAGTTCCAGCGCAAAATTCTCCTCCGGGTAGCCAGGCTGGAGGCTCAAAGCAGTCAGACTAAAAAACAGATAGAGGAGCGTGTCAAGATCCTGGTGGATCAACACTTAAAAGCCCGCCGGCTATGAGATGGACCCTGTTTGCCCCTTTTTCAATCCTTTTGTTGGTGGGTGGGAATTGGGTGTTGGGTTTTTACTATTTTTTTACATGACATTGAGCGTGGGAATTTGGTTGGGGTTAGGGGAGGCGGGTAGGGGGACAGCTTGGTGTAGGATTTATATATATTTTTGTATCATCTTTAGTTTTATATATATATTACATTATGTTAAAATAAACGAGACAAAGTTATTGTAAAAAGAAAACATTTGAAGTTCATTTGCGTTTCTTGTGGGGTTGGAGGGGGGAGTGTTTCACCAAATAATGTACGTTGTGCAACCTCGCAAGGTTTAATTTGGCCATGCAGGTCGGCGGACAGTGCTTTTTAATAATAAAATATATTGCCCACATCTTTAACATGCAAACAGATAGATGCAGTAAACCCTCACCGAGTTATATTGGTAGTATTAGAAGAACGACCAGTCTGTCTTGCGTTATACCTCACTGCAAACTTATCTTACCTGTGATTGCTGATGAGATGATGATGATTTATCATGAAGTGTGGCACTGCAAGGGCTGCATTTGATTTCCAAGACAATGGCGAAGAATCTGTGGTTCAGAATCAGAACTTCTGTGATAGTAGACAGACCCTGCCAGTAGCGACAAAAAGAAAGAGACAGTCATTCGCGTGACAGACAATGTGGGGGTAGTATAAGTAAGTACAGTACATTGCATGGGTGACCCAATATTGCAACTGCTAAACTGAAACAAAACAATGGTTTTGGGGACTGGAAACAAAGTGCAAGAGAAGATAAGAAGTTCAACGTTACTTGTAGTACTCACGGCAACGTCAAACTCTTCTAAATCATAAATGCTTTACACTTTAAACCCAAAAAATAAATTACGCCAATTCATTAGATGCATTCGTTGTTTGATGTTAAATGGTAAATTATTTGGCGTTATACACAGAGCTTGAGTTGGGAAGCCGCAGAAGATCCTGGCCATGCCTTGTTGACATTTCACTATTGTTGCTTTGACCACATCTGCCCCAGCAAGCGCGTGATCAAATTGTTGGTGTATATTTAATGTAAGAAACATCACACCTCAATGTAACCACGCAGCCCGGGGGAAGAGGGTTAGGGATTGTTTAATGGATGGGTACGGGGGTTTTGGGAAAGGTTTGAGAAAGAAAAACAGTACGCATGGAGATTGGAGACAACAAAAGCAAAACAATGAAGACGATGATTTATGATGTTGATCAGCTAGCTAATGATTGTAAGCAATGGACGTAAGAAAAGGACACGCTGAATATGATTCTTGGTTTCCCGCAATCCAATTGCTTGATGATGAGGATCTGTGGTAAGGATGAGAGTTGATGCTCATACTATAAAGCAGTGGGTGAACCGTGAAAGATGTCCAGCCTGAAAAAGAAAAGGCAAATACAAAAGAATGTGAATGACCTAAACAAATTGTAATACAGTGAAGATAAAAAAACTATACAAAACAAGAGGAGTAGTCGTATGAGAGGACTTTCAGACTGAGGCGGCTTGGATACAATTTGTATAAGTCTACTAGTTGCATATCATTTTTAATGTAGAAGTACAAAAAAAGACAGGAGCAAGCACACAACAACAGGCCCACGACGACACAGGTTTGGCAGTTATACAAACTGCATTTCCCTAAAAATTTCAGACCCACAGAAAGGTGAATGAAATTGAAAAAGCAACCTAGCATTTACAAAATTAATCAACAAAATCAATGCGTCATTCTCAGTCATCAATCATACCACTATTGTACTCTACCACAGCACTGTGCACAAACATGTAGTAGCCTGGGTCTACTGTGCTGTGACTCTTATTTGTATTTTATTTATTACCTTGTATTCCACTCCAAGAAACATCGTGCATCAATCAGCTCAGATCCAACCGCCGGACAGCAAAGATAAATTAAGTCCTGACTGCATCTGTAGTAGTAGGAACACAAGTGCGTAAATAATTTCTATTATTAGTAAATAACATGGAAGAATTGGCTATCACGTGAGTCTGAACTGAAGTTACTAATATACTTCAACTCCATGCACATTAGCTCAGAGTCAGCCAAAAAATACATCCCATGCAATGCATGGCATTCATTTTTATACCTGTTTTGCTCTTCTTCTCTTTCACTGTCAGAAGATTGATCACAGATGCTGCCGAGCCTTTGTAATGCGAGTCATCATCACAACAAGTTGACTTCAGTTGTGGATGCCTGCTCAAGTTTCTTTTGACACAGAAGAGTCGTCTCTGAATGCCTGCAGACAGAGGTGGTAGCCTTAACAGTAAGACTCAGCAAGGCAGTTATTATGAGTTGCAGATTTCAAATGAAATAGAGGATGGCTGTAGTCATGTACGGTTCACTTATTATGGAGGGACTGTTAGAGGCTGCATTATTGTTATTGTACTATACTCCATCTACAACATCAAATGTATGGCTGCCAAGATGGAATTGTATTGACTTGAGTGGGAGTCAAGAAGATGCAGCAAGACTCTGAGGAGTGCAGTCAACATGGAACATAAATGCACAGGCGTGCAACTCCAGGAGGTAACTAAAAAAGATACAGCGAAAATAAAATGCACAGGTGTGCAACTCCAGTAGGTACATTAAAAGAATGAGTGGTGGGGATGGATTTGGTTGAGCTTTTTATTTTAAGATTAGCAGTTATGCACCAGAAAGTCATTTTTAATAAGAAAATAAATAACACAAATAAAAGAAGGGGAAAAGTCACAATTTAACAGCCTATTGGTCAGGGAAGAGGTGCTCGTCCTCAAACTCTGCGGGTCCGGACAGCAGTAGGTCATGTAACCCAGCAGTGATAAATTCTTCGGGCTCGCTTTCTTCATCCTGCTCTGATTCACGTACAGTATAGTCTGGTGGTATGAAGTGTTGATTCATTTTTATCATTGTCAGCCTCTCGACGCTTTTGGGGGAGAGACTGGTCCTTTTCGATGTCACAATGGCACCAGCAGCACTGAAAACCCGCTCAGAGGCGACACTGGCTACAGGACAAGCCAAATACTTTATCGCCAGCCTGCTCAGCACTGGCCACTGTCTCCTTCTTTCATACCAATAGACCAATGGGCTTTGCTCCATGAACACCTCTGTTGTGTCATCCAGATAGGCCTGAACCATCCGCTCAGTGTTCAATGGTGCTCGGCTTTGCTGCTCCTCTTTCCCCTTTGCAACAGCAACGGACTTACCCATTCCCTTCTGTAGAAAAAAAGCAGTTATGCTTTTGGTTGTGTCTGCTGAATCAGATCGTGCTGGTGCTGCTTTTGGTACTGTTGGTGCCTGCTGGGAAGCGGACGCACCGCTCTCATGCTGTGATGAACTTGCCAGAGTTGCCTCAGGAGGATGGCCTGGAGTACTTTGACTGTCCTGGGCTGGCACTGTCAGGCCTTTAAGTAACAGCCGTTCAGTTTCGAAATCATTAGCTTCCACAGCTATGGAACTTTTGTAATTGGCAACATCCCCATCTGAAAAAGGAATGACTGCGCTACTGCTGACAAACAATTTGTACCGTGGATCCAAGATTGTTGCAGTTATGTAATTTGGATCTGACACAATCATTTTAAGCCTTGCATTTACAGATAAGCGGTTGCGTAAGGCCTTGGCCAAGGTACATGCATCAACTTTTTCTTCGTCACCTTCGTATGCTTCACAGACCTCCTTCAGCTGTTGCTCGAGCATGTACAACAATGGGATGGCTTGGCCCATAGTACAGTCCTCCCTGCTAACTGCACGTGTGAACACCTCAAAAGGTTGTAGCATCTCTGTCAAGCATTTAATGATGTCCCACTGCCACATCTCAACGGTCAGGCTTTTAAGATTAACAGTAGGATCCACTAATCTTCTTGACATTACATAAGCATTCAGTGGTATGTACTGCTCAAAGAGACGCTCAAGCATGAAATAAGTCGAGTTCCAACGTGTTGGGACCTCCTGGATCAGTGCTTTGACTGGCAAATTATGCTCCCGCTGAATGACGCGTAGCAGCTTCCGCGCTTTGAAAGAATGGTTAAAATGCGTGCATATTCTTCTGCAGATGGTCAGTATGTTGCTGACTTGTTGTTCATGTTTCAGAAAGTCTTGCACGACTAAGTTAATGCAGTGTGCCAAACAGGGTACCCTGAAATACTGTCCATCTTTCATTGCCCTCACTACATTACTGCCATTGTCGGTGGCAACAAAACCAATCTTAAGGCCTCTTGGTTTCAGCCATTCAAAGACCTTGCTGTTAAAGTCAGACAAAATGTTGTCAGCAGTATGAGTTTTCTCCATACCAAACATGGCTACAGTTGCATGTTTGCGAGTGTCATTGAAAATCCCAGCAACATCAAGAAGGCCTGATGTTAACTTGTCTTTCACACCTGCAAAAGAGATCCAGTGTGCGGTGATGCACATGTAATCTGCTGTGGCTTCGCGACTGCTCCACATGTCGGTTGTCAGGTGGATACAATGGACAACACTCTGTTGTAAGGCTTTCCCAATCAATCCCAGCATGTCGTGGTGTAGTGCTGGAATAGCAACTCTTGCAAAATAGTAGCGACTGGGAACGTCCCATTTTGGGGCGAGTGTTGCCACTAATTGCCGAAATCCCACTGCCTCAACAAATGAAAATGGGAGAAGGTCCAGTGCCAACATTTTTGCAAGTTTCGCATTGTACAAACGTGCTGTTGGGTGGTTCCGCTCGTACTTTCCCTCCTGCCTAAACATGCCAGTAATGGTAAGCTGCTTGGTAATTCTGTCTGTTCTGCTAGACGGACCACCTTTCAACGCAGACTTTTCACTCCTTGCCCTTGGTGTCTCCGGCTGACTCTGGTGCCACTGAGAAGTTGCTGATGCTGAGGATTTGGACTGCACCACTCCAGTGCTGGCGACAGGGCTCATTGGTGTACCACTCCCAGATAGGTCATCGTCTCCCTCTTCTTCCATGAGTGGACCTTGTAGTACTGTATCCTCCCCACCAACACCAGTGCTTACATCTTTTTGTAAGCTTGCAAGGTGGTTCTCCCATACAATTGCGTGTGTTTTTTTCATATGGGTCGTTGGGCCTCCAGTACCATAGTTTGTACCAATCTTACCACGACTAACATTGGTGTGACAAATGGAGCATATAGCAATGTTCTCCTGATGTGGGTGAACCGTAAAAAAATCCCAGACTGGGGAGCTAAACTTTTGTCTCCTGCCATAGGAAGAGGAGGACCCACTTCCAATCCCGGATGAACTGGAGCCTTTTGGTTGCATTTCCCTATGTGACAGTTCAGTACTAGTACTGCCACTACCTCCTTCTGTTGAGGTGGCGCTTGCGCTGGATGTCGCACGCTGCCGGGCCTTCGCTGATGCAAAAATGGGAGCTGGTGTTACTTTGGGCGCTGAGTGTGTAGGAGTTACACGTGCTACCTGCTCATCACTAATCGCAGCCCTTCTAGATAGGGTGAAAATGCTGGTCTCTACATCCTCTGCACCAGGAATAACGCTTGTGATGATGACATTGTCAGTGTCAGACCCGTCTTTATCACCATCAGCATCCTGTTCACCTACATCGAACTCCGGAAGTTCAAGCCTTGACGGATCCTTCCTTTTTCCCAGCCTGGTCTTTTGATGCCTCTCCTTTGAATGCTGAGTTCTTCGTCGTGGATGATAATCCTCATCAAGGTCATCTGAAGGGATGCTATGCGAAGAACTCGATGCACTGCCACTAACCCTCCTTTCCTTTCGTAAATTTAAAGACAGTAGATCACCTCCAGAAGTGGCTTCCTCTTCTTCTTGCTCGGAATGAGGCTCTACTTCCTGAACTGCCCCGACATCGGGAGGAACAACTTCCACTATTGCGTGTGGAGACGGTGGTTGTTGTTCTTGAGGAAGTACTATAGCGTGCTGTGGTTCTTCAACAACTACTACTGTGGGATTTGGTTGTTGTTGTTGAACAACTATTGCGGGCGGTGGTTGTGGTTGTTGAACATCTACTGCTGGCGGCGGTTGGTCAGCACTTTCAGCTTGCATAGATTGTGTGCTACTTTGAGACAGCGATAAGTTAAGTTCAGGCTCAGTATCACTGCTTTGTAACACTAGGTCGGCTACCTCTTCGACCCTCATGTGCTTGGCCCTGGGTTGGTGGCTTGCCCCCGCTAATGCCGATGTGCTGGCTCCAGCTTGCACCATGGACACCGCTGCTGCAGGCGTACGTTTTGGGGGCCCAAAAAAGGTTTGGGGGTCCATACCAGCCTTAAGTGACACTTCCTTTTTCTGTACCTTCTTCTCAGCAACTTTCTTGGTGGTGGAGGACCTGGTAACTGCTCTCTTAGGACCCATCTTCTTCTGATGTCAGCAGCACACAGCAGCACTCAGTAGCACAAATTGCAGAGATGTGTGGTCAGATGAGTCACACCCCACACGTGGCGTACAATTGAAGGACGTCCGTCTGGCAGTTGAACGGGCGATGGATGAAAACAGCCAGCACCTCCTCAGTCTTTTTCTGTGCACCTACAAGCAAAGAAGACAGAAAACGTCAGTCAAACAAGCAGTAAGCCAACAACACATGAACAATTGAAAGACACACAGGGCAATGTATAAAACACAAAAAAGAAGACTAATAGTACGAGCACCACAGCTCCCAGCTAGAAATAACCAATAATAAAGTCAAGCAGGCCTATCATATACCAACATGGACAGAAAAAGGAGGTTGCCTGCTACACATGAGTCATGACAGGTTAATGCAAGGAAAATCAAAATACACCATGGCTAAGAGTTTGTAAAACTTCACGGCAAAAACACATACAAGTCATAAAATTATTCCACACACAAAAAAGTTACCTACCCCCCTGCCCAGACAACCAACTTGGAAATGCAATGGCATACACACATGCCGTAATGATGGTAATTAAATAGACCAAATAGAAACAGCTACATAAAGCAGCCCCGTTCACTAGTAACTAACTACCACCTCTGGGAGTCTGTCCTACTATCAGATCAGACCAAAAGCAGGGAGGCCAATGATAAATGCACAAAGGAAGTACCTACAAAATGGCCGCCACCACATGGCCTGTCCAGGAAGACAAAGCTACAACCAAAGAAGTAAATAACACAAAAAATGAGGACTTTTTGGTAGCACAGGGGACACATTAAACATTTTCGAGGAACTTTTATGCAACTCGGGACATATTGTTCGCGAGAATGCAAAATCGGCGTGTTCGGCAACGCGAATCGAGTAAAAAGTCGTTACCGCGTTCCCGAGCCAGTACATTGAGCGCGCGAAAAAGACAAAAAAGGTAAGGTCGCGTTCCCACACGGCGCGACGTTACCAAAACTACCCGAGCTGTATTCCTAGGGTTACCTAATGGCAGGGAGTGCCATAATAGCTACACACAAGCAACCAAAAAACTAAAAGTACCACCATTACAAAAAAATGTGAAGCAATCCAAAGCCATACACGGTGTAATTAAAGTTACACCCCAAAAATAGTTGATTAACTTGAATGCACCTATGGCTTTGAGTGGTAGTACCTACAAAAGCCTTGGATGGCTATGGCAAAAGAAGAGGACCAGGGAAGGACACAGAAAATGGCCGCCTCCATAGGGCCAGGAGGACAGGGACACCCAAAGACAACATGGAAAGGGGATGCACCCAAAATGGCCTCCACCACATGGCAAAATCAGTCACAAAGGAAGCATACACAAAATGGCCGCCACCACATAGCCTGCCCACCAACAACAACATAGCAGAATCATCACAAAGGAAGTACACACAAAATGGCCCTCACCACTACATGAAAAGAAAGAGAGGACAGACAATAAATGCCTATGCCAAAGGGACAATGCTTTGCTTCACAAAATGAACACACCAGACACCACCCCCCAAATTGCTCACCCCAACCATAAACAAGAAATCATTACATAGAGGACAGAAAGGAACTGGGAGTGGCCCATGCTCCAGGAAGACAAAGCTACAACCAAAGAAGTAAATAACACAAAAAATGAGGACTTTTTGGTAGCACAGGGGACACATTAAACATTTTCGAGGAACTTTTATGCAACTCGGGACATATTGTTCGCGAGAATGCAAAATCGGCGTGTTCGGCAACGCGAATCGAGTAAAAAGTCGTTATCGCGTTCCCGAGCCAGTACATTGAGCGCGCGAAAAAGACAAAAAAGGTAAGGTCGCGTTCCCACACGGCGCGACGTTACCAAAACTACCCGAGCTGTATTCCTAGGGTTACCTAATGGCAGAAATTGACAGACACCCGAAACCTGACATACCCCACACATAAACATAAGATTTTCTAAATCAATCCAGTCCATCCATGATTTCCTAATTAGAGGTACACCAGAAAAACAGTTGATTACCTTTCATGACCCTATGACTAGTACCTCTGGCCTACTGGAAGAGTAGGCCACAAGTTTGGAGGCCTATGGCAAGACCAAAGTGGCTGGGAAACATAAAATGGCCGCCAACAACACATGGCCAGGCCAACCACAGAAAGTTATTACAATGAACTCAAACATGCCTACACACTAACTACATGGAGTACTAGGGTCAGCTATTGGCTTAAAAAAATAAAAAAACTTTTTCATTACACAAACAGAAATTCCACAGCAGACATTGCTATTGCAGAATGATGACCATAATCCAATGCCAGCCATGATGTTTGTTTACAAACTTGAATAAAAATTTAAACACAGAATTATGATTTTACCCATGGGTACCTCTCTATGTAGCCTGGATGAAATTTAAAAAGAAATACAAGTTGGGACCTCATAAAAGTAGGCACCCATCAATAATTTAAATCAAGGAATGAATAATGTAGTTAAAACATTTTAAATCAAACAAACACAAGTCTACAACATCATACTCACTCATACATTACTGAACTTACTTGAAAAAGAGAATTCAAAATCCAAAAGTCCTCAGTAAGATTAAAAAAAAGCAGTAATGCAGCCAACACACACAGAAAGTGATCCTGCCAGCTCAAAATCCAAATGAAAGTGACCACCTCATGGACAAAGCACTGGGAGGAGCCTGGTGGACAGGAACAGGAAGTTGTAAACTCCAGAGCCCTTCCTCCTTAATATTCAAAAATACAGTAGAAACAGAAAGAGGACTCCTTCCCCCCAAAAAATACATCCAAAGGTACAACTTTGAGGGGTTTCTCACTTGTTTGCTAACCAAAATGGTAATTTATTATTATGGTTTAACTTTTAACATGCTCGCGAGTTATTCTGTGCAAGATTGCAGGTTCTGCGTGTTCGGCAACTCGATCTTACCAACAAACATACTCGCGCGTCCTTATGGCTTTATCGCGCTTCCAATGACGTTATCGCGTTCGCACAGCTGCACGGAAGGGTTTACAAACATGGTGGCCGACGCGACCGGGAAAAAGCGAACGCAGAACCAAGGTAAGCCATTGCCGCGCACGCGATAATGTTATTTAGCGCGCGACAATGTTATTTAGCGCGCGACAACTACGCTCCGCACCGGATAGCGGAGTTATCGGCAGCTACGCGAACTCCGCGGAACGCGGAGTTGCCAAAACTCCGCAAACTCCGCAAACGGAGCGTAGTGCTTCGCCCAGGGTTAATCACAACACTCCTCTTTTGCTGAGGACGTTGCATGCGTCTCAAGAGCCAGTCAGCCCAAAGCTACCCATAGTAACCAGTCATCGAACTGTTAGGAAAGTAGTCCTTTACTGTGGTGTGTTTTTTAAAATTAATGTTAGGTCTTATTTTATAGGTTTATATTGGTGTGTCTCTCTGCTATTTTGGATTGGTGTTATGTACTATTGGCTTGGGGATGTATTAGTGTGGTTTGTATTTATGTGATTTCTAGTGGTCTTTTTTCATTGTATTCGTGTGTGGCATTGTATTTATGTGCATTTGTGTTTGTATTGGGGTTGTTGTGTGTACCTTTTCAGTGAGGTAGGTAGGTTTGTATTGTGAGTAGTTTGTTATCATGTGTTAATATGTAGTTCTTTGCTTCTGAATTAATGTATTTTGATTTGCTATTGTTTTGCAATTGGTGGTTCTTTGTTGGTGTGGTTTTTTTATGTGCTTGGTTTTCCATTAAGAAGATTTTGTATTGTTGTGGTTGTTTAACAGTGTAGTGTAAATGTGCGTTGATATTTGTGTGAAAATCTGCTAGCGATGTGTTGTGTTGTGAACTTGTGTTGGCGTTGTGTTGATTTAGGTTTGTATTAGGGATCACATGTGCTTTTGTATTTGAGTATGTTTGTACTGATGTGGTTCTGTGCTTGAATATGATTTTGTATTTCTTCATTTCTATATTAGTGTATGTTTTAATTGGCATGGCATTGTACCTGTTGGTTTTGTATTGTGGTTTTGCACTATTTTGGAAACAACGTCTCTCCCAGTCTTTTTGGGGCTGGGAGATCAGCTCAGAATCATATAATATTAAAGGTAATATATCACCAAAGACTGATTTTTTTTAGAAGAAGAATCTGAAATGCTTCAACAACTTTCCCGAATTATGTGATTGATTCATGTGGTGTGAAGCAGTTGTGCCCTTGATTAGGCTGCTACGCACCTTCCTTCACATTTATTTGCTTACTGTGTGTCATCATCCTGCATAGCATCATCATATTAGCGAGCCGGGTCGCCATGAAGTTGATAAGATGAGTTGAGCACCTGACTTCTTTCGTACAACACATGCTTAGGTCGGTCAGGGTAAAGGGGCTTTCGCCTTCTGTGTTGTGGATGACAGTGTCAGATCAACAGATAAAGGTCAAAGAGCTGTTTCTGTTTTTTTGTACCTCACAGAACCCTTCAACACAATCACAGAGAGTCTCTCCAGAGCCCTAACTGTACGCAGAACCTTAATTCAGGCTTTGATTATAGGTCGCCTGGACTATTGTAATGCGTTATTGGCATCTGCGAACAAGTCTTCTCTAAGAAGATTGCAGATTGTCCAGAATGTGGCTACACACAGCCGCGGTCGGTAGTAGGAGTTTCTGCAGGCCGGTGACGTGGGGAGGGGGAGGGGCAGGGCGGGGGGTAGTAATGTATGGATTATGGAGTTTAACAGGTAAGTAAACATATACATTTAAAAAACGAATTTCGTTGCGCGCACTGCATCGCATTTGGTGATGCAGTGCAGGCAACGAAATTTGTTTTATTTATTTATATGTTTACTTACCTGTTAAACTCCGTAATCCATACATTATTCCCCCCCACCCTGCCCCTCCCCCTCCCCACTTCACTGCCCTGCAGAAACTCCTACTACCGACCGTGGCTGGCTGCACGCCTAGCTCTTAACAAACAACCCCACCTCTCCCCAGGGCCATTATTGAAAACTCTCTATTGGCTCCCAATTTACCAGAGAGTAAAGTTTAAGCTCTGTTGCTTTGCTCACAGAGCTCTTTATGGCATGAGCCCGAGATATATGGCGGATAAGTTCAAAGTGTTCTGCTCAAACCGGTGTCTCAGATCGGAAGGCAAAAAGTTATTGGTGGTCCCTCGTTTTAAGAAAAAACAATCTGGAGGCAAAACTGTGACCTACCTGGCGCCAATGTACTGGAATTCTCGGCCAGAGGATTTACGGAAATGTCCTAGTCATCCCCACTTCAGAAAACTCCTGAAGACGGAATTAGTCAAGGCTTGAGCCTTGGGAATCTGTGCCTGACTGACCTGCTTTCTCTGTTTAGCGCGGAGATACCCCTTCGGGGGTGATTCCTGCGCTCTATAAATTCCCTACATACATACATACATACATACATACATACATACATACATTGGATTGGTACAGTAGCAAGACCCCTGACCCCCCGGTCAGGGTAACTTCTCCTCCCTCACGCAGCTCTACCATTAAAGCACTGCCCTCAGCTCCTTCTGGTCATCCAGGTAAGGTGTTCAAGGTCCTCCTCCATCCGTAGGCTCCTGCCTGCGCCTCATCCCTGATGGTGCAGTGGAAGAGCCTGCTCTTCTGCTAGTCCGCTCTTTGTGTGTCTTCCTCTTTCTGTTTTTGCCTCTCTCTGGCTTTCCTAAGATTTGCCAGTTTTTCCTTTTTTTGTGTTCTTACTGTCTTTTTCATTCTATTTTCATGTTTTGCGATGCCTTTTTTCCTGCTGGTGCTGCCCCCGCAGCCCCTCCCCCCAACGTGTTCCTGCCTCCCGTCTCCAAGCTGCTCACCCTCCCCCCTACTTAATGCACCAAAGCCAATCCCATCTGCGCCCGTCCATGGCCCGACCGTGACCAGCGCCAGGGCCCTGGTCCCCCGACCCCCTCACTGCTAAGACCTGAACACTCTCCATGCACTCAACCCTGTACACAACAACAACTGTCAGCTCGCAAGGCCCGTTCTCCTGCCGACATTGCTGCTGCACCTTCACCTACGTCCGGACCAGACAGACACCCCAACCAGACGTCCACCAGACGCCATCGTACACAAACCTCTGAGCTGCATCCTCCTCAACGTACACTCCCTGCACAGACACGTCATAGAAATCTGGGACCTTCTCAATACTCACTCGACAGACATCGCCTTCCTCACAGAGACATCGCAACCGCCATCCCAGACGGCTACAAGATCTTGAGGGAAGACCGCCCAACTGCCCAGGAGGAGGCCTCGCCATCATCCACAAAAGCTCCCTCCTACTAACAACCACCAACTTGGACGATGCCTCGGCCCTCATGGAACACACCTACTTCCAGATCAAGCTCAACCTCAGAACGACGCTCCGCGGAACACTCACCTACATACCACCCAGACCCCGCTCCCCTTTCATCACCGCCATCGTAGACCCCACGCCCTTGCTTCCACAGACTACATACTGCTCGGAGAGACCTGAACTTCCACCTAGACAACCTCAGTGATTCCAACACCACCGCCCTCCTGGAGAATCTCACCAACGTTTGACTGAAGCAACTTATCTCCACCTCCGTACACATGGCAGGACACACTCTCGACCCCATCTTCCCCAGAGGAAACAACATTTACTTCAACCACACCCCAGAACTGCTCTGGAAAGACCACCACTGTGTCCATTTCGTCTTCTCGAAACCCACCACACACAAGCGCATGCCGCGCCCCCAAACAGTAACTGGAACAAAATCACTGAAGAACACCTCACCTCCAACTTCAGCTGCACTCCTCCCCCTACTACGACAAACGCCAACACAGCAACAAACAACCTTCACCAATGGATCGCTAACTGCTCCAACACTCTCTCCCCCCTCCAGAAATCCACCAGACAACACAACGCGAAAGCCACCTGGTTCACCACGGACCCCCGAGTATCCAAGCGCTCTTGCAGATGACTGGAGAAAACATGGGGAAACAGCAAAACACCGGAAGCACGCTCCGCCTACAAGGCCGCCACCATGGCACACTACCAACTCATCAAATCATCAAAGAGAAACTGCATCCAAAACAGAATCCTCTCCAACTCTCCAACTCTCACAACTCGAAGGAACTCTTCGCCATCATACAAGAATTCACCAGACCCAACAGGGAAACTACTGACGTCCTTCCCTCTGCAACAAACTCAGCTGCTTCTTCCACTACAAGATCTAAATGCTCTATGACAACTATGACGACCAAGATCATGGCACCGATCCAACACCCCCCACCAGCGATGCCATCCAGCAGAACCTCCTCACATGGAGCTCTCTCACCACAGAAGACACTGCAAAGACTATGAAAAGCATCCGCTCCGGAGCACCTACTGACCCCTGCCCGCCGCACATCTTCTAAGGGTCCGCCACAGCCATCGTACCCGATCTACGATGAATGACCAACTGCTACCTCGAGACTGCCACTTTCTCAGATGACTGGAAACACACCGAAGTCGAACCCCTCCTCAAGAAGCCCTCCACAGACCCGACTGTCCTCAAGATTTTCAGGTCCACTTCTCCCCTTCGCCACCAAAGTCATCGAGAATGTCGCAACACCCAGCTAGCGCACTTCATAGAAACCAACAGCATCCTCAACACCTCTCAATCCAGAATCCACAGCAACCACAGCACTGAGACTGCCCTCATAGCTGCCATCAATGACATACGCTCCCTCTCCGACCAAGGCTACACAGCAGCCCTCATCCTCCTTGACCTCTCAGCAGCCTTTGACACTATGTCCCACCGCACACTAGCCACCAGACTCCATGACAATGGCATCCAGGGAACAGCCTTATACTGGATTCAATTGTTCCTCAGGCAGAACACAAAGAATAAGACACCAGCCCTCCCTCTCTGATTCTACAGAGATCAGATGCAAAGTGCTCAAGGATCCTCCAGGAAGCCCCACGCTTTTCAGCGTCTACATGGTCCGGGCAACTATCATCAGAAAACACAGACTCAACATAGTCTCATATGCCGACATCACCAAGCTCATGCTCTCCCTCACCAAAGAACCAGACATCACCAGGCGCTATTTCCAAAAAGGAACGCCGCAACCTGGATGAGCAGCAGCTGCCTGAATCTCCACTCTGAGAAAATAGAAGTCCTCATCCTTGACTACACCCACTCCACATGAGAAAACACTTGGTGGCCCCCCTCCCTTGGAAACCCACCCACCCCTACAAACCACCCTCACAACCCCAGCATCACACTTGACTCACAACTCACCATGATCCACATGCTTCCCCACCCTCCGCAAGACCTTCAAATGGATCCCCCCGGTTCCAGGAAGACCGTCAACCACACACTCAGACTTGACTACAGAAACACTCTCTATGCCAGAATCAACAAAAAACTCCTCCGCAAACTCTAGACTGTCCAGAATGCCGCAGCCAGACTCGTCCTTGACATCCCACGACATGACCACATCACCCAACACCTCAGCGACCTCTACTGGCTTCCGGTCAAAAAAGAATAACCTTCAAAGTGCCCAAACACGCCTACAAAGCTTTTCAAAACACCGCCCCAAATACCTTAACAAACTAATCTCCTTCCACACCCCCAAGAGAAACCTCAGCTCTGCTGACTTAGCCCTAGCCGTGGTCCCCCGCATCTACAGGGCCAGAATAGGTGGCAGATCCTTCTCTTACTTTGTGGCCAAGAACTGGAACAAACTCCCCCTCCGCATCAGACGAAGCTGGACACTGCACCATTTCAGAAAGAATCTCAAGACCTGGCTCTTCGGATGACCTACAGAGCTGCTTGTATCCCACCCCTCCCCCCCAGCACCTTTGGGTCCTCACCAGTGAGCAGTGTCCTACAAAACTCCCTGATTGATTGATTGATTGTACAGCAGGTAACAGGATGTGCCTTTCAGAATAGCTAAAGCAAAATATCTATGGGGCACAATACCGAGGACAGAATATTGAACAAAAAAGCAGCCACAGGTAAGTCTAGATGTTCTATACCTAACTCTGCATATTTACCTACACAGTGTGAATATATATATCTTCAAACAATATAGATGCAGTTTGGAATAGTAAATCTATACTTTTCTATATGCACGTACATTTCAATATTTTGTCCCTCCATATTCTGTCCTCGATACTCTTCTACCACAATTTAGCGTGTGTTGATATTCAGTAATACAACCGGTAACAGGTGCCCACTTTAAAATGGGCCTCTTATAACGTCAATTCGAAGTTATGAGCAATAGTGTTACATGGTATAACAATGACCAATAGAATGGTTTCAAAGCTATTTTCAAACTCTCAGCTGATGGCTGGTTTGAAGAGCTTTGCAAGGCAGCTGAAGTTGAATAAATGCCTTTGAAGAGAAGAAAAGGTCCAAATATACAGAAAAAGATTTGGAGTCTCATATTTGTGATATATACTCACTATTTACAAGAGGTGACATGTCATATTCTTAGAGGGTTCTTAATTCAACCAATTGATATATGTTTTAGGTGATATTCAAAGTATATTCTGTTTGTCAAAACTCTTTGAATTATTGATAATATTAACATGAAGGGGTGTTGGATTTTAATATCATTGAAATTGAGAAGTTGGACTTCTATTGCTGCAAAATGGAATTCAGAAGTAGTACATGTATTGTTCTTGAATGTGGATGTGAATCTGCTGTGCATCCTGCCAAAACAGTCTGATGTTTCATGAACATTCTAAGGGAGCTCACATCTAGTTTTTCTTTTCCACAATGTGTCTTTGAGAATTTTTGTCTCCTGTCTCCATGAGATGGCTTTTCTGTGCTCATCAAGTGAGTAGAGCAGAGCTGACTGCACATTAACCTTATCAAGAGGGACATTACGATTGTGTTCTCAGAAGCATCGCACTGTGATATAGGGTGATGGTGTTCATATCAAGCCAAGGAGGTTCTGTTTTTGTTTGGCAGTTTTTATCAAAAAAGAATATATGAATGCAGAATGTGAATAATTATTAATGTAATATCTAGCAAGTAAAAATATTCAAACTATAAAAAGGCCTGATAAGTCAATATCTGTTACAATATTGAAACCCATAATATGAACAAATAATACTAAATGGCACCATTCCAAAACAATATCATACATTATAAGATATTTTATGTAGGAGATAAAAAATGGAAGGAACAGAAAAGGAAGATACAAAAAAGAGTAGCTGTACAGTGTAAACAGCAACAGATTTAAGACGTTGAAGAGTAAGAAAGTGATCTCGATGAAAGATATTTGGTAAAAGGTAACGAAAAAGCAAATAAGGTTCAAATTGTCCTTTTGTCTGCTGTGAACAGCTGCAGACTACTGTTTTCATCAGAATCTGAATACGCAAACACAAACAGCTAAGATATTACAATCACCAGGTACCCAGAGCCTTTGGTACACTCTGATCACTGGGTATAGACTGTGTGTATCCCCTCGATAAAGCATGCGTCTGAATAAGACCTACATTTTGCATTGGAACATAATATTAGGAGATGTATCACCATGTTGTGCTTAGGACTACTGCCTTTAACATTTTTTACAAGACATTGGAATAACCTTGACGATGATAGCCGGGTATGTGATAATTGCAATCACTGAAACCAGGACCTAGCATATATCTTGTGGTTATGGTAATACAAAGAGGTAGTAGGGGCTCGAAACCATCTTGTAAAACCTATAGCTTTTAGATATAACCTTTCCTCCTCCACCGATTTAATTGCTTTTTTTTTAAAGTCCACCAAATTAATTTGTTTGCTATAAATTGTACAAAGTCATGAAATGTGTTCTATTTTTGTTTTAAATTTGATTTTTATACTAATCTTTAAAATATTTTATGCAATAATTTTATGTTTACGAACGGAATTATGTACAATTGTTGATCTCGTAAGAGATCTATATCAATAAAATTGAATTGAAATTACATTGAATTGAATAAGCCCTAATGCTCCAGCCAGTGCAGTCTGCAGCAGCCTAAAACCTGACATGCATCTCTGATTTTTACCCCATACTGCTCCATACATGGAGTGGTGTGGCTCACTGTTAGAGGCGGCAGACCCGGGAGCAGAAAACGGCCCGGGACCAGATTTCAATTCCCGACGCGGCAGGGTCGTGGACCAGGGTCAGCGTACTCGATAATTCTCACCTCGTTGCATACTCTAACCAGGGATCACACTCGGCAACTCTGGGCATTAGCTTGCCTCATCTCTACAACGGCCCCCCACATTCGCCGGGGATGCCTGGTTTCACCTTGGAGATACCCAGTAGGGACCATCTCACAGGGATAGCCAGGATGGGTTCCCCAGTGGTCTACAGCGCCACAACGCCTCAGGGCAGCAGTGCGCTTTACAAGACACATACATTTACATTTATATGCACGTATTTGAGGAAATGCCCACCCATGATTGCACCAGCAGAAAATGTGCACCAGGGGACTCCACATTAGAGTGGCACTGCACAAACATCCACGCCCCCGCTATAATACAAAAGTACCCATGAGATGCTGGAAACAGGTGCACATGCCCTTTGTACCCCATGGACAATATCAGTATTTGATCCTCTGGGCTCATTAAATGAATTTCGCTTTCACGAACAGTGGTGAGAGGATGTGGCTTAAAGGCTAGAGTGGTCGCCTTTGACACGTAAGCTAGGGAACCAGGTACAAGTCTAGCGTGAGGCTCAAATATCCTTTGAATCCGGGCAAATCATGCAATCTACCCGTGCCTAAAAATGATTGTGTCCGTCTGTAATGCAACTGGTGCTCATGTAAAGCGCTCTGATACCTTCGGGTAGAATTCGCGCTATATAAAACTCTCAAAATATAAAAATATCTGTGAGCAAAATCCTGAATTAAGAAACCCCAGCAGGGACCAGTTGTGACAACCAAAGAACACTAAAAATATGGTAGGTAGTGTGACAGAGAAAGATCTTAATATCAGCCTGCATGCGATGTCTGTTTTTGTCCAGTGATGAAGATCCGAAAACCATCATCCCGTATAAACCTATTCAAAATACAATTTAAAAAAAAAAAAAAACATACACTTAAATGGGATCTTGTACAGTGTCTTTCAAATAAGATAAAACGGACGATCCGTTGAACTTTTCGATAATGGAAGTGTATAAAAGATTAACAAATAAAATGAAGAGATTAAAAAAAACATTTCTAAAAACAATAGGAACAACAAAAACCCTTTAATATGAGAATAACTGCCCTGAAATAAGGCGACATATCATAAGCAAGAATTTTCGTTTTCTTAGTACAGCTGCATTGAATTAATGACCGTTGACGTTGAGATATAATTTACTAAATGTTGCAATATTATTACGACAGTTATGAAACTTGGGCTTTTTCCTGGGAGACTACAAAGTTCACATGTGAATGTATTTAAAGCACGTGACAATGAAAGAAGACAGCTGTCGACCAATCACGAAGCGGCTGAACAGAACATTCCAGATCTTAGGAGATGGCGCAGAGAGCTCTGTGTATTGCGAGGTGGTATTCCTACGAGGAAGAACTGCAGAAAAAGAACACGCTCTTGAAACAGCTTGAAATTTGTTTAAGTGCACCATTAAGAGAAAATTGTACGTTGTCAACCTTGCATATTTTCGCAGGATTGATACATTTGTCTATAATATAATATTCCAATTTTGTTATATTTGTATAAGTGGCCAGAGACTTTATCTGTTACCAGTGAGGTTCTGCCCGGAGAATCAGAAACACTGAATTATGCTTCATTACCATCCCTACATCTCCAATTATATTACTTTTTAGGTCTCGCCTACGCAGCGCACACGCGCTACATAGGAGGACCTGTAGTAGTCGCTCTGCTCATTTTGGAAGCACATACTTGTGCTTGTGGCAGCATTCACCTTGCGGGAGCGAGTAGGGGCGCGCCACAAGCATGAGTATGTGCTTCCCAAAAGAGCAGACTGCGCGCGCACTCACCACTCCCGGGCTTTAGGTTTGAGGCAAGGATGTGTATTGCTAGAATTGAAATGGTTTCCGCCTGAGCTGATCACGTGCCTTCCAGGCAGAGACACATACACAGTTTTGGAGCTGCTGCTTCGTTTGGCATCCGTGTGTTATTTTTGTAGAGCTGCATCTGAGTATGTATTTTTTGTTTTGCGTTGTTTCTTTGTATTTTTTTTTTTTGTTCTCATATTTGTTGGGGCAGCGGCATACTGTCTGTAAGTTCTCTTTTCTTTGATGGGTTTCTGGTCCTGCTGGCTCGATGTGCATAGCTTTCACTGCTGAAGACTGCTCCAGGAAGGGAGACGTGGAGGGGTCCGGAGACTGCCTCATGCCAAGTCCCCAGAAAGCAGCCATTGTGTGCGTGCGCACAATTTAAATAAACAAACTTTTGAACGTGGCCCAAAAAGAAAGCAATAGAAAAAATATATAAGGAGGCCCCCTCTTAGTAGTTATATGGGACCAGGGGGAATTGGTGAGAAAATATGGGGTGTCCCATTTTTACAGGCCAAAAGGCCTGTTGTACAGTGGAAGTATTTTATGTACCTCTGAGTACTGTAAGATCTAGTTGGACCAGGATGTATCTTTCTCGTGGGTTAGCAACAACAGGCAGCAAGTATCTGATGTAAAACTAATACACAAACAATCAATGAATTCAGCAACTATATTCGCAATTATAACAATATCTAATATGGATACAGAGTGACGGTAATATAAACTAATACAAATAACTTTTGGTAAAAAATATACAAATGTATTCTTATTTCATACAAACTGAGTCATTTCGTAATGTTAAAAACAGCAGTAAAAGCAAACATAAAGGTAATCATTCAAAATAATATTGTACAGTGCATTCTAATTAAAATAAGGTACATAACATCAAGAATCACAGGTTAACTCGAATATAGTTGCTAGAATACTTCCACTGTACAACAGGCCTTTTGGCCTGTAAAAGTGGGACACCCTTATTTTCTCACCAAAAAGAAAGCAGCCCTCGTGCATAAAACATGAAAAGTTTGTTTTTGTTTTACAAAGTTTTTCTTTTAATTGTTTATATGCCCGCCAGTTAAAAAGACACGCTTACTCACTCATAAGTGCACCATTCAAATACAATTACAAGTTATTTTCCGCCTGTCTCATACAGGTATACAGTTAGCATTTTGCCTGGTCTCTCGTATCTCTGGTCCTTTCCCGGCCCTTTCCTCATTAGAAATTCATGGTCTGGTGACTTTCCAACATACTCTAGCTTTAAAGAATGCACCACCACGTCCACCACCACGTCTACCACCACGTCAACCATGTCCACCAATACGCCCAACACCACCACCACGTCCACCACCACCACGTCCACCACTACCACGCCCACTACCACCACCACCAAGTCCACCACGTCCACCACCACACCCACCACCACCACCACGTACACCACCACCATCACATCCACCGCCACCACATCTACCGCCACAATGTCCACCACCAAGACCACCCCCACATCCACCATGTCCACCATCATCACATCCATCACCACAACGTCCACCACCACCACCACCACGTCCACCACCATGTCCACCACCACCACGTCCACCAACACGTACACCACCACCACGTCCACCACCAACACTTCCACCACCACCATGTCCACCACCACCACATCCACCACCATGTACACCACCACCACGTCCACCACCACCACATCTACCACCATCACCACCACCACGTCCACCACCACCACGTCCACCACCACGTCCACCACCACCATGTCCACCACCACCACGTCCACCACCACTATGTTCATCACCATGTCCACCACATCCACCACCAGGTCCACCACCACATCCACCACCACGTGAGCACCACATCCACTACCACCACGTCCACCACCACCAGCACCATGTACACCATCACATTCACCACCACCACTACTACCACATTCACCACTGAGACCACATCCACCACCACCACCACGTCCACCACCATGTCCACCACAACATTCACCACGTCCACCACCACCACGTTCACCATGTCCAGTACCACCACATCCACCACCACGTTTATGTCCAGTACCACCACGTCTACCACCACCACAATCTCCACCATCAGCACCACGTCCACTACCAACATGTCCAGTACCACCATATCCACCACAACCACCATATCCACCATCACCATGTCCACCACCACCACGTCCACCACCTCCAGCACCATGTTAACCACCACCACATCCACCACCACCATGTCTACCACCACATCCACAACCACCACCACATCCAATACCACCACGTCCACCAGCACCACCACGTCCACCACCACCAGCCCCACATCCACCAACACCACATCCACTACCACCACCACCATGTCCTCCACCACCACCACTACCACCATGTCCACCACCACATACACCAGCACATCCACCAGCACATCCAGACCACGTCCATCACTACCACATCCACCAACAGCACATCCTCCACCACCACCATGTCCTCCACTACCACCACGCCCACCACCACGTTCACCACCACCACGTCCACCACCACATCCACCACCACAATGTCCACCACCACGTCCACCACCAGCAACACCACCACCACGTCCACCACCAGCAACACCACCACGTCCACCACCACGTTCACCACCACCACCATTTCCACCATGTCCACCAAAACATCCACCACCACATCCACCACCATGTCCACCATCACCACCACATCCACCACCACCATCATCACATCGACTACCACCACATCCACCACCACGTCCACCACCACCACCATGTCCTCCACCACCACCATGTCCTCCTCTACCACCATGTCCTCCACCACCACCACCACCATGTCCACAACCACCACCACATTCACCACCACCACGCCCACCATCACCAGCACGTCCACCACCAGCACCACCACCACATCCACCACCAGCACCACCACGTCCACCACCACCACCTCTACCACCACCACGTCCACCACCATGTCCACCACCATGTCCACCACCACGTCCATCACCACCACCATGTCCACCACATCGACCAGCATATCCACCATCACCACATACACCATCACATCCACCACCACCACTAATACCACATCCACCACCAAGACCATGTCCACCACCACGTCCACCACCATGTCCACCACCACATCGACCAGCACTTCCACCACCACCACATCCACCACCACAACGTCCAGTACCACCATGTCCACCACCACCACCACCACCACATCCACCATCACCACGTCCACCACCACCACATACACCATGACCACGCCCACCACCACATCCACCAGCACCATGTCCACCACCACCACGTCCACCACCATGTTCACCACCACATCCACCACCACATCCACCAGCACATCAACCAGCACGTCCACCACCATGTCCACCATCACATCGTCATCCACCACCACCACGTCCTCCACCACCACCATGTCCACCACCACCAAGTGCACCACCACCACACCCACCACATCCACCTCCACCACCACCAAGTCCACCACCACCAGCATGTCCACCACCACCAAGTGCACCACCACCACACCCACCACATCCACCTCCACCACCACCAAGTCCACCACCACCAGCATGTCCACCAGCATGTCCACCAGCACGTCCACCACCACATCCACCACCACCACATCCTTCACCACCACTACGCCACCACCACCACCAAATCCACCACCACCATGTCCACTACCACAACCAGATCCACAACCACCGCACCCACCACATCCAACCACCATGTCCATTACCACATTCACGTCCACCACCACATCCACCACCACATCCACCACCACATCCACGTCCACCATGACCACGTCCACCACCACATCCACCACAACCACCACCTTGTCCACCATCACCACCACATCTACCACCATGTCCACCATCACCATCATCACATCCACTACCACCACACCCACCACCACATCTACCACCACCATGACCACCACCACCACCACCACCACCACCATGTCCACCACCACCACCATGTCCACCACCATGTCCACCACCACCATGTCCTCCACCACCACCATGTCCTCCACCACCACCATGTCCACCACCACGTCCATCACCACCACCATGTCCACCACATTCACCAGCACATCCACCACCACCACACACATCATCACATCCACCACCACCACTACTACTATATCCACCACCAAGACCATGTCCACCACCAAGTCCACCACCAAGTCCACCACCACATCGACCAGCACATCCACAACCACCACATTCACCACCACAACGTCCAGTACCACCATGTCCACCACCACCATGTCCACCACCACCACCACCACATCCACCATCACCACGTCCACCATCACCACATCCACCACCACCACACCTACCACCACATCCACCAGCACCACGTCCACCAGCACCACGTCCACCACCATGTTCACCACCACATCCACCACCACGTCCACCAGCACATCAACCAGCATGTCCACCACCATGTCCACCACCACCACGTCCTCCACCACCACCACGTCCTCCACCACCACCATGTCCACCATCACCACCACATCTACCACCATGTCCACCATCACCATCATCACATCCACTACCACCACACCCACCACCACATCTACCACCACCATGACCACCACCACCACCACCACCACCACCATGTCCACCACCACCACCATGTCCACCACCATGTCCACCACCACCATGTCCTCCACCACCACCATGTCCTCCACCACCACCATGTCCACCACCACGTCCATCACCACCACCATGTCCACCACATTCACCAGCACATCCACCACCACCACACACATCATCACATCCACCACCACCACTACTACTATATCCACCACCAAGACCATGTCCACCACCAAGTCCACCACCAAGTCCACCACCACATCGACCAGCACATCCACAACCACCACATTCACCACCACAACGTCCAGTACCACCATGTCCACCACCACCATGTCCACCACCACCACCACCACATCC
Source organism: Lissotriton vulgaris (assembly GCF_964263255.1). Taxonomy (NCBI): domain Eukaryota; kingdom Metazoa; phylum Chordata; class Amphibia; order Caudata; family Salamandridae; genus Lissotriton; species Lissotriton vulgaris. Next base: position 500,795 of record NW_028244385.1, on the reverse strand, counting down.
ACCATCACCACGTCCACCATCACCACATCCACCACCACCACACCTACCACCACATCCACCAGCACCACGTCCACCAGCACCACGTCCACCACCATGTTCACCACCACATCCACCACCACGTCCACCAGCACATCAACCAGCATGTCCACCACCATGTCCACCACCACCACGTCCTCCACCACCACCACGTCCTCCACCACCACCATGACCACCACCACCAAGTGCACCACCACCACACCCACCACATTCACCACCACATCCACGTCCACCACCACCAAGTCCACCACCACCAGCATGTCTACAAGCACGTCCACCACCACATCCACCACCACCACATCCCCCACCACCACTACGCCACCACCACCACCAAATCCACCACCACCATGTCCACCACCACAACCACATCCACCACCACTGTACCCACCACATCCAACCACCATGTTCATTACCACATTCACGTCCACCACCACCACATCCACCACCACATCCACGTCCACCACCACCACGTCCACCACCACGTCCACCACTACCACATCCACCACCACCACCACCACCACCATGTCCACCATCACCACCACGTTTACCACCATGTCCACCACCACCATCATCACATCCACTACCACCACACCCACCACCACATCTACCACCACCATGACCACCACCATCACCATGTCCACCACCACCACCATGTCCACCACCACCACCACCATGTCCACCACCATGTCCACCACCACCATGTCGACCACGTTCACCACCACATGCACCACCAGGTCTACCCCCACCACATCCACAAAAATGTCCACCACCACCATGTCCACCACCAAAATCTCCACGACCATGTCCCCAAGATCACCACCACGTCCACCACCACCACACCCATCACCAACATGTCCACCACCACATCCACCACCATCATGTCCACCACCAAATCCACCACCACCATGTCGACCCCATCCACCACCACGTCCACCACCAGGTCTACCCTCACCACATCACCGCAATGTCCATCACCACCATGTCCACCATCATGTCCACCACATCCACCATGTCCACCATATCCACAACCACGTCCACCACCACATCCACCACCACGTCCACCACCACCACCATGTACACCATTACATCCACCACCACCACTACTAGCACATTCACCACCGAGACCACGTCCACCACCACCACCATGTCCACCAACATGCCCACCACCACCACCATGTCCACCATGATATCCACCACCACCACTTCCACCACCACGTCCACCACCACATCCACCACCACCTTGTCCACCATGTCCAGTACCACCACGTCCACCACCACCACCACATCCACCACCATCAGCACCACGTCCACCACCACCTTGTCCACCACCACCAACATCCACCACCACATCCACCATCACCACGTCCACCACCACCATGTCCACCACCACCATGTCCACCACCACATCCACCACCACCAGCACCACGTCCACCAGCACCACATCCACCACCACCACATCTACCACCATGACCATATCCACCACCATATCCACCACGTCCACCATGTCCAGTACAACCATGTCCACCAGCAACACATCCACCACTACCAGGTCCACCACCACCAGCACAATGTCCACCACCACATCCACCAGCAGATCCAACAGCACATCCACCACCACATCCACCCTCACCACCACGTCCACCACCACCATGTCCTCAACCACCACCATGTCCTTCATCACCACCACATCCACCACCATGTCCACCACCACCACGTCCACCACCACCACATCCATGACCATCAGCACATCCACCACCAGCACCACCACCACATCCACCACCACCACATCCACCACCACAATGTCCACCAACATGTTCACCACCACATCAAATACCACCACCATGTCCACCACGTCCACCAGCACATCCACCATCACATCCACCACCAAGACCACCATGTACACTATCACCACCATGTCCACCACCACCACCATCACATCCACTACCACCACATCCACCATCACGTCCACCAGCACATCAACAAGCATCTCCACCACCATTTCCACCACCACCAAGTCCTCCATAACCACCACGTCCTCCACCACCACCACGTCCACCACCACTAAGTGCACCACCACCAGGTCCACCACACCTACCACATCCACCACCACATCCACGTCCACCACCACCACTTCTACACCCACCACCATGTCCACCACCACGTCCACCAGAACGTCCACCACCACCAGATCCTCCACCACCACTACGCCACCACCACCACCACATCCACCAGCCCCACCACATCCACCAGCACGCCCACTACATCCAACACCACATTTATGTCCACCACCACCACGTCCACAACCACCATCATGTCCACCACCACTACATACACCACCACCATGTCCACCATCACCACCACATCTACCACCATGTCCACCACCACCATCATCACATCCACTACCTCCACACCCACCACCACACCCACCACCACCACCAACATGACCACCACCATCACCACGTCCACCACCATGTTCACAAGCACGTCCACCACCACATCCACCACCACCATATCCTCCACCACCACTATGCCACCACCACCACCAAATCCACCACCACCATGTCCACCACCACAACCACATCCACCACCACCACGCCCACCACATCCAACCACCATGTTCATTACCACATTCACGTCCACCACCACCACATCCACCACCACATCCATGTCGATCACCACCACGTCCACCACCACGTCCACCACCACCACATCCACCACCACCATGTCCACCACCACCACCATGTCCACCACCATTTCCACCACCACCATGTCCACCAACATGTCCACCACCATGTGCACCACCATGTCCCCAAGATCACCACCACGTCCACCACATCCACCACCACCACATCCATCACCAACATGTCCACCACCACATCCACCACCACCATGTCCACCACCAAATCCACCACCACCATGTCCACCACATCCACCACCACATCCACCACCAGGTCTACCCCACCACATCCACCACAATGTCCACCACCACCATGCCCACCACCAACACGTCCACCACCACCAGCAAGACCACCACCAGCACCACCACCACATCCATCAAGACCACCACCATGTCCACCACCACCACATCCACCACCAAAATGTCCACCACTATGTCCACCACCATGTCCACCACATGCACCATGTCCACCACATCCACAACCACGTCCACCACCACATCCACCACCACATCCACCACCACCACCATGTACACCATCACATCCACCACCACCACTACTACCACATTCACCACCGAGACCACGTCCACCACCATGTCCACAACCACATCCAGCACCACCTTGTCCACCATGTCCAGTACAACCACGTCCACCACCACCACATCCACCACCATCAGCACCACGTCCACCACCACCTTGTCCACCACCACCAACTCCAGTACCACCATATCCACCACACGACATCCACCACCACATCCACCATCACCACATCCACCACCACCATGTCCACCACCACCATGTCCACCACCACATCCACCACCACCAGCACCACGTCCACCAGCACCACATCCACCACCACCTCATCTTCCACCATGACCATATCCACCACCATATCCACCACGTCCAGTACCACCATGTCCACCACCACCAGCAACACGTCCACCACTACCAGGTCCACCACCACCACCACCACAATGTCCACCACCACATCCACCAGCACATCCACCAGCACATCCACCCTCACCACCACGTCCACCACCACCACCACCATGTCCTTCACCACCACCACATCCACCACCATGTCCACCACCACCACGTCCACCACCACCACATCCACCACCATCAGCACATCCACCACCAGCACCACCACCACATCCACCACCGCCACCCACCACATCCACCACCACAATGTCAACCAACATGTTCACCACCACATCAAATACCACCACCATGTCCACCACGTCCACCAGCATATCCACATCACATCCACCACCAAGACCACCATGTCCCCTATCACCACCATGTCCACCACCACCACCATCACATCCACTACCACCACATCCACCATCACGTCCACCAGCACATCAACAAGCACCTCCACCACCATTTCCACCACCACCACGTCCTCCACGACCACCATGTCCTCCACCACCACCACATCCACCACCACTAAGTGCACAACCACCACGTCCACCACACCTACCACATCCACCACCACATCCACATCCACTACCACCACTTCTACCACCACCACCATGTCCACCACCACGCTCACCAGAACGTCCACCACCACCAGATCCTCCACCACCACTACGCTACCACCACCACCACATCCACCACCACCATGTCCACCACCAATACCACATCCACCAGCACGCCTACCACATCCAACTACCACATCCACCACCACATTCATGTCCACCATCACCACGTCCACCACCACCACCATGTCCACCACCACTACATCCACCACCACCACCATGTCCACCATCACCACCACATCTACCATCATGTCAACCACCACCATCATCACATCCACTACCTCCACACCCACCACCACATCCACCACCAACATGACTACCACCATCACCACGTCCACCACCACCACCATGTCCACCACCAAGTCCACCACCACATCCACCACCAACATGACTACCACCATCACCACGTCCACCACCACCACCATGTCCACCACCAAGTCCACCACCACCATGTCAACCACCATGTCTACCACCACGTCCACCACCATGTCTGGCACCAACATGTCCACCACCAAATCCACCACCACCATGTCCACCCCCACATCCACCACCACCATGCCAACCACATCCACCACCACGTCCACCACCAGGTCCACCGCCACCACCATGTCCTCCACCACCACCATGTCCTCTACCACCAACACATCCACCATCACATCCACCACCACCACATCCAACACCACTAGCACGTCCACCACCAGCACCACCACCTCATCCACCACCACCACATCCACCACCATGTCCACATCCACCACCACATCCACCAACACCACGTCCACCACACCACGTCCACCACCACCACATCCACCACCATGTCCACCACCACGTCAACCACCACCCACCATATCCACGACCATGTCCACCACCACCATGTCCACCACCAACACGTCCACAAGCACGTACACCACCAGCACCACCACTACGTCCACCATGTCCACCACCACCACATCCACCACCATGTCCACCACCACCATGTCCACCACCAACACGTCCACCACCAGCACCACCACCACATCTACCACCACCATGTCCACCACCAAGATCACCACCGTGTCCACCATGTCCACCACCACTCTGTCCACCACCACATCCACCACCACCACATCCACCACCACGTCCACTACCACCATGTCAACCACTTCCACCACCACATCCACCACCAGGTCCACCCCCACCACATCCACCACCATGTCCACCACCACCATGTCTACCACCACACAACCACCAGCACATCCACCACCAGCACCACCACCACGTCCACCACGTCCACCACCACCACATCCGCCACCATGTCCACCACCACCACGTCCACCACCAACACGTCCACCATCAGCACCACCACATCCACCACCACCACGTCCACCACTATCATGTCCACCACTACCATGTCCACCACCATGTCCACCACCACCATCATGTCCACCACATCCACCACCCAGTCCACCACCACATCCACCACCATGTCCACCACCATGAATGAATGAATGAATACTCATTTCTATAGCGCGTGGTTACCCGGGGGCATCCCAGCGCTGCAGTGAACCAATTCATCACCCGAGAGATTAAAGAAATAGGAAGGTTTTTAACATTTTTCTAAACCTAAGGTGGTTCTCTTCCATCCGAATAGGGTCCGGCAGGTTGTTCCAAAGTTTAGCTGCTTGGACAGAAAAACGTCTGCCGCCCATACGGGTTCTCCTTATTCGTGGGACTGCCAGAAAGTTCTTACTACTAGATCTCAGGATCCTATTGGTTTGGTAGGGGCAGAACAGCGGTTGAATTAGACCTGGACCTGTATTGGTCAAGGCTTTATGAACAGTAGTCATAGCCTTAAATTCGATCCTTTGTTGTATTGGTAACCAGTGGAGTTGTCGGAGTGCTGGTCTGGCGGACGTTCTACGTGGTATCTTTAGGAGCATCCGGGCAGCACAATTCTGTACCGTCTGAAGGACCCTGAGTGTCCCTAGTGGTGCTCCCAAGTATACTGCATTAGCGTAGTCCAGGCGTGTTAGAATTAGGGCCTTGACTAATATCCGCCTTGCTTCGAACGGAAGCAATTCAAGGATTTTTCTAAAAGATCTCATCAGGGCAAAACAGGTCGCTGCAACCTTCTGCGCTTGTGCCAAAAAGTTGAGAGCTGGATCTAACCAAACCCCTAAACTTTTGATTTTCTTTTTGGGAGAAGGGGGGTGACCCAAGGTAGTAGGCCACCATCCGTCTACCGTGGATGGAGCATCATGTCCCAACATCATGATCTCCGTCTTTGTTCCGTTGAGTTTCAGTAAAGAGGCATCCATCCACTCACGAACCTTGCTAAGGCAGGAGGAAAGTTTATCATAGGATGACATCTTATCAGAAAGGGTGAGGATGAGCTGCGTATCATCAGCATACGTCACTAGTTGCACTCCCCAGGGTAACACCACCTCAGCCAAAGGCCTCATATAGATATTAAATAATGTAGGGCTGAGGATGAACCCTGGGGAACGCCACAGTGAAGATGCGCAGGAGGAGAAGAGATGTCATCCTCAAACACAGAGAAAGTGCGGTCGGAGAGGAAGGATTGTAGCCATTTCAGCGCGGTCCCAGTGACACCCACATCACCCATCCTTTGAATCAGAATAGAGTGATTAACGGTGTCAAAGGCCGCGCTGAGGTCTAATAATAATATGGCTGCACAACTACCCTCATCTACAATCCTTCTTGCTTCCTCAATGACTCCCACCAGAGCCGTTTCGGTTCCTTGTTTGCATCTGAAACCGGTCTGGGTTGAATGCAGTAAATTCTGGGTTTCTAGATGGGTTGAAAGCAGAGAGCTGGCATACCTTTCAGTCAGTTTACTAATTGTGGGCAGCAAAGAGATAGGGCGGTAGTTAGCCCAATCGTCAGGATTGAGGTTGGGCTTTTTCAGTAATGCTTTTACTCCTGCATGTTTCCAGTGGAGAGGGACTACCCCAGCTGTGAGTGAGGTATTGATCACCTCTTTAATCACCATGTACACCATCACATTCACCACCACCACTAATACCACATCCACCACGAGACCACGTCCACCACCACCACCATGTCCACCAACATGTCCACCACCATGTCCACCATGCCAAGTACCACCACGTCCACCACCACCACCACGTCCACCTCCTCCACGTCCACCACCACCACGTCCACCACCATCAACACCAGATCCACCACCACCATGTCCAGTACCACCATATCTGTCACCACCACATCCACCACCACATTCACCACACCACGTCCACCACCACCATGTCCACCACCACCATGTCCACCATCACATCCACCACCACCACGTCCACCAGCACCACATCCACCACCACCATGTCTACCACCACAACCATATCCACCACCATATCCACCACGTCCACCACGTCCAGTACCACCACATCCACCACCACCAGCAACACATCCACCACTACCAGGTCCACCACCACCACCACAATGTCCTCCACCACGTCCACCAGCACAACCCCCAGCACATCCACCACCACCACGTCCACTACCACCACATCCTCCACCACCACCATGTCCTCCACCACCACCACGTCCACCACCAAGTACACCACCACCACATCCACCAGCACATTAACCACCAGCACCACCACCACGTCCACCACCACCACGTCCACCATCACCACATCCACAACCACAATGTACACCACTATGTCCACCACGACCACATCCACTACCAGCACCACCACCACGTCCACCACCACCACATCCACCACCATGTCCACCACCACGTCAACTACCACCCCCATGTCCACCACATCCACCAGCACATCCACCACCAAGACCACCATGTCCACCATCACCACCATGTCCACCACCACCATCATCCCATCCACTACCACCACATCCACCACCACCACCACCACCAATACCACGTCCTCCGCCACCACCATGTCCTCCACCACCACCATGTCCTCTACCACCAACACATCCACCATCACATCCACCACCACCACATCCAACACCACTAGGGCGTCCACCACCAGCACCACCACCTCATCCACCACAACCACATCTACCACCATGTCCACATCCACCACCACATCCACCAACACCACGTCCACCACACCACGTCCACCACCACCACATCCACCACCATGTCCACCACCACGTCAACCACCACCCCCATGTCCACCACATCCACCAGCACATCCACCACCAAGACCACCATGTCCACCATCACCACCATGTCCACCACCACCATCATCCCATCCACTACCACCACATCCACCACCACCACCACCACCATTACCACGTCCACCGCCACCACCATGTCCTCCACCACCACCATGTCCTCTACCACCAACACATCCACCATCACATCCACCACCACCACATCCAACACCACTAGCACGTCCACCACCAGCACCACCACCTCATCCACCACCACCACATCCACCACCATGTCCACATCCACCACCACATCCACCAACACCACGTCCACCACACCACGTCCACCACCACCACGTCCACCACCACCACATCCATTACCACCATGTCCACCACCAACATGTCCACCACCACATCCATCACCACCATGTCCACCATCAAATCTACCACCACCATGTCGACCACATCCACCACCACACCCACCACCAGGTCTACCCCCACCACATCCACCACAATGTCCACCACCACCATGTCCACCACCAAAACGTCCACAACCACCAGCAAGACCACCACCAGCACCACCACCACATCCATCAAGACCACCATCATGTCCACCACCACCAAATCCACCACCAAAATGTCCACCACCATGTCCACCACCATGTCCACCACATCCACCATGTCCACCACAACCACGTCCACCACCACATCCGCCACCACATCCACATCCACCACCATGTACACCATCACATCCACCACCACCACTACTACCACATTCACCACCGAGACCATGCCCACCACCACCACCATGTCCACCAACATGTCCACCACCACCACCATGTCCACCACAACATCCACGACCAACACTTCCACCACCACATCCACCACCACCTTGTCCACCAAGTCCAGTACCATCACGTCCACCACCACCACATCCACTACCATCAGCACCACGTCCACCACCACCTTGTCCACCACCACCAACTCCAGTACCACCATATCCACCATGACAACATCCACCACCACATCCACCATCACCACATCCACCACCACCATGTCCACCACCACCACGTCCACCACCACATCCACCACCACCAGCACCACATCGACCACCACCTCATCTTCTACCATGACCATATCCACCACCGTATCCACCATGTCCACCACGTCCAGTACCACCATGTCCACCACCACCAGCAACACGTCCACCACTACCAGGTCCACCACCACCAGGTCCACCACCACCACCAATATGTCCACCACTACATCCACCAGCACATCCACCCTCACCACCACGTCCACCACCACCACGTCCTCCACCACCACCATGTCCTTCACCACCACCACATCCACCACCATGTCCACCACCACCAAGTCCACCACCACCACGTCCTCCACCACCACCATGTCCTTCACCACCACCACATCCACCACCATGTCCACCACTACCACGTCCACCACCACCACGTCCACCACCATCAGCACATCCACCACCACTTCCACCACCACCACCCATCACATCCACCACCACAATGGCCACCAACATGTTCACCACCACATCAAATACCACCACCATGTCCACCACGTCCACCAGCACATCCACATCACATCCACCACCAAGACCACCATGTCCACTATCACCACCATGTCCACCACCACCACCATCACATCCACTACCACCACATCCACCATCACTTCCACCAGCACATCAAGAAGCACCTCCACCACCATTTCCATCACCACCACGTCCTCCACCACCACCACGTCCACCACCACTAAGTGCACCACCACCACGTCCACTACACACCTACCACATCCACCACCACATCCACGTCCACCACCACCACTTCTACCACCACCACCATCTCCACCACCATGTCCACCAGAACGTCCACCACCACCAGATCCTCCACCACCACTATGCCACCACCACCACATCCACCACCACCATGTCCACCACCACCACCACATCCACCAGCACGCCCACCACATCCAACCACCACATCCACCACCACATTCATGTCCACCACCACCACGTCCACCACCACCACCATGTCCACCACCACTACATCCACCACCACCACCACCATGTCCACCATCACCACCACATCTACCACCATGTCCACCACCACCATCATCACATCCACTACCTCCACACCCACCACCACATCCACCACCACCACCAACATGACTACCACCATCACCACATCCACCACCACCACCATGTCCACCACCACCACCATGTCAACCACCACCATGTCCACCACCAAGTCCACCACCACCATGTCTGCCACCATGTCTACCACCACGTCCACCACCATGTCTGGCACCAACATGTCCACCACCACATCCACCACCACCATGTCCACCCCCACATCCACCACCACCATGCCGACCACATCCACCACCATGTCCACCACCAGGTCCACCCCCACCATATCCACGGCCATGTCCACCACTACAATGTCCACCACCAACACGTCCACCAGCACGTACATCACCAGCACCACCACTACGTCCACCATGACCACCACCACCACATCCACCACCATGTCCACCACCACCATGTCCACCACCAACACGTCCACCACCAGCACCACCACCACATCTACCACCACCATGTCCACCACCAAGATCACCACCATGGCCACAATGTCCACCACCACCCTGTCCACCACCACATCCACCACCACCATGTCCAACACCATGTCCACTACCACCATGTCAACCACATCCACCACCACGTCCACCACCAGTTCCACCCCCACCACATCCACCACCATGTCCACCACCACCATGTCTACCACCACACAACCACCAGCACATCCACCACCAGCACCACCACCACGTCCACCACATCCACCACCACCACATCCGCCACCATGTCCACCACCACCATGTCCACCACCAACACGTCCACCATCAGCACCACCACATCCACCACCACCACTTACACCACCACATCCACCACCACCAAAACCACATCCACCAGCACCACATCGACCACCACCTCATCTTCTACCATGACCATATCCACCACCGTATCCACCATGTCCACCACGTCCAGTACCACCATGTCCATCACCACCAGCAACACGTCCACCACTACCAGGTCCACCACCACCACCAATATGTCCACCACTACATCCACCAGCACATCCACCCTCACCACCACGTCCACCACAACGTCCTCCACCACCACCATGTCCTTCACCACCACCACATCCACCACCATGTCCACCACCACCACGTCCACCACCACCACGTCCACCACCATCAGCACATCCACCACCAGCACCAACACCACATCCACCACCACCACCCACCACATCCACCACCACAATGGCCACCAACATGTTCACCACCACATCAAATACCACCACCATGTCCACCACGTCCACCAGCACATCCACATCACATCCACCACCAAGACCACCATGTCCACTATCACCACCATGTCCACCACCACCACCATCACATCCACTACCACCACATCCACCATCACGTCCACCAGCACATCAAGAAGCACCTCCACCACCATTTCCATCACCACTACGTCCTCCACCACCACCACGTCCACCACCACTAAGTGCACCACCACCACGTCCACTACACACCTACCACATCCACCACCACATCCACGTTCACCACCACCACTTCTACCACCACCACCATGTCCACCACCATGTCCACCAGAACGTCCACCACCACCAGATCCTCCACCACCACTATGCCACCACCACCACATCCACCACCACCATGCCCACCACCACCACCACATCCACCAGCACGCCCACCACATCCAACCACCACATCCACCACCACATTCATGTCCACCACCACCACGTCCACCACCACCACCATGTCCACCACCACTACATCCACCACCACCACCACCATGTCCACCATCACCACCACATCTACCACCATGTCCACCACCACCATCATCACATCCACTACCTCCACACCCACCACCACATCCACCACCACCACCAACATGACTACCACCATCACCACATCCACCACCACCACCATGTCCACCACCACCACCATGTCAACCACCACCATGTCCACCACCAAGTCCACCACCACCATGTCTGCCACCATGTCTACCACCACGTCCACCACCATGTCTGGCACCAACATGTCCACCACCACATCCACCACCACCATGTCCACCCCCACATCCACCACCACCATGCCGACCACATCCACCACCATGTCCACCACCAGGTCCACCCCCACCATATCCACGGCCATGTCCACCACTACAATGTCCACCACCAACACGTCCACCAGCACGTACATCACCAGCACCACCACTACGTCCACCATGACCACCACCACCACATCCACCACCATGTCCACCACCACCATGTCCACCACCAACACGTCCACCACCAGCACCACCACCACATCTACCACCACCATGTCCACCACCAAGATCACCACCATGGCCACAATGTCCACCACCACCCTGTCCACCACCACATCCACCACCACCATGTCCAACACCATGTCCACTACCACCATGTCAACCACATCCACCACCACGTCCACCACCAGGTCCACCCCCACCACATCCACCACCATGTCCACCACCACCATGTCTACCACCACACAACCACCAGCACATCCACCACCAGCACCACCACCACGTCCACCACATCCACCACCACCACATCCGCCACCATGTCCACCACCACCATGTCCACCACCAACACGTCCACCATCAGCACCACCACATCCACCACCACCACTTACACCACCACATCCACCACCACCAAAACCACATCCACCAGCACCACATCGACCACCACCTCATCTTCTACCATGACCATATCCACCACCGTATCCACCATGTCCACCACGTCCAGTACCACCATGTCCATCACCACCAGCAACACGTCCACCACTACCAGGTCCACCACCACCACCAATATGTCCACCACTACATCCACCAGCACATCCACCCTCACCACCACGTCCACCACAACGTCCTCCACCACCACCATGTCCTTCACCACCACCACATCCACCACCATGTCCACCACCACCACGTCCACCACCACCACGTCCACCACCATCAGCACATCCACCACCAGCACCAACACCACATCCACCACCACCACCCACCACATCCACCACCACAATGGCCACCAACATGTTCACCACCACATCAAATACCACCACCATGTCCACCACGTCCACCAGCACATCCACATCACATCCACCACCAAGACCACCATGTCCACTATCACCACCATGTCCACCACCACCACCATCACATCCACTACCACCACATCCACCATCACGTCCACCAGCACATCAAGAAGCACCTCCACCACCATTTCCATCACCACTACGTCCTCCACCACCACCACGTCCACCACCACTAAGTGCACCACCACCACGTCCACTACACACCTACCACATCCACCACCACATCCACGTTCACCACCACCACTTCTACCACCACCACCATGTCCACCACCATGTCCACCAGAACGTCCACCACCACCAGATCCTCCACCACCACTATGCCACCACCACCACATCCACCACCACCATGCCCACCACCACCACCACATCCACCAGCACGCCCACCACATCCAACCACCACATCCACCACCACATTCATGTCCACCACCACCACGTCCACCACCACCACCATGTCCACCACCACTACATCCACCACCACCACCATGTCCACCATCACCACCACATCTACCACCATGTCCACCACCAACATCATCACATCCACTACCTCCACACCCACCACCACATCCACCACCACCACCAACATGACCACCACCACCACCACCACATCCACCACCACCACCATGTCCACCATCACCACCATGTCAACCACCACCATGTCCACCACCAAGTCCACCACCACAATGTCCACCACCATGTCTACCACCACGTCCACCACCATGTCTGGCACCAACATGTCCACCAACACCATGTCCACCCCCACATCCACCACCACCATGCCGACCACATCCACCACCACGTCCACCACCAGGTCCACCCCAACCATATCCACGGCCATGTCCACCACCACAATGTCCACCACCAACACGTCCACCAGCACGTACACCACCAGCACCACCACTACGTCCACCATGACCACCACCACCACATCCACCACCATGTCCACCACCACCATGTCCACCACCAACACGTCCACCACCAGCACCACCACCACATCTACCACCACCATGTTCACCACCAAGATCACCACCATGGCCACAATGTCCACCACCACCACATCCACCACCACCATGTCCACCACCATGTCCACTACCACCATGTCAACCACATCCACCACCACGTCCACCACCAGGTCCACCCCCACCACATCCACCACCATGTCCACCACCACCATGTCTACCACCACACGTCCACCAGGACGTCCACCACCAGCACCACCACCACGTCCACCACATCCACCACCACCACATCCGCCACCATGTCCACCACCACCATGTCCACCACCACCATGTCCACCACCAACACGTCCACCATCAGCACCACCACATCCACCACCACCACGTCCACCACTACCATGTCCACAATCCATGTCCACCACCACCATCATTTCCACAACATCCAACACCCAGTCCACCACCACATCCACCACCACATCCACCACCACCACCATGTACACCATCACATTCACCACCACCACTACTACCACATCCACCACCGAGACCACATCCACCACCACCACTATGTCCACCAACATGTCCACCACCATGTCCACCCCGACATCCACAACCACCACATCTCCCACCATGTCCACCACCCCAATGTCCACCATGCCAAGTACCACCACGTCCACCACCACCACCATGTCCACCACTTCCATGTCCACCACCACCATGCCCACCACCATCAGCACCAGATCCACCACCACCACGTCCACCACCACCATGTCCAGTACCACCATATCCTCCACCACCACATCCACCACCACATTCACCACACCACGTCCACCACCACCATGTCCACCACCACCATGTCCACCATCACATCCACCACCACCACGTCCACCAGCACCACATTCACCACCACCATGTCTACCACCACAACCATATCTACCACCACATCCACCACATCTACCATGTCCAGTACCACCACATCCACCACCACCAGCAACACGTCCACCACCACAATGTCCACCACCACGTCCACCAACACATCCCCCAGCACATCCACCACCACCACGTCCACCACCACCACATCCTTCACCACCACCATGTCCTCCACCACCACCAGCACATTAACCACCAGCACCACCACCACGTCCACCACCACCACACCACGACCACAATGTACACCACCATGTCCACTACCACCACGTCCACTACCAGCACCACCACCATGTCCACCACCACCAAATACACCACCAAGTCCACCACAACGTCAACCACCACCCCCATGTCCACCACATCCACCAGTACATCCACCACCAAGACCACCATGTCCACCATCACCACCATGTCCACCACCACCATCATCCCATCCACTACCACCACATCCACCACCACCATTACCACATCCACCACTACCACCATGTACTCCACCACCACCATGTCCTCTACCACCAACACATCCACCATCACATCCACCACCACCACATCCAACACCACTAGCACGTCCACCACCAGCACCACCACCTCATCCACCACATCTACCACCACAACATCCACCACCACAACATCCACCACCATGTCTACCACCACCACGTCCACCACCAGCACCACCATGTCCACCACCACCACCACACCCACCACCATATCCACCACCATGTCCACCACCACGTCCACCACCTCCACCACGCCCAGCAGCACATCCACCACCACATCCATCACCACCACATCCACCACCACATACACCATCACATCCACCACCACCACTACTACCACATCCAAGACCACATCCACCACCACCACCACATCCACCACCGCCACATCCACATCCACCACCACGTCCAGTACCACCATGTCCACCACGTCAACCACTACCACATCCACCATCACCATGTCCATCATCACCACATCCACCACCACCAAGTCCATCACCGCATCAACCACCCCAGCACCATGTCCACCACCACCAGGTCCACGATCACCACCATGTCCACCACCACATCCACCAGCATGTCCACCACCATGTCCACCACCACCACATCCTCCACCACCACCACATCCTCCATCACTACTATGTCCTCCACCACCACCACGTGGTGGTGGAGAAGCACATCCACCACCACCAGCACCATGTCCACCACCATCATCACCACATCCACCACATCCACGTCAGACCACCACCACGTCCTCCTTCACCACCATGTCCTCCACGTCCACCACCACATCCTCCACCACCACCATACCCACCACCACCACACCACCACGTTCACCACCACCACATCCACCATCACCACATCCATCACCACCACATCCATCTCCACCACCAACACGTCCACCACCACATCCACCAGCACCATGTCCACCACCACCACATCCACAACCACCACCATGTCCACAACCACATCCACCACCTTATCCACCACCACCAAGTGCACCACCACCACCACGTCCACCACACCCACCACCACATCCACCACCACATCCACCACCACATCCACCCCCACATCCATGTCCACTACCACCACGTCCACCATGTACACCAACATGTCCACCAGCACATCCACCACCACATCCACCACCACGTCCTCCACCACCACATCCACCACCACCACCATGTCTACCACCACCACTACATCCACCACCACAACATCCAATCACCATGTCCACCACCACATCTATGTCCACCACCACCACATCCACCACCACATCCACGTCAGACCACCACCACGTCCTCCACCACCACCATGTCCTCCATGTCCACCACCACATCCTCCACCACCACCACACCCACCACCACCCCCACATCCACCACCACATCCACCATCACCACATCCATCACCACCACATCCACCACCACCACGTCCACCACCACATCCACCACCACCATGTCCACTACGACATCCACCAGCACCTTGTCCACCACCATCGTTATGTCCACCACCACATCCACCACCACATCCACCAGCATGTCCACCACTATGTCCACCACCACCACATCCTCCACCACCACCATGTCTGACACCACCGCCACATCCACCAACACCAAGTGCACCACCATGTCTACTACACCCACCACATCCAAAACCACAGCCACATCCACCACCACATCCACATCTACGCCCACCACCACCACATCCACCATGTCCACTACCATGTCCAACAGCACGTCCACCACCACGTCCACCACCACCACGTCCTCCACCACCACCATGTCCTCCACCACCACCACATCCACCACCACGTCCACCACCACCATGTCCACCACCACATTCACCACCACCACGTCCACCACATCTAACCAACATGTCCACCACCACATCCACGTCCACCACCACCACATCCCCCACCACCACCACATCCACGCCAGACCACCACCATGTCCACCACCACATCCACCACCACCCCCATGTCCACCATCACCACCACGTCTACTACCACATCCACCACAAACATCATCACACCCACTACCACCACATCCACCACCACATCCACCACCACCATGACCACCACCACATCCACCACCACCACCATGTTCACCACCAAGTCCATTACCACCATGTCCACCACCAAGTCCACCACCACTACCACGTCCACCACCAACATGTCCACCACCACATCCACCAAGATCACCACCACATCCACCACCACCATGTCCACCACCACGTCCACCACCACGTCCACCACCACCATGTCCACCACATCCACCACCATGTCCACCACATCCACCACCACCTCCACCACCACCATGTCCATGTCCACCACCACCATGCCCACCACCACCACCACATCCACCACCACATCCAGCACCACCACATCCACCCCCACCACGTCAACCACCACCTTCATATCCACCACCACCACCTTCACGTTCACCACCACCATTTCCTTCACCACCACCACATCCACCAACACCACATCCACCACCACCACCACATCCACCACCACCAAGTCCAGCACCGCATCCACCATGTCCAGCACCACCACCACGTCCAACACCACCATGTCCGCAACCACCACATCCACCACCATGTCCACCACCAACACGTCCAGCACCACCACCACGTCCACCACCACCAAGTCCACCACCACCATGTCCACTACCACCACATCCACCACCACATCCACCACCACCATGTCCACCATCACATCCACCATGTCCACCACCACATCCACCACCACCACCACATCCACCACGTCCACCACCACCACGACCACCACATCCACCACCACCACGTCCACCACCACCACCTCCACCACCATCTCAACCACCCCATTATCCGGGACAGGTAATGTGTCACTGGAGAGCAGGGGTAATAGGAGTGTCATCCCTGGCTGTACATGGGACATTTAAGGATGCATTGGGTGCGAGAAGACAGGAATAGGGGCTATCAGTATTACACCAGACCAAAGATACATTTTGATGAGGCGTAATGTCAAAAGGGCTCCTGTAAAAGCACTCGCAGCATCTCTACCTCACAGTGGCCTACCTGCACAAGCCACTCACTCAAAACAAGCATTGGCTTAGCCAATAGGTATCGCATTTGGGACCTTATAAGTGTTTAGCCATGCAACACTTGATGATATTGCACCAAGGATATTATGCTGGATAACTAAACACTTATAAGGTCCCAAAGGTGAGCTCTATTGGCTATGCCAATGCTTGTTAAACTTGTATAACAAGAACAGTGCAAGGATTTTCGGTGTGGGTAACGGGCTACCGGTGGCATTATAAGGCTCCTGCCTTTCTACAGCATATGTAGATGCTTGCCCTGTATTAATAAATATTTGTATTGTGCTGAACGTAGAAAGCTTCAAGACGCCCCACCTGCTTGTTCAAGATCCTCATGCATGCCTACATAGCCATGCATGACCTAGGACCTGCCTACATCAACCATTGAATGAACTTCCACCAACCCACTACACACCTGCACTCCTCTTCACTCCTCCTCGCACACACACCCTGAATCCATTGCAGCTTCATTGGTGGTCGCTCCCCCTCCTACATCCTGGCCAAGACCTGGAAAGACCTCCAGCTCTGTGTAGACTCCTCGCTGGCAGACTTCAGAAAGAGACTCAAGACCTGGCTCTTCGACAGAGACACAGCGCCCAGATACCCCTAGGGGTGACAATGTTACGCTTTATAAATACTGTTTGATTAATTGATTAATTCATTCATTCTGCAAGTCAACAACTCTATTCTAAAATAATGTATGCAGATAAACAAGAATATACTCTTGTCTACCACTCTACCCAAGACAGACAATAAATCTTCATGTTGTTTTCAGAGATACCATATACAGGATCCTTAATGGTCTTGTGAAATGAGTAACTGTCCAGCTCAAGTGATAGATGTGTGACTTCCAGCCCTGGTGGCCCTCAGGGAGGGGGCAGCAGCTGCAGCACGTGCTGCACCAGTGCATGACGGGGCACTGACACATGGCATTGCAGGTGCTCTACTTAAATCACACCAACCTGTGGTTCAAGGATGGGCCCTGAAAGACAATCTGCAGCACTTCGTTTCTGTTTTTTCGGTGGCTTTTCAGGCTGTTGGTCATATTGTTCTGGTAAATCAAGTTTTATTTTAGCATGCAGGTTTACTGGAGTGTTAATGTTAGCAATTAGCAGTGCGATGTGTGCATGTACATCTGAAAGGCTATCTCGCCCTTCTCAGCCGCTGGGTCATTTAACCTTTAATTGTCTACAAATAAAAATGCAGGCAGTCAGCAGCTACATTTTATTTTGCCATTTTACAAGTCTGCCTAGTGCTACGAGTACCTATGATAGAATCACCCTTACTGGCTTCGCTGCCAATAGCATGTTTTATTGTGAGGCTTGTAATTTTGCTTTTAACATTGTAATAATGGGCAGCTTGGCACAGAGCAGTCAGACTTAACTTAGAGGCAATGTGTAAAGTATTTATGTTGTAACTCATGAAAAAGGGAGAGGGTCAATAACTCTCTGCTACCCCGAACCTCCTAATATAACATGTTAAAACAGAGAGGGGTAGAGAGAAAATAGCCAACACAAATACACTAACAGACATGCAGTGGCACAAATTGTGTGTTTTGAAAACTGCCCTCACTCACACACAAATGTGTGTGACATGCTTCATCATTGGGTCTGCTAACAAAACGCCCTGGCGTAGCCACGCACAGGATGGAGCATAGGGAAGGGGAGACACAACACAACATAAAAGAGATATAACAGTGATAACAGAGTGAGTGTCACCCTGTGACTGGGTACAGTGATAGAAAGAAGTGCAGTCATAGAAAGTGCTTAAAACTGGCTCATGTATACCCTACAAGAGACCTTTATTCATGGGTTCCACGGTCAGGATTAAAATAGTGAAGGTTGTAAAGTGTTATGGAGAATATCAAGTTCCCAAAACACCTCTCCTTAAACTGCCAATGCCAACATATTTCGTCTCCTCACTATTCTACGCGGCGCCGAAGAAGCAGGCACAATTTGTGCTAACTTCCATCTATAACAATTTCCATCCTTCACTATTTTAATCCTGACTGTGGAACCCATGAATAAAGGCCTCTTGAAGGGTATCCATGAGCCAGTTTTAAGCACTTTCTATCACTGCACTTCTTTCTATAACTGTACTCAGTCACAGGGTAACACACACTCTGTTATCACTGTTTTGTCACTTTTATGTTGTTTTGTATCTCCCCCTCCCTATGCTCCGTCCTGTGCGTGGCTACGTCAGGGCGTTTCTGTTAGCAGACCCAATGAGGAAGCATGTCATACACATTTGTGTGTGAGTGAGGGCAGTTTTCAAAACACACGATTTGTGCCACTGCATGTCTGTTAGTTTATTTGTGTTGGCTATTTCCTCTCTACCCCTCTCTATGTTAACAAGTATTTATGTTGCCCATAAACAGCAATAATCAGTAGGACTGGATATATGCAATTTTAAAAAGTTCTCTGAAAATACAGCCAAAAAAGGACAAGCGCCAACGATGGTTATCTGGTAGCACTGGCATGCCTCAAAGTCACAAGTTCAGGCCAACCGCAATAGAGCGTGCCAATTACAGGGATCCATTTAGGCTTACTGAACAAGAGGACCTCAAATCCTGATTTCAAAGAGACGCAGAGTCTTGTGTCAACTATGTGTCGGGCAGCAGAGGCCACAAGAGGTCCAGGCAAGGAGATGCTTCTAACAGCGGCGATACCAGGCAACTGCTCAGTGCGCTGTAATGTCCTTGTGTGGAGCTGCGCCGTGCAGTGGCAATTCTGGGAGCTGTGAATTACGAAACAGTGTCTTTGTGTGGAGATGTGTCGGGTCTGATGGGCTGCAGTGGGTGATGCGAAATCCTTGCCTCAGGAAAGTCTGTGCGGCAAAGGTGATGTGTCAGTGCCGATGGCGATGCATCGAGCAGCAGAGGCGATACTTCTGTACTGCGGGAGATGTGTTATGCCACAGAGAAGATGCGTTGGTTCTGTTGGATCCACTGATGGGCTGGCAGAGCACTGTCAGGCCCACTTCCAAGGTTCCTGGACTGGTGTGGCACCCCTTGGGAAGTCAGGACTCACAGATGGGAGAGCCCAGTTCCTGGGTTCACGTTTCTTGGAAGCCTGAGACTTCTGATCAGGAGGCCAGCCAACTAGCGCTTGGAGTCATTCTGGGGTCCTAGGTTTGGAGATGCAGGTTCAGTCATTCTTACCCAGGAAAGAGGGCATCAGGGTAGAACGGCAGCCCAGCAGGGCATCAGTCCTTTCAGCAGCACAGCAGCCCTTCTTCCTGGCAGAGTCCACCTGTCTAGAAGTGTACTGAAAAGTTGGGTTTAGGGGTTCAATTTTTATTCTTGGTGCCCACTTTGATGAAGCTTCTATAGGTTTCCATCCCACCCCCACTGAGGTGTCAGGCATCCCATTCCTCACTGTCCTGGCCCCAGCTTATCTGAGGTCACAAAATACTAGTGACAAATCCTTAGTGAGAGTGCTCAGGCTGGACCTTTGTGATGATCAAGTGTGGTGGTTGAACTCTCGTCCCCCTCGCTCACTCATAGTCGCCCATCCTGCCAACATGTATCTTCTCTTTGTCTCACTGTCTCGCAGCAGTATACTAAGACCAAATGCCAGCTATACCTAGTCATGTGACCCAAGATCAAGCAGACAACAAATAATTAGGATAAGTAAATGCCATGGTTGAGGGCAAAAAGTTAGGGGAAAACCACTCCCCGGATGCCAGGTCTAACAGCTAAAGTCCCAGAATAATCCCAAAATGTTATACATGACATGGAGCCACTTCTCAGGTTTGCTTAAAAAAATAACAAATAGTAGTCCATTTAAAAATTCTTTGTTTATGTGTAAATCCATCTTTCATTTGCATCAGAATTAGCATTAGCAATGTCAATCATTTTGTAATTTTTATAGTGAAAAGTATTCTACCAAGCTTCAAAACACAGCTAAGGTAGAATATGGACAGCAGCAGTGCCATCTAATCTAACACAGAGAATAAGGGACAGGCAACAGTAGCAAGAGGAACATCACATAGTTCTCTCACACATACAGGGAAGGTGCAAAAAAAAGTCATTAACACAGGAAAGAGGGAGCAAGAGGAGTAAAGGGCTGTTGTACGCTCTCTGTAAACAGACACTTACATACAAGAAGTGGAATATTCCTGAAAGAAATAACCACATTAGAGAAGCACTGGAATGGAATTATCATACATAAAAGGGGAATTTCCATACATAAAAGTACTCCCATAGGAGATGAACCCTTCACATACCTAGGGGGTCATTACCATGTCGAGCAGATCGCCACCGCCATGGTGGCAGTGGCGATCCGCCCGACAGAAAAGCCCGCTCGCCACCCTTTTCCCCCCGCCACATTACAATGGCGGGGGGACCGCAGCAGAGGCAAACACCGCACGCCACTTTTCCGCCTCGGTCGCCTTGCAGCCGGGGCGGAAAAGGGTTCATATGGTGGCGGTGTCTATCAGACACCGCCAGCCATATTTGGATGCTTGCTAATAGGTGCCTTTCCACGGCGGCAATGCTTTGCTTTGGGGGCCCCTGCGGCCCCCCCCTGGTGAAGGCTGAGGTGGGGTGCACAGGGGGGGGTACCTATGGTACCCCCCTTCATTTGCATGTACAAAGCGGAAGGCACCGCGCAGTGCCTGCCGCTTTGTATATGCAAATTCGAAAATGCATTTTTAGCATTGTGGCGGGCGGTGCAGAGTGCACCACCCACCACAATGCTAAGGGCACATCCTAATTCCCCCAATATGACCCCCGCCCTTATGGCGGGCAGTCCAGAATACCGATAGGGTGGCGGGCAGACAAAGTCCGCCTGTCATCCTAATGAGGCCCCTAGTGTAGTGTGTCTCAACAACGGGTTCCACATCTAGCACTGGGTGGCACCCAGAAGCACTTTTGCTCATTGGTTGTACAGTCTCCTAGTTATGGGAGTTCCCTAGTTGAGTGAGTTATCACCCCTTACGTGACCATGTATGATCTCCTTTTGTTAAACTATCAGACCTATATTAAAATTGTGTATGGGTGAACTAAAACGTGTTTTACTGTTGTCTCAGGAGGGTAGAGCAAATATCACTGCTTCTCCTTTCTTTTGACATGTTTAAGCTCTTGAAATATGGACAGGTAACTTCTTCAGGACTATAAATCACAGTATTTGACATTATTCTGAAACATTCCCTGTATCATAGGGAATGTTATGCAAGTGCATTCAGCACATCCTTTGTTTTTTCATTAACCCCTTCGCTGCGGCGGCTATTCCGCCGCAGTGCTAAGGGGGAGGCGGGGCCGCGCGGCGGTCCCGTGCGCGTGACGGAACCGCTCCGTCACGGCCCGCGGGTGAGCTGTGCTTGTGATGGAACGGTTACGTTACGGCCCCGCCCATTCTTTAGAACGTCAGCGCAGGTGCGGAATTCGCGTTGCGCAGGCGCGCCGAGGGGTCCGTGACAGAACCATTCCATCACCAACAGCAGTAGAAACACCCCTTTTTCATAGAACAGTGACACCTTGAGCAAAAACAGTGTAAGATTCCCTCCATCGGAGGACAGGTAAAGCAACGACATCAGCAGCTTTAGCTTTTCCCAGCTCAGAACACTTACAAATAATGCAGCACCTGTGCGAGCTTTGCTTCCTCACACAGTAGGTACATCGCCAGGGCAATGCTGTATTCCTTTCTCAAAGAAAGCAGCAAGGGTAATCTTCATTTCCCTGAAAAACAGCATGAACATAACAAACCAGGATACTACACAGTTTCATTAGGGAATACTTTTACAAGCTTTCATTGCTCACAGAACATGTACAGTTAAGACACGAGTGACATGTAGGTTACAGAAAGATTGTTGGAGTGGATGCTTAACTTACTGAGGAAAGTGTAGCTGGATGAATGAGTGCATATGCAAGTTTTGACACCATTCTCACTTAGGTGATATTCCACGTCTGCACCCTGATGGTGTAGCTGAACATTCCTCATCAGTATTCTGGTGACCTTGCTGCTGTCACTCAGAGGCCTGCTGTTTGTGTTAACTCTTTGGTTTTCCACATATTGAAAGATATCCATTACCTAATACATCATTATTTGGAGCAGCCCAGCCCATTCCAAGTAACTATGCTCTAGACAGGCGCAGAGGTGCCAGACTCTTTGAAAAGATGTTAAATGCACATGCAAGAGGCTCTGTGCAATCCCAGTATCTGAGCCGCACCTGATCAAAGGTGAGCTGCCAGTGACTTCCAGGTTGAATAAGGCCCAGCAGCGAAAGAGTTACAACGATTTCAAAGAAGATCTCCAATTGGCCTCTGGTTTGCTGTGACATCACAGTGTCCCATGTACGTAATGACATCATGGTGTTCAACACACAGAACACTCAGATAGTTTTACACCAGTCACTGCACATCCCCCTTCTGTGCAAACAAATATTCATGAAAGACAAACAACAACATTAGAAACAAAGATAAAATTATGATATTACCATAAATCAAAATGATGCAGATCAGGCCAGTCAAAAAAGCAATAAAAGTGATATAATATTTAAAATGCTCCCGAGAGACATGTAAACCATCAGTAGCCCCTGAAACGTCGAGTTGGAATGCATATCCAAGATGCACAACGTGGTGCTGGGAAGATACTGATTTCTGGGGGATGAAAAAACGGGGCCCTCAAAGGGGCATGGCCTATAGGATTAAGGATGTGGCTCAAACATGTATGCTGAAAATATGTGCTTACCATAGTGTGCTGTCTGACTGTTTTGCTACAGCTTTCTATTATTGCATCCACATTTACAATACAACAACTGACATAACACCTAAAACTACCCAGGGCTATTGGATTTGTTAAAGGTTGTTAGCTGCATAAGATACATGAACAACTGCAACGATTTAGTTGCAAATAATATTGAAAATGCTTCACTTTTGAAGTGATGTCACTGAAATAACAACCACCCTCCATTGGGAATATTTATTTATTGTTTTAAGAGTTTTATATAGCGCAAACTTGACCTGAAGATATCAGGTATCAGAGCGCTTTACATGAGCACCAGTTTTGTTACAGATGGACACATTCATTTTTTGTTAGGCACGGAGAGATTAAGTGATTTTCTCAGAATCACAGGGTGTTGAACGTCGTTGCCGAGACTCGAACCTGGGTCCCCAGCTTCTAGGTTGACCGCTTTAGCCGTAAGGCTACATCCTCTCCCCAAATTTTTGATCAAACTGTAAAATAGTTACTTTCATTTATTGTGGACTTTAATGTCTACAATCTGCTAATATTGAGCTTCAGCAGCTCCTGCAGTGGCTTATCACTGTAAACCTACATTTAGAGCCTGAGCTCTGCCCACCACCCTTCGTGCACCGCTGCGGATTCCCATGGCATACACTTTCGGATCAATATCAGGTGATCATATCTTCTGATTAGCTGTGATCGTGGCAGTATACATATCAAAAGGGTCTCTTCAAAGTTATATCAAAGGACGGTGACTGTGGATATTCTCCTACCGATTTAAGACTATTTTATTGCACTGAGGATGAAAATGGAGAGCCCGATAGGGACTCATCTCAGCATTTGGGGGCATATTTACAAGGGGACATCACCGCAAGAACCTCACTTTTAGCGACATTCTGGTGGGGATATGCCCTTCTCCATATTTACAAGGTGGCGTTAAGCCACTTTTTGCGGCCTGACGCCGCCTTATAAATAAGGTCCCTTTACACGCATCAATTAGCACGAAAGAGGCGTGCAATGGGTGTTGCTGTGGGTGTTCCACCGCAACACCCAATGCTTTTGATGCTGCCCCAGATTTACAAGGAGGTGCAAGAAGAGGCGTTAGAATGACAAAACAAGGAGAAATACATTTATTTCTCCTTGTTGTTGCATTTTCTTTGAGTGCTGCATTCTGCAGCAGACATAGAAAAAGCACAATGCCATTAATGATTGTTTATGTGCCGTAAGGTGTCCTGTCCTGCACATAAACAGTCATTAACTACTGATGAGTTGCTACTTCTATGTGTGCCGCATTCTGGAGCACACATAGAAGTAACGAATTGACATTAGTGATTGTTTATGTGCATGAAGGGACACCTTAATGCATATAAACAATTATTCCCTTGAACACAGGCCCACTTGCAAGGGTAAGAGATTTACAAAAAGAGGCCTAGACTCTAGGTACCACACCTATCAAGCTGTAGGGTGTAATTCCTTGCAAGCGTGCATGTGTTGATACTAGGGAGCTAAATTTAGCACCATCACTAGGGAAAAGACAGGAGTGCACAGTATTATTGTGAATACGGTGCATCCCTGCATTTTGAAAATGTCCGAGAGTGGCCCTGCCAAATTTGGCGCAACTCTGCGCTCCAACATTTTCTCATAAAAATGCCCCTTGGTTTTTAGAACTGCCTGTACTAAGCACCGACTGGACCCAGCCCGCTTAAAGCCCTCTATGAGGAAGAAGAAACACAGTGATCCAACTTTGTAGGAAAATCTGAAGAGAAGTACAAAATGAAACATTTGACTGCATCTAAGCAAATCGGGGATGGACTCATTGAGCCTTGGCCACCCTTCCAAATTGCCACCACTTCCCTCCATCATCCTTATAGAATTGCTTCCGCAATATGCACAGGATGATGACACTTTGACAAACCCTTTTTTACAAATATGTGCTCATTGATTTTAACTAATTCACTGCGATAAACTGAGGACACTTCATTTTGTTGTTGGGTAGACTAGTTCTGACTCTTTTGTCAATGATCCTCTTAGCACTTTCCCAATCCCTTTAAAAGCAATCCGTTGCCTGATCGTTAATCAGAGAAGCCGGCTGGAACTTAATGATACCTAAGAGCAGGTGAGCTGCTGTGTTTTGAAGTGTCTGAAGTTTGTTTTATAGTCGCTGTTGAATAATAACATATAGGGGCCGATTCCGAATCGGGAAAAACCACTCCGAATAGCCGTACGGAGCATTTTTCCCATACGAATCGTACCCTGCAACGTCCCCGTGCGTACGATGAAGTACGAATCGTACCAGGAGCAGGACTCCGTACGAATCGTGCAAAGACCGGACGACTCTAATCTCCGTACGATTCTCCCTCTGAACCCGCTGAACGCGACATCTGTGGGGTGTGAAGCAGGTTTTCCCCACCCAGCAAGTACGATTCGTGTCGGGTATGCACCGTACAACACTTTCTTTACCAGAGCCCAAAACGTCCGGAGAAGCAATTAAGCTTAACCAGATCCTTTCAGACACCCAAGTGGCTACCACTAATGACTTGGATTTAACAACATTAAAATATAAGAACTGGATTGGGGATGCGCTGAATCGATGAGCTCCTCTAAAATCTCCCAAGTATCATAGAAGCAAACCTACAGCTCCTTGGTACTCTGACAAATTACGATCCCAAAAAGAACTCTGTCGACGACAGGAACAAAAATAGAGGAAAAATTATAACAGATGTGAGAGACTGGTGTTAGGAAGCTGATTGTGTCTTGGCGCAACAGAAAGAAAAGAACGAGTGGCCAAATTAAAAGCAAGTTGGAGTCCAGTGACTCTTGCTCCTTTACACAGGCTCACCTGTGAAAGGAGTCTACTGGGAACAAAAGCAAACTAAAAAACAGAGTGAAAATATAACTCATAAACAGAGTAAAAAAGGGCTTACACCGCTGCAATATGGTGCCCATGTAGGAGCCAGGCACCTCCTGAAACTGACACAATGGGGTCTATTAGGATGGCGGTCGGAAAATCTCCCCGACCACCATGGTAGCGGGAATAGACCGCCCGCAAGGACCGCAGCATAACCGCCGGTCCAATTAGGATGCTCCACAGTCGAAATCCGACCACGGCGGTGGGATTCAGGTGATTAACATTGCAGCGGTCGCTACTGCCAGCAGCACCGCTGCAATGTCATAAGGATCATGTTCTGCATCTCCCTGCACTGCGTGGTAGGCACTGCAGTGGCGGCCACCTGGCACAGGGACATGTAGGGGGGGTACCA
This sequence comes from Lissotriton vulgaris, assembly GCF_964263255.1. NCBI lineage: Eukaryota > Metazoa > Chordata > Amphibia > Caudata > Salamandridae > Lissotriton > Lissotriton vulgaris. The sequence goes on along the minus strand of NW_028244385.1, from coordinate 471,792 downwards.
TGGGTACCCCCCAGTGCACCCACACACCCCCAACACATTGGGCCCCCGGAACATGTCTCCTCAAGCCTTTCAATGGCGGTTCCACTGTATCAGAAAGGCTGGCTACCGCCGGCATCATATTCGTGCTGGCAGTGCTTGGCACTGATCTGCCACAATTGTAGCGATCCAGCTCCGCCCGCCAAGAAAGCATGCGGACTGCAACTGGCGGAAAAGCGGCAGGCGGAAAATCACACTGCCGCAGTCACGACCGCGATGCTAATCGGACCAGCGGTTTTCCAGGTCCTGATCACGGGCTGATGGCCGCTGCCGCTTTGGCGGTTGCACCGCCAGACTGGCGGCGGCCATCCGCCCACCATCCTAATAGTTCCCAATGTGTCTGCAAGGAAAGAAAAATAGCTCCAGTCAGAATCCATCCGAAAATGAGAGTAGATAGTGCCTGGAGGGCAGAAGACTCCAAGTAGTTGACCACCGTCAAGTACCACCATTCCCACCTCAGGTGCTTGCAGCCCTGGGCATCTGTGGTTCTGGTTTAGGACTATTCCAAGAGCCACTACAACTGCTCCTCAAACTTCACAAAGTAAAAATGACTCAATGTTACACACTGTTAGACAACTAGTAAAATTCTGTCCTACGGTTAATGAGGCCCTGATAAAACTATAATGATCTAATTGGGAACTTCCTCGGGTCTGCCCAAGCTGTGGTGACATGTTTTCACACACAAGTCTGTTTTGAATTTCACGCTCTCTGAGTCCGCTGGAGCACAGAACATTCCTGTAGAGCATGGGTACTCACAAACTTTCTCTCGGGGGCCAAATTTACAGTGTGGTTTGTGTCCGAGGGCCGCACCGGTGGGGGCGGGGTCAGTGGGAAAGGGGCGGGGCTAGAGTAACAAAAAAACTGTGACCATAATGTTGATCACAGGTCCCTGCAGCGGGCTCCTTCGTCCACTGAGCCACCAAGCCCGGCATAGACACACATCTCTCTCCCTCTCCCTCTCTCCCCCTCTCTCTCCCTCTCTCACCCTCTCTCCCTCCCTCTCCCTCGCCCTCTCTCTGACTCTCTGTCTCCCTCTGACTCTCTCTCTCTCTCCATCTCTCTCTCTCTCCATCTCTCCCTCTGTCTCACTCACTCTGACTCTCTCACTCAGTCTTACTCACTCTCTCTGTCTCCCTCCCTCTCTCTCCCTCTCACTCTCCCCCCTCTCCCTCTCCCTCCCCCTTTCTCTCTCCCTCTCTCTGTCTCCCTCTGACTCTGTCTCCCTCTGACTCTCTCTCTTTCCATCTCTCTCCATCTCTCCCTCTATCTCACTCACTCTGACTCTCTCACTTTCTCCCTCCCTCTCTGTCTCCCTTCCTCCCTCTGTCTCCCTCACTCCCTCTGTCTCCCTCACTCCCTCTGTCTCCCTCTCTCTGTCTCCCTCCCTCCCTCTGTCTCCCTCCCTCCGTCTGCCTCCCTTTCCCTCCCTCCCTCGCTTTCCATCCCTCGCTCTCCCTCACTCTCCCTCCCTCCCTCCCCATCCCTTCCCCTCCCTCTCGCTCTCCCTCGCTCTCCCTCCCTCACTTTCCCTCTCCCTCTCTTTCCCTCCCTCTCTCTGTCTCCCTCCCTCTCTCTGTCTCCCTCCCTCTCTCTGTCTCCCTGCCTCCCTCTGTCTCCGTCTGCCTCCCTTTCCCTCCCTCCCTCTCCATCCCTCCCTCGCTCCCTTTCCCTCCCTCACTTTCCCTCTCCCTCTCTTTCCCTCTCTCTAGCTCTCCCTCCCCCTGTCTCCGTCTCCCGATTAAGAAGGGAGACTCCTGATTTTTAAAGCCAAAAAGTGCTTTATTTTGGCTGGCTCCCGCCCGAAATGTGGAAACGGTAATCCCAAATTACAATACACCAGATATTGATGCAGCCCACTGCTACTATAACATACTGCCATGGAACGCAAAGCATCAGTACATCAAAACTGCTCTGCTTACATGTACATTTTGCACGAGGCCAAATGCCAAAAGAAATTAACAGCAATTGAGGTACTGCTGCTATACATACTTACAAGTGTCAGTTCCAGTGTGTCCCTTATGCTGGTGGTTTAACGGTGTTTGGGAGTAGACAGCCAAGAAGACACTCTCTTTGGGCACTGCAGCACTGCTGTAAATCCGTCGTCCTGGACCCGAACCTTCGTATCATTTTCAAAGGGACTGGCCCGAGAAGGGAGGGGTCAATCTGCGTGACTCTCCGAGGGTCTGAGAGGAGCTGTGCTGCTCTCCAGGTGCTGAAATTGCCTTCCTCAGTGCAATTGTGTGTCCCCTTTGCCCCCACATGGAAGGCAGGTGAATATTACAGCTCTATCTGGCGAGGCTGCCTGAGTCACGTAATCCGCCAGGGAGGGAAAGGCTGCTGAGAGGCAGGCGATCGGTGCAGGGCCTGCAGGAATTTCCAAAACTAAGTGAGAGTGAGTGTGACCTGTAGGGCCACAAACCATGGACCAAAATACGGGCCCACTTCTGTCTGTTTCCAGATGGAAGGTAGTCTGTAGTAGTGTAGATTGACACACACACACACACCAAGTTTCCTGCTAGCATTGCTCAAAGGGGCTCCTGCGTATAAAACTGTGAACCCGTGCTCAGGGGAAATGCCTTTCCAGGGCATGCATATTGGAAGTCATGCAGCAGATCTTCTAATTGCTACAAGCCACAATGAGCACCGAAGCGCACTTCCTACCTTTGTTCAGCCGGGAGTCTGTGCGCTATGCAGGAGCCGGATATTGCGCTAATCACAGGCACGTGACTCGGGCGTGATCTGTAATTAAAAGGAGGCCGTAACTCCTTAAGTGACGTTTCCTGTGATGTTGTAGTGCCTGAACCAAGGGGGTATTGTATTCTTTGTTTTGTGCATGAATGTGCAAGCCCTCTAAAACGCATTGCGCTAAATATGTTTTCCTGGAAGTGTTTTGATAAACGTGGGATATGGTTGGTTGGTTCGTTAGGACTATCTGTTACATTCTATCTGAGGATAGCCTGACAGCATGAATAAAGCTGTAGTACCGGCCCTGAAAAATAAGTGCCGGTGCTCACGGAAAGCTCCGGCACAAATTAGGCCCATGTAGCACTATTCCCTCCCTCGCTTTCCCTCCCTCCCTCCCTCTGTCTCCTTCATTTTTTTTATTTAAAAAAAAAAGGCTGTCTGCAACCAGAGCTGACTCAGAGACTCTGCTGCCTGTGGGGGCCGGGCGATTGCCGCCGTAGTCAGAGTGGGGCTGCAGGGGCGCTGTGAGGTGAAAATAGCCTCATTAACATGTTAATGGTCACCATTAACATGTTAATGAGGCTATTTTCACCTCTCAGCGCCCCTGCAGCCCCACTCTGACTACGGCGGCAATCGCCCGGCCCCCACAGGCAGCAGAGTCTCTGAGTCAGCTCTGGTTGCAGACAGCCTTTTTAAAAAAAATAATAAAACTCGGGTAGGTGTCTGAAAGGTCCGCGGGCCGCCAGAGAAGGCTTGCCGGGCCGCCAGCGGCCCGCGGGCCGTACTATGAGTACCCCTGCTGTAGAGTTTCCAAACTTGCCCGGCGCAGTCTGGGGTACGTTAGCGTTGTACCTACGGCACGGATGCTGAACATAAGTTGTTCCCACGAATCCGAACAGCCCCCGAGCGCTCCCCGGACTGGGAGAGCAGCGCTCATCAGCCCCTGCCAGGAAGAGCAATGCGGAACAGCAGGGCCCGCTCCCTGCCAGCACTTTCTCAACACGTCTGCTGCTGCTTATTTTCCTGGGCTTCGGATTTCAATGAAATTTTAACTGCACGGTATTTTTCCACTAAGCTCACAAAAATGTCTGGATGGGCGGCCGACTCTTTTTAAACATCTTAAACATTGTTTGAACCTCTTTAGTGGATGAAACACACCCGGGACGCTTTGTTCAACCCCTGCATATAATGAGTCACGGACTTGTGGTGAGTTCACCGGTGTGGTGTATCCGTGTGCACAGTGTATGCACCACAGAGCTCAGTTGTATTGTGTGCGCTTCGGCCACTCGCTGTGAGATGGAAGAAATGAAGACACACCATGCACACACACAAGTACAGGAAGGAAACGGGCACTTGGGGTGTCAATAGGGTGGACAACCTTCTGTTGTCACTTTGCAGGACACTTTGCACACTCTGAGAGATCACAAGAAGTTTGTTGGGAAGAGTGGGGGAAACATCCTTTACAACGAAACTTTTACAACGCAGTGCTATTACAACGCAGGTTTTACAACGAAAACCATTACAACGCATTGCACTGGGGGCGCTCTAGGATAGGGAATAGATTTCATTTACTATCCAACACCTTCCCTAGTGTCCCCGGGGACTGGAGTTGGAATAGTAAGTTAAACTATTCACTATCCAGCACCCCAAAGCGCTATGCGTTGTAAAGGTTTGCGTTGTAAAACTGGCGTTGTAGCAGCATGTGTGGTAAAAGCATGCGTTGTAACGTCATACATCCGAAGAGTGGGGTTATGAGTTGGGTAGCATTTTGCAGTTTCATTCTTTGTCCAGATCCTCTACATCAGGCCATTTGACTGAGACTGTTGAAGTGGGCATGGAGCTTATCGCATCTGACTGCTATTAATGTTGTATTTGAGTTCCAATTTCTTTACCACCTTCTCCATTAAGCCATGACTGCCCACTAGCACCACTTTTGAGAGACAAGATTCCACAATGAACTGTTCTGTATTCCAAATTGAATAAAAAAGTCTTCAGCACCGAAACACCAATGATAAGTAAGACTGCCCGCCAGAATTTGTTGTTTTCACCACTGCTGGGGGGAGACTACCTCCCCCAACAGCCTGCATCACGAGAAGGGGGAAGAGGGGCATTTTGCGCTTAAAGTGCTTATTCAATCCCGTGGTGCGCGACGCGTCTGGGAGAATGTCTGAGGGAAGCCTGGACCAAGGGTGGGCCTGTCCGCCCCCTTTGGAGCCCGGAGGAGGCTGGGACACCTCTCTTGGCCCCTTTATTAAGGTCCTGATGGTTGTTGTGATTAGCTCACTATTTGATATTGGATTTTTGTCATCACGGTCCTGACTCTAACTCTAACCTAATCTTCATTTGCTCACTTTGTATTGGTTAGTTTGGCTGTTCGCTCACTTGTCGTGATAATAAAGAAAAAAAACATTGGAGGCAAATGGTATCTACCCCACCAGTGAAAAATACCTCAATTGACTGAATGGTGGAAAGTGCCATGGGGGTTATAATCACTGAAATCGCACTTATAGAGAGGAGGCTTTTGCTGAATATGGGTGCAATGCCCCCTGCTAGCATCAATGAGGCGAACATAGGAGATTCCTCCGGTGTGGCATCCGGAAATAACCCGCTCATAAATAGTACGAATGACACTGAGGCAATTTCTATCTCTGTAGGCACATTTGATTCATCTACTTTAGCCTTATGTCAAGCAGCTGGTTCCCCTCTCTAAGGGCCAGATGTAGGTGTCCAAATACCGGTCGGAAACGGCCGAAAATACCGATTTTCGGCCGTTTCCGACTGGTATTTGGACATTGGTATGTAGGGGATAGAAAAACTTACAGATTCGGCAATTTTACCGAATTGGTAATTTTACCGAATCGGTAAAATTACAGAATCGGTAAATTTACCGATTCTGTAAATTTTACCGATTCGGTAAAATTACCGATCGGTTAAAATACCGAATCTGTAATTTGCTATGTAGGTAGCATTGTTGACAGTGCTACAGGCCTTCAGAATTCGGTATTTTACCACCCAATACAATTGGGTGGTAAAATACCGAATTCAGGTGTACATGCACATCTGTGCATGTACACCTGTGCCATGTGACACACAGACATGCCCTTAGGGCATGTATGCCTGCCCCATGGCACACAAGCCTGTACTTGGCGTGCTAGAGGGTGTCAAAGTGACACCCCCTGGACCCTTGCAGGATTCGGTATTTACCGATTCGGTAATGCCCATTGATTCCTTTGGGCTTCAAGGCCCATAGGAATCAAAGGGCAATACCGATTCGGTAATTACAGAATCGGTAAATAGCGAATCCTACCGATTCGGTAAAAATTACCGCATTTTTACCTACATCTTATTTACTGATTCATAAATACCGAATCAGTAAAATTCGGTATTTATGAATCGGTAAATAAGATTTACCTACATCTGGCCCTTAGTCAACAGGAAAACAAAGCGAGACCTTACTGCAAACAAAAGATAACTCCTGAGAACGTAGAGTCAGCCCTCATGGACAATTTGCATTCTATCTCACTTTCACCTTTGACAGGGGCTTTGGGGATTACAGCTCTGGATCAACTTTGTGTCAACAGATTCAGGGATATTTGTTGCAACAAAATTAAAGAGCTTCTCCATGCTGTACCTTTCACTCTTATTGAGCAGCTTAAAGCTGATGAGCTGAACATTGCATCATTGTCAGACAAACACAGTCAAGCAGAGCCCGACAGTCAAAGGGTAAATACCCACAAGCCTGTCACCATACCCTGCCTAGCAGCTCTATGTCCTTGGCCACCTCAAGGACACTTGAAGGGACCTCTTCCAGCTGGCCAAATAACAGTCTTCCATCTCCAAAGCCAAAGGACAATGCTTTTTCTGGGCTACGTCCTCCTTCATATGGCGAGAATAGGCTGAACTTGAGGGGTAGTGGCTCCCCCGTAAACTTGTGTATGGGAAGAACCCCAAAGTGAGTCCCACTCAAATGTAAAACAGTCTAAAATGAATCTGCCGCTAGCCGGGTGTCCATACGTTGTTATCTTGATAGGAGTACCTGCTTTGCACATTGGGCAGACCGAGGCTGATGAGGAGTTAAGTATCAAAGTTCAGGACTAGCTTGTACGCCGTAGAGGGTTCCCTTTTTCATTTGCTTATGATATTTTCCTTACTCGTAGAGTTGGACACTTAGGGCCCGGCCCAGTTGTATCAGGGGGTTTGTGTTATCACTAATTCTAGAGCTCCTTCTTTAATATTAACTCTCCTGTTAGGGCCTTTGAGCCGTAAGCGGGTGGGGGTAAATATACCCCTAGTACCACTTGGATTTATCTATAGACCATGCATTCTGTCTCATCAGCCACAAAATCATCACTCGGACCTCAAAAACATGTGAGAACACCCAGGTGGGATTCCCCTGTACCTTCAATATAGCCCATTCAGTTGAGCTGGAGCCTGACCGTCGTCATATTATGGGGGTTCACGCTCCTTTTCCTCTCTCGAATCCTTTTTGATGTCCTTTCCTGTGTGGATTGATTTCCAGATGAAACTCAACAGGGCAACTCAGCTCTTTCCCCTACTCTTCTTGAGACAGCTAATAGGTTGGGCGACAGAGCTTGTATGAAGGGCACTGTGAATGTTAATACAGGGGGTTCTTTTACTTTGTTGAGCTGGCAGAATGGTGGTTTAAAATATATAGGTATTAACTCAATGGCTACATTTAGTTGCAAAATATGATCTTGTGGTACTACAAGAAACATGGGACACTACTTCTCTTTCTTGCTTGGCTTTGCATGCTATTTTTTATTTTCTTTCTTTTTTTTGTGTTCAAATCATTTTTATTGATCAAGAAATGAAGAGAAAGTAAAAACAAAACAATAATACATACAAGCATGGATCTCATCGTGTTGAATCATATTAAAGTAAAAAAAGACAAAATAAGTTAAATACAGACACAGATAAAGATCCACACAGCTCGTGGAGGGTAGTGGATCTTTATCTGTATCTGTATTTGCATGCTATTTTAGCCCTGCTATCGCTTCTGCTCATGGTAGACCGAAGGGGGGGGTCTTTCGGTATGGCTAAATATCAACCTGGAAGTGGATGTGTTTATGGCTTTGCTTACAAAGGATGAATTTAGTGCTTTTTATTTTCACCTAATTAACTTTTACACAAATTGTTTTTTACATTTCGTATGTACCCATGACAAATGATTATTTGTTTTCTTCGCAGATTCGAAGCCCCTGTCGTCTAATTATCTTCTTTGTGGGGATTTTAACGCCAAGATAGGGACAACTTTTATGGCACATGGCACTGAAAGTTCTGTATTCCCCTGGTTGAAATGTGATAGCGGGGGGGGGGGGGGGGGTAATAGGCATCTAGCTGAGCATGATCTCGTCGATCTTGTTGAATTGCCCACCATAGAAGGAGCAATCATGGCCTCTTTTAGAGGGCATGGCATGGCCTCAATCATTGATTATATGTTTGCAACAAGAAATTTCTCAACATGGTTCTTACATGGAACCATATTAGTGATAGATTGGGGTGATCATAATGCTTTGTATGCAGTGGGATAATTTCCAGTGGTTAAATCCATCTCCCCTAAGGCAACAATACCTATCGCTCAGCACTCCAGTGATGGATTAAGATTTGTCTGACATTTCAAAGACTCAGGGGTTACCCTTGCCACGTTGTTAAAGTCCCATTGAACTATATCTTTGCTCTAACCATCTGATGTGCAGGGGGATGAAATGCTAGTTTACTTAAGACTCCTGAAATCTGAGAACTAGGCAGTTGCCATTACAGCCGATTAAGAGAAGGCAGGCAAAACCACATTGGTTTGACATACAATGCCCCCTAGCTAATCGCAGGTTAAGGAAGGTCCTTTCTACTATTCCAAAAGATCCCATCTTGGTGTTTGAGGCCTACGAGACCTATGACAATACTCTGAAGTCCAGACAGAAGCGCCTTGACGCCTATGGGCTAAGCAGCGCTATATAAGGCTCCAATCATCATCATCAGGTGCTAAAACATAGCGATTGGGAGATCCTAGTAAGTGCGTAGATTACCAAGAATAGTAAGATCTTCTGGGACATGGTTAATAAGATCAAACAAAGGGAATCTCCACCCAACTCCCTTTTGAATTTCAGTGTCCCAGGCTCAGATTGGTTATGCACCTCAGTGCTATTTATCAATTAGTGGAAGATGGGTGTTTGAGGGAACAGTTGAGGGGTAAACCATCTCACTCACCAGTTTTGCCTGTTACTCTGCAGGAAGTTATGATAGATATTATGCAAAGTCCAAATGGCAAATTCCCAGGGCCAGACAGGTTCGCCATGAATCTAATTAAGTGCAACATGGGCCTTTTGGGGGGTAAACAGCATTTAGTTCGCATGCTAAACAACGCATACCATAACAACGCGGTCGATACAGCAACCACATTGTTATTTCGCATACCGTTACAACGCAAGTCGGAACAACGACTTGCGTTCGGGGGCAGAAGGTGTTGGATTTAAAATCCAACACCTTCCCTAGTGTCCGCACAGACTGGATTTGGAATAGTAAATTATACTATTCCAACATCCAGCGCCGCCTAAAAGCAAGTTGTTTTTCGGACTTGCGTTGTAAAGGTATGCGAAATAACAATGCAGTCGTTGTAACGACCGCGTTGTTATGGCATGCTTTGTAAACGCATGTGAAATAACGTCCTATATTCCCTTTGGGGATGTTGATAACAACTGTATTTAATAACTGTCTAAGCTGTAGATCTCTACCGCCTGGTCTCTTTAGTTCCTATTTTTAAAAAGAAGGACTGTATGTTACCAAAATGTTACTGCCCTATCTCTCTTATTGACAGCATGGTTACGGTCATTGGGCAAGTGATATTTATTCGCTTAAAGTCATGGGCAAACTCTAATGGCATCTTGTGTCCCTTGCAATTTGACTATCGACAGGGGTTGGGTACAGTGAAACATTGCTTGAATTTTAATTTGATCATCGTAAAATATATAATTGCTAAGCGCTGCCCGCTATACTTGGTGAATATGGATTTGTCAACAACCTTCAACTGTTAACAGATCCAAACTCTGTGGTTGATGCTGCTGGATGTAGGTGTGGAGATGTTTCTCATACTTTACATGAGAACCTGGAAGCGAAGGTTTGGTGCTGCCGGAACGAGAATTGTTGGATACTATTACCTTAGTCTGTGGGGTACGCCAAGGATGTTTTCTGGCTCCTTTGCTTTTTATTCTATATATTAACAACCTGTGTCCCGCTTTGGTTAAAGCCCATAGAGACATCCTGACGATTCCCCAAGTACCAGCACAGGTGCTGCTAACGCAGATGACGTGGTACTTATGGGACTACTGCAGGGGCTCTACGTCTGCTGGCGGTATCTTTTATATCATTTATCAGTGACCCGGACTTGACCACAAACGATTGGAAATCTCATACAATGGAGTGTGGAAGAAGAAAAAGCTATCCACTTTAAGAGTGTGAGGACAGTCACTCGGTTGTGTGAATTATTTTAACTATTTGGAGTTTTAGCCGTTCTGTTACCTGACAGCCGCGGATTAACTGTTCACAACAGAAGCTTAGAAAGGCAGCAAGACTTTTATATAACTTACCACAGGGAGCAGGTAGGGGGAAAATGTATCCTTTTTCGAATATTTATAACGCCCAGTGTGTATCTGCGGCACTATATGGTGCTGGGATGTGCGGTTATCAGGGATGTAAGCACCTTGCAGACAGAGGAAAATTGAATCTGCAGCCAGCTCCTGTGTCTGCCCCACACGAGCTCACAATGTATTATGCACTCAATTCAATTCAATTCATGAAGCTTTATTCGGCACATATAAAATGACCATAAAAGCACAAGGTTAAAAAATATAATAATAACAGATACATCAATATCTAAAAAAGATTTACAAACAGAGTTACAGACATAGTTCGTTTAAAAACACATGCTTTTCCTGGCATTAACACAATGATTTAAAAACGTATTATGCACTCAGAGCTTAACCTCCAGCAGATACCTGATAAAGTTAAGTTAGCGCCCCTCTTACTTTGGGTCAGTGTGGGGCCCAATGCAGAGACAGACCTGAATAGAGAGGTCATAACAGACAACCTCACACTGGATATGGGCCTCTCAATACCTTGGTTGGCTTATTGTACATAAAAATGTTAAGGTACTACCTCCTACAAGAAATGTGATAAGATGATGGTGAACTGTTGCTTTTTAGAGTTCTGTCAATCCCAGAGATTACACAACGAATCAAGAAATAGCACCTTCAAGGGACATCTCACCTTCTTTGTACCTGAGGCGTCTGTGCAGTACTTTGTAATCTCATTCTCTCTATAGAGGAGATCTTTACTGTTTCGCCCCGGGCCAGTATGGTGGACCGGCTTTCGAATTTCTCAGGCTCAAGTGGCTCGTTGGGGTTGCCGATACCCACTTGTCCATGCGACGGGTTATCTAAGCAGAATTGATGCACTTTATGTTTTTTTTGAAAATGTATAACATTTATTTTATCCTATTTAATAAGCCAATTTAAAAGTCTCTGAGGTTTAGTAAGTGCAGGGATGCTCGTTTTTTTCTTCAGCTTTTAAATGGTTACGATATCTGTTGTAGTGTTTACGGTTTTTTAAGGCAGAGGTGAGTTGCATGAAATCGATGGATGGTTAGGTGCAATGTGATTTTTTTAAATTGCATTGACTGTGGGAGGTGCTTTGAGATGACTATGTTTTATCTTGGGAAGATTATTGCAGGAGATGTAACCCACTTAGTGCAGTTGATGGATTCTCATTGCTGCTTTTAACTCTGGTTTACTATGCAATTAATTCTTACTGTACGTATTATATTTGTGTACCTTTTATGGTAATTTTAAAGTGCCGAATAAAGTGTTATGAAACTGAAACTGACTGCCCAGGTAACTGACTACTGCCACAGGACTCAAGTAAAATTTCTCAGAATCTACTCGTGTCTTTTTCCTATGATGTGACAGGGCCCCCAAAACAGAAGATGTGGCCCAAGGTATGCTTTAGCTGTTGAGCTAGGATAACTAGCATCTAATCACGCTAATCCCAGCTTCACCATGAGGCCAAACAAACTGTGGGGCATATTATCAAGGGTGGCAATAGGGAATTTTTGCCGCTTTAGTGTCCGTTTTCGGCTGCTAAGCGGCGATAATTCTATCGCCCTATTAGCAAGCTGTCGCTAACAGCAGTTAGCAACAGCTTTTATTTGATAGAGAGCGGTTTGGGGCCCGCTTTGCATGTTAGCGATATTTGTCGCTAATGACATGCAAAGTGGGCGTCCCCAAACTGTTAGCGACTAAAAACAGTCGCTAACATCGCAAGCAGGGCAGGCGTAGCGATGGAAATATTCACGCTAAGCGCGAATATCTCCAAATACTAACACCTGCCCAGACCAGTTCTTAGCCATGTTATCCAATGGGAGGTGGATAACATGGCTAAGAGCATTTCGTCGCTAATGCATGAATATCACGGTATTCTCAGCTATATTCACGCATTTCGCCACTATCGCCGGAAAATGTATCGCTTTGGAGATAAACGTTGCTAATAGCACGTTATCTCAGCGATAAATTCCGGCGATGCTCAGTGATAAAAAAATCGTCGCTAAGCCTATTTAGCGATAAATATCGCTACTTGTTGGTAATATGCCCCAGTGTGATTTAGGGCAAGCATTTTTTCAATTTATTCCTCTACTTCCTTTTTGGAAACTGTGGGAATATCCTGCATTAATGTAAAAGCTGCTAGTGGTAACCTAGACACAAAGGGAATTGGGGGACTGTACCCAGTTTTTTAGTATATTTATTAAAATGCAGATATAAATGTGCAGCCTTTGGAACAAGTAGCAATGTGATGCAGGCTTAGATCTCCCAATTTAACAAATTGTTTCATCTTGGGCAAATCATACCCTAACTGCACCTCTGTCCACTACTCTGGCAACATTTGCGCACTCTGTACCAGGCGTCATGGAAACACATCATATTACCAGTGTGGTGCCCTGCATGAACTTCATTCACACATTCAGGGCTCCTTAACCCGTTTACCACGGCGATCATTTTTCCCCAGTGCGGAGCTTTCCATTATGAAGGTGAGGCCCGTCGGCCAATGGACGTGCGCAGCACTACCGATGTAGTGCTCGCAACGGCCGTTGGCCGACGGGTGCACTTAAAGGGTTAACAGCAGGTGGCCACATTCCGGGCCCGATTCACCGAATGAACTTAAGACTCAATCCTAAACTGACTACTATTTTGGTATTCACAGAATGCACTTACTACTTTTGGTATTCACAGAAGTTAGGATTTTGTCTTAAGTTTGTCTTAAAACAAACTTAAGACAGACTTAAGACAGACTTAAGACAAAATCCTAACTTAAGTCTGTCTTAAGTTTGTCTTAAGTCTGTCTTAAGTTTGTCTTAAGACAAACTTAAGACAAAATCCTAACTTCTGTGAATACCAAAAGTAGTAAGTTCATTCTGTGAATGCCAAAAGTAGTAAGTGCATTCTGTGAATACCAAAATAGTAGTAAGTTTAGGATTGAGTCTTAAGTTCATTCTCTGAATCGGGCCCTACGTATTTATATCTCCAAAGCTGAGCATGATTCTGAAGATGCATTCTGCAGTCTTGCAGTGCAGCAGTTCTTCCCTCTCAGCCACAGACACTTTTACAGCTCATAAAAGGCTGTACAAATAAACATGAGTTGGATACCTTGCCAGGCCGCTTGAGGTGTCCCACATGGCGGCTGCAATACTCCTCCACCCTTGTTTGTCCTGTGAGGGGATCTGGAGTTTTGAGCAGCAAAATACAGGACAATTGGCGGGTCACACTGCCCTTGTTCTGGCAGTGGGACAGCAACCACGATTGTATGGAAAACCTGTAAAATGCAGGATATTTGTCCACCCTAGGCATTATGGAATAAGAGACTAGAAATGGGTTTGAAGTGATACTGTCAGTCACATTTACTTCTGTTTCATATACTTCGGTAATTGAGTTCTGTATTTTAACATCTCTGGGCCTGATTCACAAATGTGAACTCACAAGTTTGTGTAAGTTTACAGTTTTTCGGTATTCACAAAGGTAAACTTGGACCAAAAGTCTAACTTTACTAGTTTTCGGTATTCACAAAGGTAAACTTATATCAAAAGACTAACTTTACTACTCTTCGGTATTCACAAAGGTAAACTTATACCAAAAGTCTAACTTTACTAGTAGTAACTTACCTTTGTGAAAAACAAAAAGTAGTAAAGTTAGAATTTTGTTCTAGGTTTACCTTAGTGAATGCCGAAAAGTAGTAAAGTTAGACCTTTAGTTTAAAGTTTATTTTTGTGAATACCAAAAGGTTGTAAAGTTACACAAAAGTGTAAGTTTACCTTTGTGAATAGGGCCCATAATTTTTGATTCTGTTTATTCCATTTCAGACTTTTTTTCCATTTGTAATGTTCCTTATCAATATTTAACTTTTCATTTGCAAACAAGTGAGGCGCCTATGCTCCCACTGTCTACCAAAAACGGTGCCTCCTTTGTCTTTTCTCAGTCTCCCCATTTCATATTGCTCTTATTAAAAGAGAAATCCCATACCCACATTTTTACGGTGTGCAGACATAATATTGAGTTTTTAATATCAACAGCAAGAATATTGTGGTCAAGAATATCAATTTAAGGTAAGTAATATCGATTTTAAAAATATAAAAGTGTTTAATATAAGTTTGCACAAATATAAGGCCATTTGTGCAAGGACTTGCAAAAACTATCGCTAAGTTAGTTAGAGGCAGTTTTCTTACCGGCGTGTACCACTGAAAACTATCACCATGTTAGCAACGTATTTACAAGCCATTGCTACATGGTGATAGGTTCAGGGATTGGCATTGAAAACTGACACTAACGTTAGCCTAATGGCAATAGGAATTCTGGCAATAGCGGGTGAAAACCAACTAAAGGCCCATTAGCGGCAAAAAAACACACGGTAGTTAGCGCAAAGTGAGTTTTATTTGCCTCTATTGGGAAAAATAGCCTATTGCAGAAGATAAAGGAGCCCTCAGTAGGAGGGCCCACGGCTGGTTTGTAATCCAGAGCTACCTGTCAACCAAGCACCAATCATACTTAGGAACAGGTTTTTCAAAAATTACAAAAGAGGGGTTCCTACATCTGAGGCTGGGAATTCTACCAGCAAAGTGCCACCTCCCCCCGTGGAAACGAACAGACTCCTCAAACTGCTGCAGATTGTGTGGAGACCAAACTGAAGATGTAATACACCTACTATGCATCTGCAATGGCCTGGGAACGGAAAGGAGACAGTTTCTATAGCAGCTCCTGATTGCAAGTCAGGTTTGATCGTGCAGGGAGGCGGTAAAGGCCTGTTTTGAAGGCAGTAACATCTGCCTTGCTTGCAGCCTTGTCCGGTTGATGAGGGAAGCAAACACAAAGCTTAGCCTACAAGGACCACAAGTTACTGGTCTTCAGGCCATGCCATCTGGTTTATGAGACAAGCACAACAACGCCGACCGTTATAAATTTGACCAGATCCACGCTTACTGCTATGGCCCCCAAGCTGTCAGCAGTCAGCTTGGGCCGGCTCCCAGTTCATCGACCTTAACATTTTCCACAAACATTTCCTCACGGGGTGCAACTAACCATGAGAACAAGTGTTTTGATGAACTGCTTCACCTATCTGCTTTTATTCCTCCGCTATTTTATAGGATCACTGCACACCTGCAATCTCTTTTAGCATTTTTTAATGATGAAGCTGCTTTTTCTGAATACATGTTTTATCTGTTTGCGAAAGTTTAAGTTAATCATGCAATAAAGCGATTATTATTATTATTAGCCTATCAGTTGACCTTCAATATAAAATAGGCAAAACAAGCAATGACATGTAGAATGGAGCAGCCAGGGCAAATGCAGCACACATCAACAACCCCCTCAAGCCACCCAACATTCAGGATGACCAGGATGAGAGCCTGGATGCCTCGCAGGACCTGAGCCTGGAGCCTGGATGCCTCACCGGACCGGCGTCTCAAGGCTGGCTGCCTCCCTGGACCTGCACCAGGATGCCTTGCTGGACCGGCATCTGGAGCCTGGATGCCTCGCTGGACTTGCGCATGGAGCCTGGATGTCTCGCTGAACCTGCGTCTGGAGCCTGGATGCCTCGCTGGAACTGCGTCTGGAGCCTAAAGTGAATAGGGAGGAGCTGTGGATTAGATGAATCATGGCAGTAGACATTGATGAGCGGCGATCATCAGTACCTGGTGGTGAAGTCTGGCAGGTCGCATGGAGACACATTGCTGACCTGTGTGAGAAGACCGCCTTGAGCCCCCTGGAGCTGTGAATGGTAGAGGCACTGCTGTGCACCAATGTAGGGAGGACTGCATCGCATACTATGATCCACCGCTACACCAGGGTGAACGGATGGAATTACCAACGGTGGGCGGTGCCTCTCTGCATCACAGTCTAGATGATGTTGTGCTGGCAGGACTCTGTGGAGGGTGAGGCCCCTGAGCTGCGCCAAACTTGTGTGAAGGGAGCACTGCAACTTCACACCTAAGGGGGCCCTGCTGCATCTACTGCATCGGGAGGTTCACCAGCAGACTTGTCGGTGACTGCTGTGCCCAGGCTTGTGAAATCCCACCTGGCTGAGGCTCCTGCTGGCTGAGTCACAGACTTAAAGAGAGTGCTGCAGATTGTGCCACAGTGTCAATGTCCAGGTAAGGAGAAGGTGGGGCGCGTAGCAGAGGACACCCTGGGGTTGAGTCGCTCAGGCATAGCACCTGTTGGTGATGTAGTCCAAGTGGCGGCTCATCTGCTATAGTGGAAGAGAGTCGCCCCACTGCTTTCAAGCAGTGCAAGAAGAAGAAAAATCATGACATGATGATAACTTCTTGATGTAATCGTGCTATGTTTCCTTTCCGGGTGGGAGGGTGGGTAGGGCTGTTTCAATCTCGGAGCAGGGCAGAGTGGCATGCCCACTCAAGTGTGCAGTGACTGTTTGGTCGGCCCACTCAGGCCGCCCAAAGCTGTCATGCACACTGTCCTGTTCGCAATGCAGGATGCATTGCAGCCTACATGGAGAACATGGCCTTCCCTCCATCCCCTTGCTGAACGCCTTGTCCTGGCGCCAATGACCAATCCCAACACCACATTGCAACATTGTGTTTAGCTTAGGGGAGGGAGTCTGGCTGCCTACTTCCTGTTTCTTGAAACAGATTCAGGAGAGCAGGAGCAATGAAGTCATTGGACCCGGCCTCAAGGTGAGATTTCTCTCATTTAAATATTTACAACACCCGCTCACACATCCAAAGCCACGTCCAGGCCCTATCCAGTGTCCTTTCTGGCATTTCCCACCTCCCAGCTGTCCAGCCCCACCACAGTACTTCTCAATGGTGGCCGAAGTGCAGTCATGCATAGCGGGCATACCACTAGTGTGCCAAAGGTATATATGAAGTTACAACGCATACCATTACATCGCATTCCATTACAATGCATACTAATACTAGGCATATTGCAACAGTTGGAAAGGTGTTGGATAGCAGAGATGTAAATATTACGATTCCCACTTCAGTAAGTGCAACCCTAAAACTAACCCTTGCGCCCCAAAGCAAACCCTGAACCGAAAATTCATCTTTGAGCCCCAAAAACACACCCTAAAAATCATTTGGCTCAAATGCACAGCCCAATTTTTATAATTGACCCCAATACACACCCCAAATTTCAAATTTTACCCCATAATACACCCCATATTTAATCTCCAACACTCAAAACCCATACCCACCCTAAAACTTAAAAATATCCCATTACTGACCTCCCAATGCTTTGTAATGGAATGCGCTGTAAAGGCACCTGCGTTGTTGGGGTTGCGTTGTAAAGGTATTACGAAGTAACACCTGTGGTGTAATGGACATCTCCCGTGCCAAAGGCAAGCCAGTCTGCATCCGTCTGCCCCTGCAATGTGCTCAGCACATGCACCCTTCCTCTCGGACACTTCACCGCTATCACGTCAGTACCCTCCTCGCCATAAATCCTGAACGCCACATTGCCTGCCAGGAGGAACCTCTGTTCCAGACCGTATATCACCATCGCCATCATTGATGGGTATTAAATTCCCTGAAAAGACCACCCAACCATCCAGGAGGCACACTCCGACTGACCATGCACTCTAATGACCCAATGGTGACAATGGAACACCTCAATTCTCCAATACCATTTTAGACCTCATTGCACCCCAAGCTCGCCCATCCACAGACGACATCCTACTTGGTGAACTCAAGTTCCACCTGGACAACCCCAGTGACCAGAACACCACCCCCTCCTGGGAAAGTTCCCCAACATCAGACTCAGGCAGCTAGTCACTGCAGCAAGCCACATAGCAGGACACATGGCCGAGCTTGTCTCCTCCGCCAGGAGGAACTTCAACTACAGCCTCACCACCGGACTCTCCTGGACCAGCCTTCACTGTCTACATCACGTCTTCACCATGCCCACCGTACACCAACCGCCATCATCAACCCCCCTCGCAGCTGGATCAAGGCCACTTACTGGAGTGGGAATAATAACTTTTATCCAACACTTTCTCTACTGTTGCACTAAGGGTATTGGGAACTGTAAGTTTAAATATTTTTTAACAGTTTAATGTTTTAATTTATTATAGAACCAACGTCGACTGCTGACATATTTTAGATTTCATTTATTCCCCCGATTGGTCTATTTTAATCATGGCTGTTTCAAGTACTCAGATCAGCCTTTTTGCAATTGTGATGATACATCAATTAGTGATACATTCCACGTGGTTATGCTTTGCCAAAAATACAGCAAACTGCGACATACATTCATATGCAAAATCTTAATACCACTGAATTTTAATCAAGTTATACCAGCTTTATTTTTCTTGCAGTTGTTGAACTCCCCTTCTATCTGCATCTTTCTTGTACATTTTCTGCTGGGAGTTCTAAAATATGAATGATTATGGCACTGAAATTTTGTGTGGTTTTGTTTTTTTATGACCTTGCTTTTATGATTTTAATTACAAAATCGAAAAAAGATCATGAATTTAAATTTATTATAGAATGCTTTTTTCTTATATTTTAAAGTATTGATATATATATATTTAAAATTTTTATATAATTTTAAACTTTTAAAATGAATTAAAAATAATACTTTATTAATTGTTTTAAAGAAGATATAAATATATACATATACAATATTATGTTTGCGTGTTTATCTTTTTTTAATTATGTTTATTTGCAATATTTTGGTAAGATGTATATTACATTAATAGCATTTTGGTAAAATTAATTTGAATGTTTAATATATTTAACCCTTTCGGTGCTGATGACGGTTCCCAGTCGTCATGAGTAATGGTGGGCGTGTGCTGATGACGGCTGGGAGCTGTCATGACAACGCCCGTGATCGAAATATCAAGCACCGGCGCAGAATTCCAGCCGCAGCCAAGGTGTTAATATACATTATTTAATTATATATATATATATATATATATATATATATATATATATATATATATATATATATATATATATATATTAATCAATATTTTGTACATCTATATTTTTTACATCTATATTTTGTTGTGGATATTTTTCTACTTACCTTTCTAAGTTTAGGGAGTCAAAATATTTGTAGTCTCTATTTTTTAATTGATATTTTGACATCGATATTTGTGACATAGCTGTTGTGTCAGTGAACCGATTTTCACAAGTTCTAAAACCACTTACCATTGGCACTATCACACTTATCCGTATCTTCCTACCTCACTTCATGTCCCTTGCAGAAACCAAGTCTTGCCAACGCTCCCTCTCAGTTGACTTTTTCAATGCGTTATGAGGGCAAAATCAAATGCCAACTGTATAGTAAAATATGTGACCTGCTCAGATTCAGTGCATCAATAACATTGATGGATACACTCAAAGACTATCACCAGGCAGGTGGGGATTCCTAAATATGGTGGATGGTCCACAGTCAAGGTGGCACTAGACAATATAGAAATACTTTTTGATCAAAAAGTGCTTTTAAAGATTAGTGTCAGATAAGTTATTCCTATTGAAGGACTAAGGCCCAAATGTATAATTTTTTTACAGCACTCAATGCAGCAAGGCAACTTACAGAGCTGAGTGAAAGGGAAAGGGCCGAAATGCTCCATAGTTACCAACATATTATGCATTTCTGCTCTCTGCCCGCGCTGACGTTAAATATACAGTATGGCGGCAATGCACACACCCTTGTGCCATGGTGCAAAGGTGCCTGCATTACAGGCAATATATATATATATTTTTTTAGAGCAACAAGGGAACAGCCAACCTATAAAAAAAACTCCCTGGTATTTGTGATGCACCTCCCTCCTTCAATAGCCCCCCAATAATTTGAGCGTAGCTCAAAGCCTTATGCTTGCACCGTGTGCAACTCTGCTGCCCCTACCGTTCCTCTAGGGGTGGTTAGAATAACCAAAAATACACTTGTAGCAACTGCAGGTTGCACTACCTGCAAGAAAGTCCATAAAGAACTCAATATACGAATGTCCATCTCGTGTTGAGAGAAATCAAAACATTCTTTAGTCCTCTTTACAATGTCAACAAATGTACAGCAAACAGCCAAACAGCCAACGCATTTCATTCGATACCAAGAACTTCATCAGGGCAAATCTATTAGATGTGTTCACACATTGACCAGGACAAGCATATGTGGTCCTCTAATGTACTCCACTGGTCATTCACCGTGGCCCACCGTTTTTCTTTTATGATTCGTGCAGGCCAGGACTGATTATGTCTGATTATGCCTATTGACAAACTTGCATCCGGCCCGTGTCCGACTCGGAAGATATAATATATAGAAGGCTGATGTGCCTGAAATGTCCGTCCTTGCGCTATGTAACCAACCGGTTATCCGATGAATGCGCACTGGAAGAAGCACGTTTTTCTAGACAGACAGAGAGCCTTTGCACATCCTGATGTGATACACACCTGCTGATCTTGGAGGTATGGGGTCCCCCAAACAAGCATAAGAGACCTTCTATATTTTATAAAACATAGTTCCTTGCTAAGGAGGGTGATTTACTAGATTTCTACTTTTGTGCTTTATGGAATTGTAACAATGCTGATCATATTATTTCTAATGATATGTCTGCTTATGTTAGCAAAGATACTGCATCTTAGAGCACGTCCATAAAATGAATATTTAAACTTTTCCGTGTCTCTTTTTTACTCCTGTTGTGGACTTGTATGAAAGTATAGCAAAAGAGTGTTCTTGCTTCTTGGGTAGCAAGAACACTCTTTTGCTATACTCTCATACTAGTCCACTACAGGAGTAAAAAAGAGACACGGAAAGGTTAAAATATTTATTTTAACGACGTGCTCTAAGATGCAGTATCTTTGCTAACATAAGCAGACATATGATTAGAAATAATATGATCTGCTTTGTTATAATTCCATAAAACACAAAAGGAGAAATCATATTACAATGATGGCGCGCTGATGAAGTTCTTGGTATAGAACGAAACATGTTGGCTGTTTGCTGTACATTTGTCATCATTGTAAAGAAGAATAAAGAATTTTTTGATTTCTCTCAACACTGGACAGACATTCGTATATTGACTTCTTCATGGACTTTCTTGAAAGGTGGTGCAGCCTGCAGTTACTACAGGAGTATTTGTGCAAGAAAAGATATCTTCCGGCACAAAAACAATACTTTGTTGATGTTTCCTCTTTTTAAAAGCAGCACACTCAGTAAGAGGAAACAAAGAGGAGAAATAAAGATATTTCTCCTCTCTGCACCTCCCCTGGGACCCGTAGCATTGTGACACAGTCCCAGGTTTACCAGTCGTGATAAAACTGGGAATGCGCCTAAATCAATGGGTGGATGCGTGGGAACATCGATGCTGCAGCCATGGAACACTTTCCCAGGGCAGAGTAACAAAAGGTTGTGGCTGGTGCTGCTTGGCGTTACTCCACATTTACCAAGCAATTCGGGGCAGAGCAAGGTGGCTTTGTGTTGGTTGGTAAATCTCACTTAGGGTTTGCATTGCTTTTATGACACCCTGCATGATGCAAGGGTAACACAATCACTTGACAAGTCTGCACTTACAGCCAGATGCATCAACAGATGGAATTGCGATTCCTAAATAGCGATTTTTAAGGAATCGCTATTTAGGAATCGCAAAAGCCTATGCATGTAGGAATTGCTATAAAAATAGCGATTCCTACACATTCCTTATTTGCGACTCGCAAATTGCGAATCACAATTAAGGAATACCTCCCCATTCATTTCTATGGGCCTAGAGGCCCATAGGAATGAATGGGATGACATTCTCAATTTGCCATTCTCAAGTAGAGAATCGCAAATTGAGATTGAAAGTTCAAGGGTGCCAGGGTGTCAAAAGACACCCTGTTGCACCCCTGAAATTGATCTGTCCACATATGTTGCGCACACACATGCCCTAAGGGCATGTGTGTGTGCAACATGAAACTTTGAAAAATGCACAAAAGTGCATTTTTCAACGTTTTTGCAAATAACTATGAAGTTCAATTTCTTGGTAATTTGCTACTCCTGTTAGCGAAATCGCTAATTTTTGGACTTTGATGCATTGCATTTAAGGAATCTCAATTTGTGATTCCTTAAATGCAATCGCAATTTAAGGAATCTCAATTTAGAGATTCCTTAAATTGCGATTTTTGCATTTGGGATGATGCATCCCAAATGCAAAAATACCGGTCGCAAAGGGGCAGATTCTGAAAATCTGCACATTTGCGACCGGTTTTTAGCTTGATGCATATGGCTGTTAGTGTCTGGCACCTTCTACTCTCACTAAATTTGTCTTGCAATGAATAAGCTATATGGATATTTTAACTATTCCTCCATAATTATTGATTCTACAATTATTGGGATTCACTCTCAGTGAGCCTTACTATTGTTTTCAGCGGAGGATACATCCATGGGCGCTTTCATCCACAGTCAATGCACTCCTGTCTGTGGATGATTTAGTCCTGTTGGACCTAACCACAATAAGTCACCAACTTAAGACAGATAGGTTGGCAAATTTGCCAAGAGAACAATCTCCTCATCAATATAGGCAACAGCAGGTTCTCAATTTTGGATGAAAGGGAGTGAGTACCCATTATAGGGAGCCATTTTTGAGCACCATTCAATAGAGATTCCCTATATAAGTATTTTGGACTTCAGTCAAGCAACCTTGATCACTGATGGCCTGAAGGTGAGCAGATGTTATGGTGCTTAAGTGACAAGGGATACTTTGGAAAGGTTTAACAGACCATGTCGTAGAAAGAAATCCCCCACAAAAAGGCAATGGATAATCTAGACATTGATGTGTTAGTAGGAAGATTTTGGAAGCAAGCATAGTCACTACCTAGAAAATCAGCTCTTCGTGTGATTAGACCTCAGTTTGAGATGAAATCATAAACAGGACAAGCATAAACACCTCCTTTAAAATTTGATCACAAAATATATGAAGACATTTGTCTTCCAATAAATTACTGAGGCACAATTTTCAAGAAATCAGGATTTGCAGGATAATATTATACTAATTATAGGAAAGTACAGAAATTATGGGAATACACAACATGAAAACTGTATTAAATCCATTTAGATGCACACAATGAAGGAGAAGGCATATTTACGATCTGTATGACATAACTTGGCTAATATTTTTAAAAAGTTAATATTATATTTATTTTAACATAAAAGTGAGGCTGATATTAGTCCTTAGATGAAGCTTGTCTACACTATAGACTGGAGGAGTCTCCTACTTAAGTTTGGGGTCTTTTGGTACTAGATTCTTTGGTTATGTGGCATTGCTTCATGCGAACAGAGGTAATCTATCTATCTATATAAATAAAAACGAAAGTATTTCTGTTTGTCCTTTATGCATTACTACACCATTCATCCGATCGGCATGAAACTTTGGGAAGTTGTTGAGTACACTCCCGCAAAGGTTTCTGGCAAAGAAAAAAAAAAAAAAATGTGTTAAATATCACCCACCCTGGCCCCCCAGGGCCCTCATAATCTTTCCAGTACTGAACATTTAACGTTTCCGGTGCGACTTGCTTTTGCAATGACCCTCAACAAAGCACAAGGACAATCGCTGCAAGTGTGTGGACTAGATTTGGAGAATCCGTGCTTCTCACATGGACAACTGTATGAGGCCAGCTCACGCGTCGGAAAACCTTCTGATTTATTCGTGTACGCACCAGACGGAAAAACAAAAAATACTGTGTATCCACAAGCACTCGAATAAATAAACAGAAATAAAACAACACTTTAAAATGTTTTCCATATTAAAATGAATACGTTTCAATAAAAATGACACAATGTACATTTAATGTTATCATAACAAGTTTCCTTAAATTTCCTTTCTTCTGAGATTGCAGCAACGCGCGACGGGTAAGCTAGTTATTAATAAAAAATTGAGGCTGGAGAACATGTACTTGTATGTATGGTTAATATGCCCACATTTTAATGCAATAAGGAAAGGTCATCAGAGGATATTTTATTAGTAGTCAGACATATATTATCCCAGTAGCTAAGGGCCTGATTTAGAATTTCGAGGACAGGATACTCCATCCCAATGTCATGGAGTACCCTGTCTGCCCACCATCTATCCGCCCACCCTATTAAGATTCAGATGGAAAGGGGCGACCACTCGGTCCCCCCGAACGTATGGCGGAGTGCCTCGATCCCCCCGGGAAGCCATTTTTGGGCGGGAGGCGCGTCTCGGCTGGTATGCCCGAAGCGGCGTAGCCGGGGCGCGCCTTTTCCCGCCCTAGAGTGGGCTGGCCTAGACACCGACGTAGCCAGCCCCGCCCCAGGGGCAGGCAGGGGCGGGTTCTCGCCCGCCCTGAAGACGGATAAAAGAGACGCAAGACCAGAAGACGTCCTCTTGT
The DNA here is from genome assembly GCF_964263255.1 of Lissotriton vulgaris. Lineage (NCBI taxonomy): Eukaryota > Metazoa > Chordata > Amphibia > Caudata > Salamandridae > Lissotriton > Lissotriton vulgaris. The sequence continues at coordinate 447,173 of NW_028244385.1, read as the reverse complement.
TCTTGTGCTCCGAAGCTGCACCTCCTCGCTACCCGTGAGCTCGGGACAGAACGAAGAGCCAATTTTGAGCGTTTTGATCTTTTTCTTTGTCTTCTAGATACTTCGTCGGAGAAATGCCAAAGAAAGTCGCAAAGAGAATGACGACCGACCAGATGGTGCGGGCCCTTTGCAAAGAGGTGTCCGACATAAAGAAACGGTTGGCGAAACGAGACGGGGAGGAGGGTTCGGGCCCTGCGCCGGCTGGAGGAAGACCTAAGAGGCCGAGAAGGGTTCCAGCCGGTGGAGACGTCCCGGTCCCCTCTGTACCGCTCGAGGTGCCGACCCCAGTACCAATGGAGGGGAATCCAATCCCCGTTGTCGTCACCCCGACATCCAAAGAAGACATGCCCCCCGAGCTGGCAGCACAGCTAGCAGCTTGGTTGGGGGATAGTAGTGATGGCGCCACGGCTGCCGAGGCACAGGCGCTGATAAAAGGGATTCGTGAGAAGAGAGAGGCAGCTAAAGTGACTGCGCCGTTGGCGGGAATAGACAAGCCGCAAGCGGCCGAAGCTGCGTCCGGTGCAGGTAAGCGGCCATTGCCGATTGCAAGGGACGAGTCAGCACCCTCTCGTAGAGAGAGATTGGGACAACATGTGCCTTTAGCTATAAAGGAAAAGATCTGGGCTGGGGAGTACGTGAATATTTTCTCCTTGCTTGTTGATCATTATGAGGTGGAGCATGTTAAAAGTCAGAAGGACCTAATGCATCCGAGTGTTTGGCGCGCAAAAATGGCCGCCTTTAAGGTAAATGAGAATATTGGCAACTGGGGCAATGCATGGGGTATTTTTACATCGATTTTGGGGGAACGTAGGCCCGAGTTGCTTTCTGAATTTCCCATTTATCAATCACGAATTATGGGTTACTCGACAGCGTATCAAGGTAACCATTGGTTTTGTTATGACAATCTGTTCAGGAAAGAAAAGGAACATAACAAGGGTTTGACTTGGGATTGTTACGATTCTGTAACATGGGATAAAATGAAAGAATCAGGAATGTTAAAGATGCCATTGGTTGGGAGCAATGTTGTAGATTACTCCCGCCAAAATGTGGGGACGCCCTTTCGACCAAGTACGAGCACCGACAATACAGGGAGGAAAGGTTTCTGCTTTAATTTCAACAAAGGGAAATGTACCAGACCTCCGGGATCGTGTAAATTCAAACATGAGTGTAGTACGTGTGGGTCGTCCCATCCTGAGTCATCGTGCAGAGCCAGAACGGGTGAGAATGGGGGTAAGGGAGGCGCCAAACAGGTCTAAACTAGTCCGAGGGGCGCCTTTACCAACCCCGATTGATACCTTGGCAATGATTCCCTGGCTCAGTGAATACCCGGATCGTACTTCTGCTGGGGTGCTGCGGAACGGTTTTTCACATGGTTTCCGCATCCCGGTGGGGGACTTTCAGGGTGTAGGGATTTGCAAAAATCAACTTTCTGTTTTACAACATACATCTGTGGTGCAAGAAAAAATTCAGAAAGAGGTTAGCCGGGGACGGGTCGCTGGCCCGTTTAGTGTACTCCCGGTACCGGATTTTGTTTGTTCTCCGTTAGGGGTGGTCCCCAAGAAGGACCCAGGTGAGTTTCGTTTGATCCATAATTTGTCTGCTCCACACGGCCTTTCGGTGAACGACGCAATTGATCCAGAAGTTTGTTCGGTGCGATACGCATCGTTTGATGAGGCAGTAGCCATCTTGAATCGCCTGGGGCCCGGGACGTTGATGGCGAAATCAGATATCGAGTCAGCGTTCCGGTTGCTCCCGGTACACCCAGACGATCAGCGTCTTTTGGGATTCGGGTTCCAGGGGTCATTTTACATGGATAGGTGTATGCCAATGGGATGCTCTATATCATGTGCCTATTTTGAGCAATTCAGTACTTTCCTGCAATGGATGTTCACTAAGAAAACGGGTTTCCGAAATGTAATGCACTACCTTGACGACTTTTTGTTCCTTGGTCCCGCCGGAAATCCCGAATGTGCTCAGGCCTTAGCTGAATTCTGTGTGTTGATGGGTCATTTTGGCGTGCCATTGGCACCGGGTAAAACTATGGGTCCCACGACTTGCCTCGAGTTTTTGGGGATCGAGTTGGACTCAAGGGAGGGGTGTTTCCGTTTACCAGCTAGCAAAGTGTTAAAATTCAGGGCAGCCCTCCAAGTATGTTTGAATGCATCTAAGGTTACACTGCATCAGTTGCAACAATTAGTGGGAAAGTTGAACTTTGCCTTGAGGGTGATCCCAATGGCTCGCCCTTTTTCCCGCTCAATTGCCCAAGCGATGGTTGGCCTAAAGGAGGGTCATCATCGCACGAGGTTATCGGCTGAGGTCCGCCAGGACATGCGGATTTGGTTAGCATTTTTGGCGGACTTCAATGGCCGAGTCGTCTGGAACAAGCCAGCCGTGTCCTCAGAAGAGCTTGGGCTATGGACAGATTCAGCAGGAAGCATAGGCTTTGGCGGCATCTTCGGCACAAAATGGTCTGCTCAAAGGTGGCCCCTATGGTGGCACGAGAAGGGGCTAACGAGTAATATTGCTTTCCTTGAACTATTTCCCATCCTGGTGGCCCTGAGAACCTGGCCAGAAGGGTTCAGAGATCATTCTGTCGTGTTCTGGTCCGACAATATGACCGTGGTAGAATGCATCAATAGTCAGGCAGCCCATTGTAAATTGATTTTGAGGCTGCTCAAAGAAATTGTCCTACTGTGTATGCAACTGAACGTGGTATTCAGAGCAAAACATGTCCCAGGGGTGATGAATCAGGCTGCTGATGCACTGTCTCGTTTTCACATGCAGGCTTTCTCGGGTTTCCTTCCTTCAGCGGACCCGGAGCCGGCACCCTTCCCCGAAGCTCTCTGGTCTCTCGGTGCCCCGAACTTCGTCACCTCGTGGGAGAGAGTCTAGCACCCAGGACAAGGAAGGCATATGAAGGGGCGTTCCAGGCCTATTTAGCCTTTTTGGGGGCAGAGAGAGGGGGACTTTGGGGTCAGGAAGAGTGGGTAGTACTTTTTCTGATGTCCTTACGTAGGGCTGGGAAATCGGTGGCTACGGCCCAAAGGCATCGTGCCGCCATTTCTTTTGTTGCCAGGGCCCATGGCTTCCTGGACCCAACAGCGTCTTTTACAGTACAGAAAGCGCTGCGTGGGTGGCAACGCCTAGAGGGTCGCAGAGTAGACGTAAGACGACCGATAGGTCTAGACAGGTTGTCCCAGTTACTGGCCACACTCCCTAACACATGCTCGTCCCCTTTCGAGACCTGTTTGTTCCGGACTGCATTTACGCTGGCATTTCACGGGGCTATGAGAGTTAGTGAGTTAGTTGCAAGGAACAAACAGGATGTGACGGGGGGCTTGTGCAGGGAACATGTTCAGATCAGGGGTGATGCGATGATTGTCTCCTTTCTCAGGTCCAAGACTGACCAAGATGGGAGAGGGGACTGCACGATCATTCGCAGGAACCCCGAGTCATCCATGTGTCCGGTACAGTGCTTAGAAGATTACCTAGCACGAAGGGTGGCATCATGGGGGGGGACATTGTTGAGGCATGCAGACGCCACCCCGCTGACGAGGTTTCAGTTTCAGCGGGTGCTTGCAATGGCCATTGCCGCAGCGGGCTTGGACCCGGGCGAATTTGGGACCCATTCCTTTCGAATAGGGGCTGCCACTGAAGCTACAGCCAGGGGTCTTAATGTAGAACAAGTGAAACGTGTGGGGCGCTGGTCCTCCAATTGTTATAAGAGGTACGTGCCATTGCACATGTTGTGAAGCTGTAATCATGTACTCACGCTTCTTGTCTTTTGTTTGTTTTCAGTTGCGCAAGCCTACGCGGCAGGGCGGACTGTGCAGTCGACCCAACACCAGGCCAGCGGTCGCACGTCACCGGCTGTGAGGAAGGAGGTGTGGGTCGTGGGCCACTCATACGTGAGACGGGCCGCAGACGTATTCAAAGCAGGTGACATGATTCACGTACCTGGGGAATACGGGTACAGAGTGTCCTTCTACGGAAGGGGCGGTCTCTGTATTGACCAGTTTCAGGAATTTTTTGAGGGTTTGTTAGAGCGGATGAGGTCACCGCCGTCCATAGTCATAGTGCATTTGGGGGGCAATGATTTGGTCACCACCGGTAGACGACTTCTCCTGGAGGCTATGCTTTCCACGGTAAGTTGGTTAGCGAGGAGAGTTCCGGGGTGCATAATTGCGTGGTCTCATATGATCCCACGAAAAGTGTGGCGGGGGGCTATCTCGATCCCTGCTTTGAATCATTCTGTTAGAAAATTGAATAACAAAGTGAGTAGGTTGTTCCGTTCCAAGACATTGCATTCGATCTCGCATAGTTGTATTAATGATGACAGTATGTATCTGGGGGATGGTGTGCATTTGTCGAGGGTGGGGAATGAGTTACTCATAGGTGACTTCTTAGCTTGGTTAAAATCGTTAAAACATGACCTTTAGGTAGGAGTTTTGTGGGGGGTCCGGATAGCCGGTCAACTATCCGGACCTGTGGCGGTAAGGTCATGATCGGTGAGCACTAATTGGTAGATCCCTATGAGTGGGCGTCACCCAACACGGATGGGAGCGCTCGGGAGAGGTGGCCATTGGCCCCTCAATGGGGAGGCGGTCCCGTCTAAGGGCGGGTCGCCGGAAGTAAAGGAAAGGCGGTCAAGGCCCCTTCCTTTGTAGGAGGGGTTACAGCCCCCTCCTGGGGGAATTTCCCGGGGCCAGTGTCATCTGCGACGGCAGATGCGGTAAGTTGTGTGGGGTGGGGGGAGGTCCACGATACCTTCTAGATACCACACACAAGTCTTCGAACGACCTTTAAATGGCGTTGAGTCTTAAGTGCCCCCGTCAAGTCAAGGGAAATTGTTAGTAGTTGCACTTGAGGTAAGCCTCTGTGCTGTCGCCCCTCCCAAGTGGGAGGGGTAAGTCTGGTTAGGGATCTTGACACCGGTTATGACCTTGCCGTTGGCCCTTAAACGTTAGGATGTACAATTTCAGTGTTTCTAGAGAATGTTTTTGTAGGATGCTAGTTCGGCTAGGAGAACCTCTGTATTAGAGAATATGTTAAGGTTAGCCAAACATCGCAATGTGATAATGAAATTGTACATAACATGAAACGTTTAATGGTTTTTAATTTTTTGTTTTAATAAATACGGCCGGGAGGGTCACTCCCTCCCACATCCAAAAAACTTCAAGAACTGTTTCCGGTTTCCCTCCTTTTGGGGATTGTGTTGAGAGGGGGTGGCGGGTATCTCAGCCATATGGAAAGGGGCGACCACTCGGTCCCCCCGAACGTATGGCGGAGTGCCTCGATCCCCCCGGGAAGCCATTTTTGGGCGGGAGGCGCGTCTCGGCTGGTATGCCCGAAGCGGCGTAGCCGGGGCGCGCCTTTTCCCGCCCTAGAGTGGGCTGGCCTAGACACCGACGTAGCCAGCCCCGCCCCAGGGGCAGGCAGGGGCGGGTTCTCGCCCGCCCTGAAGACGGATAAAAGAGACGCAAGACCAGAAGACGTCCTCTTGTTCTTGTGCTCCGAAGCTGCACCTCCTCGCTACCCGTGAGCTCGGGACAGAACGAAGAGCCAATTTTGACCCACCCACCAGCCCCTGAGGACAGCAAGTTGTTGTGCAATAAAGTGAATTTTTATAAGTATGATTTCCGTTTCGTTTACAGGCTGTGAAAGTATCAGTTTGTTGTTGATCATAATAAAGTATGGTGAATATCGTGTAAGTTGTTACGATTAAAATGATTTGATGGAGTGTTGCATTTTAAGCATGTTCTTTCGGTCGTAGCGACCAATGTTTTCTTAGGTTTGAGTAAGAATTGTCGTATTTATTTTTGGTAGGCGGTAAGGTCATGATCGGTGAGCACTAATTGGTAGATCCCTATGAGTGGGCGTCACCCAACACGGATGGGAGCGCTCGGGAGAGGTGGCCATTGGCCCCTCAATGGGGAGGCGGTCCCGTCTAAGGGCGGGTCGCCGGAAGTAAAGGAAAGGCGGTCAAGGCCCCTTCCTTTGTAGGAGGGGTTACAGCCCCCTCCTGGGGGAATTTCCCGGGGCCAGTGTCATCTGCGACGGCAGATGCGGTAAGTTGTGTGGGGTGGGGGGAGGTCCACGATACCTTCTAGATACCACACACAAGTCTTCGAACGACCTTTAAATGGCGTCGAGTCTTAAGTGCCCCCGTCAAGTCAAGGGAAATTGTTAGTAGTTGCACTTGAGGTAAGCCTCTGTGCTGTCGCCCCTCCCAAGTGGGAGGGGTAAGTCTGGTTAGGGATCTTGACACCGGTTATGACCTTGCCGTTGGCCCTTAAACGTTAGGATGTACAATTTCAGTGTTTCTAGAGAATGTTTTTGTAGGATGCTAGTTCGGCTAGGAGAACCTCTGTATTAGAGAATATGTTAAGGTTAGCCAAACATCGCAATGTGATAATGAAATTGTACATAACATGAAACGTTTAATGGTTTTTAATTTTTTGTTTTAATAAATACGGCCGGGAGGGTCACTCCCTCCCACATCCAAAAAACTTCAAGAACTGTTTCCGGTTTCCCTCCTTTTGGGGATTGTGTTGAGAGGGGGTGGCGGGTATCTCAGCCATATGGAATGCCAGATTTCTATCGATGGAGCCCACATCAGCTTCATTCATGGAAACCTTTCAATGGCCCAGGTAAGAGCTACCAGTAAAGGACAGGAAAAAACAGTTATGAACACTTCACCCTGGGAAAAAATTTCCAAGGTTTGTTGTTTTTTTGTTGATAATAAATTCCCACTGTGGGAGTTTGAGTATGAACAACAAAAAGTTTGGGAAAGTTCGGTATACATCCATCAAAACAGATAGCAGACACGTACCAAAACTTTTTGTACATTCAAAGGAACCACAGTGATTACAGTTCCTTTCAATGTATATAGTTGTCTCCTGGGCCAGAGGACATCCCTGAATTGGCCTTGGAATGGTGGAGTGAAAGTCCCACACCATGTTGACAGACACTCCTTTTCCCACCTTACCCTAAATCAGCCCCTAAGTATTTATTAGGGACCTTGGTCAGGTCACAAATACTGGGTGCGAATTGATCATTAGCTTTTTGCAGTCTTTGTAATTTTGCAATGTGACATGTGGACAAATAGGTCGTGCCACAAAATCTGGACATCTGTAGGTTGCAGAATCACCTACTTAATCAATATTAATCAGGCTGGTAACCTTTTGTGAAGCTATGTGATTGGCTACAAGCACAGGGATGGAGGCCTGCAAGGGACAGCAGCCCACCACCCTGATTTCGCGTTCCCTAACTGGAAACATATTTTAAAGCAGTCCATGCTAGTTAAAGGACCCAGCATTGCTTTAAAAAGATGTTTCATATTTAAAAAGTAATCAGGGGGAGCAGGCAGTGGTCCTCATGGCCACTGTCTGCCCCCCCTCAGGATGCTCAAAATAATTCTGAAACAGGAAGCTGTCCAAGGGGGATAGCTTCACTTTTTCATGGGGGTTGCCACCTTCTTTGATGGTTCAATACCACCTCAATGGCTTAAAACCACAGCTATGGTAACAAACCGCTGCCACATTTCGTCGCAAATCATAATTATGAGGACACCCCTTCCATGCCCCCTAAAAATTGCAAATCAGAATGAGTCATGAAACCCATATCGCGATTCGGAAATCCTTTCCAAATTGTAAAATGGGTCTAATAGTCGGAAAACACGATTTTGTGGTGGAGGCAAAATAGCTTTTGCATACCTATTGATTTGGCGAATTGCAGTGTTTGTAGCCACAAAATGCCTTTATTCATTCAGCCCCAAGTATACTCCTAAAGTCGCAAATTCACTTGTCGGAGATCTCAGGGCCATTGTACGCATTGGGTAATTGTAAAACTTAAGATTGAGCTTGTGAAATCTTTGTGTACCTTTGTAATAGTGTGTGTGATATATAAAATTGTGATGCTTTATGTATACATTGAATCTTTTTCTCTAATGAACAGAGATTAGCTGAACAATGAATAAACTGACTGGGCTGTTTTTCATAATAGATCATTAAATGTAAAAAAATATGTCAGCAAGTGGATCCACTTCAAGCCATTTGCAGCTGGCCATCTGGTTAGTCCACAAAGGAATTCTCCTTATTTTTAAAAAATTGGATATACGCCACGTGGTGCAGGTATGAACTGCCCACTGGGGGATTGAGATACACTGAAAGGAGACATGAGAGTTACAAGTTCTTCAGATGACTATTAATAAGGAATTCTATTGGGCCTCTCCTTTTGGCCACCATCTTTCACAACACAGTGCACTGCTATTTTAACAACATGGAAAATTGGCAATTCTTATCATTTCTCCTCCATTCATCCCCTCAGACAGCCTCCCTTCTCCACTCTCTCCTTGTTAGCAAAACCTTGGCACTGTGGCTGTTAGCCACAGAATATTAAAGCAAACATCCTGTGGAATATTTCAAATGAAATGTGATGCAGACTTTGATCATTATTCACTTGGGAGGGAGGTAATTTACTTTGTGAAAGTAGTCCATCCCCCCAATCGCTACAGTTAATCACGCGGCGCGAGGCGGCGGTGGACCTGGGGGGGGAGGGACCAGGGAGCGCTTGCAGAAGTGTTCTCAGCTGATTTCAAATTCTGCCAATTGAAAAACTATTTTCCTACACATAAAGCACACGAACGCATGGCCTAATTAAACTATTTCAACACTACTTTAGCCCCAGAACCTAATTATCTCTATTGACTATGTTCTGAATTTAAAGCATAGTTCGGGGGGTTAGGAGGGGCGTTCAATTACGTCCGCCTACTTTCATAGTTGCAGTGTGATGCATTATCAAAGGTTGACACGGGGGCTGAATATTTTGCACAGTTTTAATGCTTGAATGTTATGACTAGACGGTTGTCCCTATTATCCACAAAGGGCAACCAAGGTGCTTGTTGCTGTATTTGCTTTGATTAAATCAGATATGTAAAGAATAAATATAGGATTGCAGAGTCGGTTTAATATAGTTGTCAGGAAAAACGCCTCCCTCTTAACTGCGCTTGAAAAAATCTGGTCTCCTTTCCTTGTTATCAAAGAAATCGTAAGGTATTTTTATACCTAAACTAAATGACATTTAAACAGTTTTTTTTTCAAACGTGCGTACAAGCTTTCCTAAAGGCGACTGAAATTATGTGGTAGAAGAGGAACTAATTATGCAAAAGGTCGAATCAACTATGTGGCAATAAAATACAATTTATACAACAATTAGGCAGCTCACCATTCCATTATAAACAGATCTGTATACTAGTATAGTGTGGACTTCACTTTTATTGTGTATGTGTCTCAATACAATATGATGTGGGATTCAAGACAAAGTACCTTAAAACTAGATGATGCTTAATAAAAGACAAACTTGAAATAAATAAATAAATAGATGCACCCTATTTGTGATTCTTTTAAACTCTTAGTGCCCCGTTGATATAACTGCAGAATTAGCACGTTTCCCAAATAAATAAATGCAGGTGTTCCCAAAAGCATGTGCAAATCGGGTTTTATTCCATATCTCAGTGGAACATAGCATTGTGGTGTGTCCAAATAGTAACACATGTGCAATTGTCCATCATTGTGAAAGTTTTAAAAACGGAGCATTGCTTATGTATTGTAGAAACGAGGCAAGCATGCACTATTGCATCAATGCGGAAATAGAGCATTGTGAAAACTAGGCAGATAAGTGCATCACTGTGGAAATCTTAAAATACATATAAACTAGAGAAGAATTATCTACGTTGGGCAAATGTGTCTAATCGAGTCAAGTCATTGGAAATTCACAACAGTATACATTACTACCACATTGTGGAAACTTGCCAAATGTGTGCGTGAAATATATGACATTACAACATGTACTTATACCACGCATGCCATTACAACATGAGTATTACTATGCCAATGTCATTACAACAAACTACCATTTCCACACAAACTTTTACCACGTATATGCCTTTAGCACGCATGCCATTACAACGTAAAGGAATGCGTGGTATTGGTAAAAGGTAGGTAAATAACTCTCTCTCTCTTTCTCTCTCTCTCTCTCCCTCCCTCTTTCTCTCTCTCTCCATATATATATATACACATATACACATATATACATACATATATACATACATATATATACATACATGTATATACATACATATATGTGTGTGTATATATATATGTACATACGTATATATGTGTGTATATATATATATATACATATGAATGTTTAAATATATATTTATTTGAAATATATTTTTTAACCCCTTCCCACCCCAAACACAAACCCACCCTAAACTTACCCTTTCCAACCAAAACACAAACCCACCCTAAAATTACCCTTCCCACCCAAAACACAAACCCACCCTAAAATTACCCTTCCTACCCAAACCCAAACTCACCCTAAAATTACACTTCCCACCCAAAAAACCAAACCCACCCTAAACTTACCCTTCCTATCCCAAAACCCAAACCCACCCTAAACCCTAAAATTACCCTTCCCACCCAAAACCCAAACCAACCTAAACCCTAAAATTACCCTTCCCACCCTAAACTCACCCTAAACCCTAAAATTACCCTTTCCTTTCCACCCAAACTCACCCTAAACCTTAATATATCTATACTACTAGTATAAAGAGAGAACTGTGTCCTTTGAGCCAGGTAAACTCGAAAAGTACACCACCAATCGCAACACCCAATACAGCGTTGGAAAGGGGGGGTCCAGTAGATGGACATAGGCTATAAAAAATAAAAATAAACGTTATTTAAAAAATAAACAATAAAAAAAAAGTAGTCCCTAAGAAGTAGCGCCGGCCGTGTGTGCTAACAACATGCGTGCTGACATCATCGGAGGACAGGAACGGACAACAGTGCAGGGAGGAGCGGAAAACTTAGCCAGACTGGAGGGAATGAGATACGTGAACCACGGGGAAGAGCGGTGAAGTAAGGCGGACTGGAGCAGAATGGAGGACAACAGCGCATGGAGGAGCGGAGAATGTAGCAAGACTGCAGCGCCATGAGGTATATGAAACGCGGGCAGGAGCGGTGAAATACGCGGGGAGGAGCGGTAAGTGAGGCGAAATGGAGCGGGATAGCGGACTGCAGCGGGGCGTGTAGACTGGCTTGGTGTAGTGGGGGGCGGTGAAGTGAGGCGGACTGGAGCGGGATAGCAAAATAAATGATTGGTTTTAAAACGGCTTTCACATTTGGTGCAGACATTTAAGAGAGAGTAGTGGGGGCGGTGAAGTGAGGCGGACTGGAGCGGGGGCCTGGGTTTGTGCGACTGGGAGCAAGTGCTGAGGTAAGGTGCACGCAAGCCTGAAATGCTGCCCCCAGCCCCCTTCTGCCCCGGGCAACGCTGGGGCGGGCTGCTAGTGTATATCTATATATATATATATATATATATATATATATATATATATATATATATATATATATATATATATATATATATATATATATATATATATATATATATGTACATACATATATGTGTGTGTGTGTATATATACACATAAATGTTTAAATATTTATTTATTTGAAATATATTTTTTAACCCCTTCCCACCCCAAACACGAACCCACCATAAAATTACCCTTCCCACCCAAAACACAAACCCACCCTAAAATTACCCTTCTCACCCAAAACACAAATCCACCCTAAAATTACCCTTCCTACCCCAAAACCCAAACCCACCCTAAAATTACACTTCCGACCCAAAAATCCAAACCCACCCTAAACTTACCCTTCCTATCCCAAAACCCAAACCAACTATGAACCCTAAAATTCCCACCCAAAAACCCAAACCAACCTAAACCCTAAAATTACCTTTCCCACCCCAAACTCACCCTAAACCCTAAAATTACCCTTCCCACCCTAAACTCACCCAAAACCCTACAATGACCCTTTCCTTCCCACCCAAACTCACCCTTAAGCGCCCTGAGACCTGCCAGTGATTTGGCGCTATATAAACTGACACTAACAATAACAATAACAATAAACCTAAAATTACTCTTCCCTTCCCACCCCAAAACCCAAACCACCATAAACCCTAACATTATCGCATATTACCTACTGGCGGTCGCCAGTAGGTAGTTATAGTTAGGACCTAGTTTCCATAGGAAATCCGCAACATTCTTTTGGGAATAACTTTTGTGCCGGTTGATGAATTTCCGCGAATTTCTCAAAGAAGATGGCCCGCTCCTTCCCTGAAAGTCTCGGGAAGATTCGTCAAGCGGGGGCCGAGAAAAAAGGGGGTCCCAAAACGTGTTTTCCCCATGTTAATTTCCATAGGACGATTAGACACAGCTACAGCCCGAACCGCTGAACGGAATTACACCAAATTTGGGAAAATGGTAGGGTCTGGTAAGCAGATCAAGCTTTTGTGTAAATGGTGTAAATCCCTCCAGTAGTTGCTGAGAAAATTAAAGTTGAAATCAATTATATATTTATAAGCACGCACCTTGCCATACACAAGCTTCATGCTGATTGGCTGCCACTGTCTGTCAACACTTCAAAACAGAAATTGATGGCAGCCATCTTGTGCCTCAGTAAACTGAGGAACAAGGAAGCAGAAAAACAAACGTGTAGAACTCAAAAAGGGGGCAGGGTAGAAACACCCTGACCCCTTAGGCCTGCTCAGGGGGTCCTAGAGGGACCCCCAAGGCCAAAAATGTTTTTTTTTAAAACCGGTATGTTTGTTTAAAAATTACCCCCTAGGGGGACCAAATTGTGGGGGCATAGTGATAAAGAAGTGTGGGGGGTGCCCAATCCCCCCCCACACTGCCCTGGGGACCGCCGCCCTCCGAGGCAAAGCAACGCAGCCCCTGGCAAATACTGGAGGCTCCTGGTGGGCTAGTTGCCTCCCAGGTACCCCCAGTATGCAAGGGGAATTAGTTCCTCCTCTGCAAACACGCCCGGGGACTGCGTTGCAGAGAGGTGTAAAAAGGGGCATAGCCTCATTACACCTCTCTGCAATGCCGCCCCCTGGCGCATACTGGAGGTTCCAGGTGGGCTAGTTGGCCCCCAGGGACCCGCAGTATTCAAGGGGAATTTGTTCTCCCTCTGCAAACGCGCCCGGGGGCTGCGTTGCAGAGAGGTGTAAAAAAGGGTGTGGCCTCATTACACCTCTCTGCAATGCAGCCCCCTGGCGCATACTGGAGGTACCAGGTGGGCTAGTTGGCCACCAGGGACCCCCAGTATGCAAGGGGAATTAGTTCCCCCTCTGCAAACTTGCCCGTGGGCTGCGCTGCAGAGAGGTGTAAAAAAGGGTGTGGCCTCATTACACCTTTTTGCAATGCAGCCCCCTGGGGAATACTGGAGGTTCCTGGTGGGCTAGTTGGCCCCAAGGGACCACCAGCATGCAAGGGGAATTAGTTCCCCCTCTGCAAACGCGTCAGGGGGCTGCGTTGCAGAGAGGTGTAAAACATTTTCATTTTATTTTACAAATATGTAATGTAATTTAAAAAATAAAATATCTAAAAAATAAATAATTTAAAATAATGTAGTAAATCAGTATAAAAAATATAACAATTAATACATTTAAAAATTATCATTTACAAAACCAGCATGCCTTCCTGAGAAAGCTGCATGCTCATTGGCTGTCAACACTACTAACCAGGAAGTGTTGGCATCCATCTTGAGCTCAGTAGATCGAGGCACAAGAAAGCAGTAAAACAAACGTGAAGAACACAAAAGGACACACCCTGAACCCCTAGGCCTGCCCAGGTGGTCCCACAAGGACAAAAAGGCCCCAATTTTTCTTTTTAAAAAACCTGGTCTGTTTTTTTTTAAATTACCCCCCCCGGGGGACCAAATCGCGGGGGCATAGTGATAAAGAAGTGTGGGGGGTCCCCAATCCCCCCCACACTGCCCCATGGACCGCCGCCCCGGGGCAAAGCAACGCAGCCCCTTGGCGCATACTGGAGGCTCCTGGTGGGCTAGTTGGCCCCCAGGGACAGCCAGTATGCAAGGGGAATTAGTTCCCCCTCTGCAAATGCGCCCGGGGGCTGCGTTGTTGAGAGGTGTATAAAAGGGTGTGGCCTCATTACACCCCTCTGCAATGCAGCCCCCTGGCGCATACTGGAGGTTCCAGGTGGGCTAGTTGGCCCCCATGGACCCCGAGTGTGCAAGGGGAATTAGTTCCCCCTCTGCAAACGCGCACGGGGCCTGCGTTACAGAGAGGTGTAAAATAGGGTGTGGCCTCATTACATCTTTCTGCAATGCGGCTCCCTGGCACATAATGGAGGTTCCAGGTGGGCTAGTTGGGCCCCAGGGACCCCCAGTATGCAAGGGGAATTGGTTCCCCCTCAGCAAACACGCCAGGGGGCTGCGTTGCAGAGAGGTGTACAAACATTTTTTATCAATTTATATAAAAAATATGTAATGTAATTTAAAAAATAATATATCTAAAAATAAAAAATTTAAAATAACGTAGTAAATCAGCATAAAAATATAACAATTATTACATTAAAAAATTTTCATTTACAAAACCATTGAAATTCACTGAAAAAACCATAGGTTTCAGCCACGTTATAGTTAGGAATTACCATTTAAAAAACCTTTGAAATTCACTTAAAAAACCATAGGTTACAGCCACGTTATAGTTAGGAATTAGCATTTAAAAACTTTTGAAATTCACCGAAAAAAACATAGGTTTCACACCAGTTATAGTTAGCTGGTCATTTTACTCATACAAAACCTATGAAGTTCCCCTGTTATAGTTAGTTCAGCTAACTATAACTCGCGCGCCCGCAATGCACTGCTGATGACGTCACATATTACATCACTCATGACATGGTCAGTGACATCACTCATGACATCACTGATGACATCTCAAATGAAATATAAATATCAATGAGATACATGCAATGTTTTAAATGGGAATAATTTTTTTATGCAAATTTTATTCATTATAAAATTATAAGACAGATTGCAATTTTAAAAACAAGACTAACTTGTTTCCCAATTTGCATTGGTTTCAGGAAAAAGTATTTTTTAACTGAACACAAATGTTTAATACAATCTGTTTTGTACTCCATTTTGTAATTTGAACCTTTTCTATGCCTATGATTAATGGTCATGTGATGCACGTTAGGAGGTGTGGCCCATAGGAGGGGTCAGGGAAACTAAGCATTCAAAAATAACAGGCTGACCCATATATCGGTGTGTGATCAAGAGTACACAATACTCAAAACCCGTAGCCAGAAAGGTTACCAATAAAAGCAACATCTTGCCTGAAGCCGTGGGGTCTGTCTCCTTCTTTCGCTACGCAGTGCGGTGTGGAGGTTTGGGGATTTTCTTTGGATATATATATATATACATATATATATATATATATATATATATACATATATATATATATATATATATATATATATATATATATATATATATATATATATATATATATATATATATATACACACACACATATATATATATATATATATATATATACACACACACACATATATATATATATATATATATATATATATATATATATATATATATATATATATATATACACACACACTTACCTTTTACTTACATGTAGAACATATATGCCTTTATCATTCATGCCTTTAAAACGAAATTAGCTGAAAAGGCATTAGAGGTAAAAGCATATGTGTTGTAATGGCATGCGTTGTGATAACAGTACGTTATAACGGCGCTTGCGTTGTAATAGCATGCATTGTAAAAAATTTGTTGTAATGTTGCTGTTTTCCGTGTGCATTACTGTGTCTTGAAAATAGGGGAAATACACTGTTATTATTATTTATTTATTTACCGTTCTTATTTCGCTCAATGAAGGTCCTACACACACAGCAGGTCACACACTGAATATCGTTTTCTTTAACTCTCCCAGCGTTCTGTGTGAACCTCCTCAATGACTGACATGGTCAGATCATGTGTCAATTGAATTTCCCATTCCAGGTCCAAGGGAGATAAAAGGTTCCAACCCCGTCACTTACTATATTCACAGACAATGGCAGAAAGTTACCCCGTAGTGCTTTCAAGCCTCCTTTTAAGTGCCTTGGAATACTGCACCGGACAACATAGAGGATGCTTTTACCAAATACAATTCTGCTGTCTCCAGCGCCATTGACCAACTTGCACCATTAAAATCACTTCCTACCCTCCCTTATCGTCCTCAGACTGCTTGGTTCTCTCCCCAGCTCCAAGCTCAGAAACAACTTTGTAGAACACACGAAAGATGCTGGCGCAGTACCCATGACAAGAGGAATAAAGACCGATTCTTGGTCACTCTGTCTGGCTACAATAAAAAAATGTAAGGCTTCACGTAAAGCTCACATTGCATCTCATCTAGCCCAGGCTGACAATGCTCCTAAAGCTCTTTACCCTATCCTCCAGTCTTTCATTAACCCCAAGGCCTGTGAGAATCTAGAGGTTCCCTCACAAATGCTCTGTAATGACATCGCACAATACTTCTCACAGAAAATAGAGCTCATCTACGAAACAATTGTCCCATCTGGGAGCCAGCCTTCGGTTACCATAGCTTCTGATCAGCCAGAACAGATAACCCTTCCAGTTGCTAGAGAGCTTCCCCCCTGTAACCTTGGTAGATATAGAAACACTGCTTTGCACTGTAAAATAAGGCTCCCCCCTAGATACTATCCCGGCCAAAGTTGTCACCTCTTTGGCCTGTCAACTGTCTCCTTCCTCGAGTGTCTTCTCAATCTCTCATTGAGAGAGGGTCACATTCCTTCAGAATGGAAAGCAGCACAGGTTATGCCTATCCCTAGGAACACCAAGGCTCCTTTGACGGATTTCTCTAATCTCCGTCCCATCTCGCTTCTTCCCTTCCTGAGCAAACTATTGGAGAAGCACATCAATAAACATCTCTCCAACCATGTCGAACTCACTGGTCGTTTAGATCCTTCCCAGTCAGGCTACAGGCCCAAATACAGCACAGAATTAGCCCTGCTAGTGGTCACAGATAACATCAGGATGACCCTAGACAGGGGCCAATCTATGATTCTGGTGCTGTTGGAAATTTCTGCCGCATTCAACACAGTCTCACATCCAGTATATTGCTCAGGAGATTGAAGGAGATCGGACAAAGAGACTCTGCTTTCCAATGGATGGAGAGTTTTTTATCTTCTCGCTCTCAGACGTCAATCTTGGCTCGTATTGTTCAGCACATATGGAACTGATCAAGGGAGTGCCCAGGGCTCCTGTCTGAGCCCCACTTTGTTTAATATCTATGTTGCTCCCTTGGCCAACCTTCTTAGGACGTGTGGGCTCATCCCCATCTCTTACGCCGACGATAAACAGCTGCTTTTTCCTTTTGATGAATTTACTCCATCAGTACAGTCGGCCTTCTCCTCTGGCAAGAGAGATATCTTAAATTGGACGAGGAGTAACTTCCTCCAAAGCAATGTTGGGAAGACCGAGATCTTGCTCTTTAGAGATGTACCCCTATTATGGACTTCCGATCTCAGTGTTCCCCCTGCCCCAAAGTCCATTGTTAAGAACTTAGGTATTCGCCTGGACCAGGCCCTTACTCTGAAGGAGCACGCTGCTCAGACAGCGGGCTCCTGTTTCCATGTGCTGGGCTTACTACGCTGAGTCTTTCCCTTGCGTCCCGATTCAACTTGGAAGACCCTGAGTTAGGCACTTATATTAAGCCACAGAAAAACAATGGGAGAGATAGGGAAGTACAGGAACACTCTCTTGATCCCCAGTAATATGTCAATAAACAAAAGAAGAGAGGTTAATGTCTCTTATAAGCCACTTGGATGGAGCCAACAGATTCAAGATATTCGCACCCTATTTGGGTTTGAAAGAAAGCCCTCACACACCGACCTAGTCAGTGTCATGCTTCATCATCGGGCCCCACCGAAGAGACCTAATGCCTCTTCGGTGTGCTGCGACGCCAGAAGACTGCGGAGCTGGTATTGTGTAAAGGGTGTGTTGTGAGGATAAATTAAGCTTAAAAGTGTCTAAAGGGTATCTAAAAAAAGTTTATTAATGATCCCTAGGACACGAATACAAGAGTTCTATGTGTCTGAATTGTAAAGCCAAAGGTAATGGTTGGTTTAATTCAGATTTAATATGTCAACATGTTTCAGCCTTAGTGTTGGTTTAATTTTACCTAGGCATTCGTCAGGACAATGATAAACCCCGGCGGTATGGACTCTCTAATCGTCCACCCTGACCTGGGGACGTGAAAGTGAAAAATAAAAAGGGTGTTTAAAGTGCATAAAAATAGGAAGAGCAAATGCTCATTCCAAAAATCACTCCTAGTTTTGGAGTGTCTCGGCACCTGTGGAACAAAAAAGTACGGACAGACATATAAGACAAACAAACAATTATTTGTAGGGCTATGCCATAGCACTTTTCCGTTCATGGTGCTCCAAATAAGTGGCAGCAAACGTGTTCCCAGAATAACTACTAGAGTTAAGCACCATCCACAAACCCTCTAGGGATGATACAACTAGTTCTGGGAAGTGTAGTGAAAATAGTGATTTAAAAGAAGCCGTGAGTGGCTTAAAAGGGGGTTAAAATCACATGGTATAAGTGTTTCAAAGGATCAATGGACAAAGAGTCAGTGACCCACACACGTAAGTATGATGTAAAAACAAGTCTCACTTTAAAGATTGGCGCTATCTGCACCATGGGTCTCAGGAGGGGGGTTGGAGTGTCCCTGGCACATCCTAAGGATAAGAAAACATAGGCTAGAAACATACGGAATCGCGATTAACTTAGCTTCATAGTATGGTTTTGGTCCGATCGTCAATGCAGCATTACTCACGCCCTCAGCACTCGCAGCCCACTTGTACACCTCGTACTACCTCTACCGGACCCCGACGATGGAGAGCGGGGCCGGTGGGTTCGTTTAAAAGGGCTGTGTAACGTTGTTGGCGCTCTTCCGGGTGGGCGTGGCTATTCCCGATCGAGGCCAGGGTGTTCTTTCCCGTGGGCGCGGTTCGGTGAAAACGAGGCTTGGTTGCACTCGTTTCTATGGAAACATTGTGTTATGTCTCCAAAGGGAGGCTTTACAAAAAATGGGAGTCTAGAGGGAAAGACAAACAGAACTAGGACGCCCTCCACTCTGAAAGCTAATCAACAACACCAGTCCTAGTTCCTATGGCAATATTCATTTACTAGACTGTAAACATCCATGGTCGAAATTCGTTATCCAGGGGATCTCTTTAGTCTCAAGATAATCCTAAGATGTTTCAATCTATTGCCTCTTTAAAACAACAACCTCTCTGATCTATACAGACAGGACAGCACAAACAAAAAATGTGTGAAAAGCGAGATGGCACCTCACGGGCGCACCACCAATGGGACCCCTGGTTGGTACTCACCAGGATGGCCCTGTTCTCATCATCGGTGCCATCAAGCTAAAACCAAAAACGTGTCTCGAACCTCAAAAATAAAAAGACAGTGGATGGTGCAGTGGACACAACTTATATGTGACACAACTAACAACATGTAACATTTAACATATAAGTCACTGCGCAACTGGGACAATAAACTTTACTTTCATTCCCTTCTTTGTTGCAAAACAGTGAACACACATATACTAAAAAAGAAGAGAGTAAATACTACCTATCGATTCACTCTCTACTTACAGCCGACATGTTTCATTGCCTTGGTTTCTATCAGGCAATTTCTTCAGGGCAATACACTTTAAATGCCACTGCAAGAGACACTGAAGCTTGGGTGCTGTAACATAAACAAACAAAAGTATGGTCACCTGGTATCCCTCTCTATGTTCTGCATATCAAAATGTCTATCAGACCACCATGCTGTATTGGTAAATAAATTCCATTATTACCCTGCATGCAGTTTTGCCTCTAATACCAGTCATGAAGTTATGATAAAATCGGATTCCAGCTCCCTTAGGTGAGCATGGTCCTTACTCCCCGTTCGAGAAAGTTACTGGAATGTAAAAAACACAAAGCGTTCAGTTATTTCAGTGTTGGAGCCTTCTCCTACCTGGCGCAGTGTGCACAGCCTAAATACAGTTACGCTAGATGTTACCGGTGTCAGAGTAGCGGTCGGCGTCCTCTCAACCCTCGAGCGCCGACCGAATGCATCTCTGCGTTATTTACCGGCTTTGGAGTCGGGTGTTTAGCGCACTGTGATTGGTCCTCGATGTTGGATGACGTGAGACTAGGCTGCCGATTTCCAGGATCTCTGATTGGTTCCTGAGGTCGCGTAACGCGCACTACAATTGGTCCACAGTGTCAGGTGACACGGGGACCCGGCTGCCGATTTTCGGGATCCGTGATAGGTCCCAGGCTTTTCTAATACTGGGTGCCGGTCTTCTGGGGAAGAACGCGGCCATTTGTAAATGGACCCTATTGCCTGGAATAGAATAGAATCAGTCTGACATTATTCAATATACGCCAATATTTTAGCTAAAAAAGAGCATAACTACACTTTCGATGTACGCTGGTGTTGATAAACGTGTACTTTATTTAGCTAGTGTAGAATTTAGCAAGATTGCAGTATATTAAGGATTTGTAATGGCAGTGCCAGCTGACACCCTGTTCTAAGAGTGATAAGGTCTATGGGCGAAGTAGACTATTATAGGCTAATATGGACCTAACACATGTTAAGCCTAGTCAGATCAGGTTTGTTGAAAATCACATTTCTGCTAAAATGGGGATATCCAGTTATATCAGGGAAGGTGTAGTACATATCTCAATATTAAATATAGATGTTATAATTTTAGATGTTAACTCCTAAAGGTGATGTACTCTTAGTTTAGGATGGTGGAGTACCACGAGTCAAAGGGACAGCAGAATACTGCGCTAGAAGACTGCTCTTCAGGTGGTTTAACGCAACTTATTCCATTCCAGTAGTTCGTTCAGCCCTTTCTGTTCGCTTTGCTCTTGATATATCCAACGAGCTTCCTTGGTGATTAAGTGTCTTTCCACAGACTGCACGTCGCCCATCACTCTCTCCAGCACTACCCATGTAAAGGTGTGTTTATTGCGGTGGCAATGTTGCACTAACTTAGTAGTCAGTTTTCCAATCCTTATTGTACTGACATGCTCCTGGATGCGGAGTTTGATCTTGCGTGTGGTGAGTCCGATGTATTCCAAACCACACTCACATTTTAGTCTGTATACCACGTTGGTTGTATTGCAGTTACTGAAGTGGTTCAGTGACCAAGTCTTTCCAGATTGAAGAGTCACGGTGGTGGTTTTCTTAGTCAAAGGGCATACAGAACAGCTCCCACATGGGAAGTGTCCTTTAGGGATGGTAGTGTTCTCAGCTTCTGGTCTTCCAACACTTCTGGTGTGAACCAGTTTGTCTTTCAGGTTACTTGCATCCAACCATCAAGCGAACTAGACAAGGGGGGCGCTCTTTTCATTACCTGGCCCCGCGCGCCTGGAATGAGCTTCCCATTTCTCTCAGACAAGCCCCTAGTCTGATGTCGTTCAGAAAGGCATTAAAAACCTGGCTGTTTACCAGTTAACTTCGCTGTTCCTTTTATTCTGCAGTTATGTTTCCTCTTCTTAAAGGACCTCTTCGCTAAAGCGCCGGGACACTCCTACTGGAGTAGCCGTTGCGCTATAGAAGAACCCTAATAACATAACATAACATAACTTGCTCTTCGGAAGGCAAACCGTGGTGGTGGCATCTTAAAATCCGCTGTTGAAAGTAGAGACCAGTGTTTCCTAATAGGTTGGCGGATCTTTGTGGCCATGGGATCATAGGTCATGACTACAGGTAGACAGTCTGACTTTTCTTTGACTTGTGTCTCTAACAAGGCTGCTCTGGGTGTATTCAAGGCTCTTTTTTGGGCTTGCTTGACTACTCTCCGTGGGTAGTCACGGGCTTCCAGTTTCGAACTCAGAACTCCCGCTTGTTCCTTATATAGGTCAGTTGATGAGCAATTTCGCCTGTACCTGAGAAATTGTCCTACAGGGAGATTGTCCCTCAGTGCTCTTGGATGATATGACCGGTATGACAGTAGTGAATTTCTATCGGTCGGCTTTTGATGCACACTTGTTCGAAAACCCCCTCCAGATGCCTCAATATCCAGATCAAGATAGACTGCCTTTGTTTGGTGGTAATTCCAGGTGAAACGAAGGCTCATGTCTTGAGTGTTCAGCCAATTTAAAAATTGGACCAGGAGTACCTCTTCTCCTGTCCAAAGGAGGAGCACATCATCAATGTATCACCTCCAGAGGCGTATATTGTCTCTGAAGGGATTGATGTCGGATTCGATGATGTGCTCCTCAAATTGGCCCACATAAATACAGGCAAGGCTGGGTGCCATCGTAGCCCCCATAGACGTTCCCGTCACTTGTAGAAATAGGTCATCTTTATAGCAGAAAAAGTTTCTTGTGAGAGCGATTTCCACACACTGTAACACAAAGCTTTGGGGGGCATCGTAGAACCATTCCTGTGTGGCCAATGCTCTAGATGCGGCCACTAGTGCGGCATCCTGAGGGATACACGAGTACAAGGACTCTATGTCTATAGTCACAATGTATTCGTTGGCAGGATCAAATGTTATTTGGTCCAGGACTTTTAAGATATCCATAGTGTCCTTGACATAGGATTTCTGGGTTACCACTGATTCGCGGAGAAAGTAATCAGCGAACTGCGATAAGGGCTCCAAAATGGATTGGATTCCAGATACAATTGGCCGGCCCGGCGGGGGCCGGGCCGGCTTGTGTATCTTCGGTAGGATGTAGAAGGCGGGGGTCCTGGGATTGGTGTTGACGAGGAACTCAGCTTCCTTCGCACTTATCCACTTCTTCTTCTCCAATACTGGAACCTCTCTCTAGGTTCTGTGACCAGTTCTTGAAGCCCCTGGTACAGGCAACTCCTTCGTACCTGAAAGATACCAAAAGTCTACTACATCTCCTGGCAGACATTACATTCGAGGTCAACTCAGTCACACTAGTGACCTTGGATGTTGAAAGCTTGTACACAAGCATCCCCCAGGACGATACCATCAAAGTCCTGGGGAAGGCATTGGATTCAATTGAATGGGAATATCAAACCCCAAAAAAATTCATTATTGATTGTGCGACAATAGCACTCAAAGAAAATTTCTTCTCTTTTAAGGATAAGCTGTTCCTTCAATGCTCGGGAACCTCGATGGGCAGTACCTTTGCCCCTAGTGTGGCCGGGCTGTACGTGGCGGATTTTGAAGCCCAGCACATTCTTCCTCCAACTGCGAAATTTTGTTCATCAATGCTTCTATGGAAGCGTTACATTGATGATATCTTGCTGTTATGGACAGGCAGTGAGAGTAATCTGGAAGCCTTCCTGATGTGGATTAACACTCTAGACAACAATTTGAGATTTACAAATACCACAAGCAAAACTGATATTGTTTTTCTGGATGTACTGATCACAATATCTGGCACATGTCTAACCACTAAAACTCATCATAAGCCAACAGCAAAGAATAATCTATTAGAATTCAGCAGCTTTCATCCGCGCCCCCTAAAAGAGAACCTTCCTTATGGGCAATACCTGAGGCTAAGGCGTAACTGCAGTACACTTACTGATTTCAAGGAACAAGCCTCAAGTCTAACTGAAAAACTGAAAGACAGAGGATATCCTTCTGCTATCCTCAATAAAGGCTTTAAGAGAGCTAGGAATCAGCCGAGAGAAGTCCTACTAGAAGAAAAAGTCAACAACCAAGAACCAGTGCCACTCACTTGTGTGACAACATTCAATGGGCTATCAAACTATATGAAAAAAACCATAAACAAACATTGGAGTATCATAAAGTCAGCAAAAAAAGACTGGGAAAAACCTATGTTTTCTTTCAAAAAAGGCCGAAGCTTAAGAGATGCCCTGGTTCACACCCGCCCAAAACATAAGACTGACCCTCAGACACCCTCAGTCACAACAGCATGGGGTCTTCCTCCCATTACAGGACACTATCCCTGCTCAGACTGTAGTATATGCCATCTTACAGAAGCTTCAAAATCACTTTCTTTGGAAGCAGGAAAAATCTGGACACAAGTTGCTCATACGAATTGCAACTCAAACAATGTGATATACCTAATAACATGTCCCTGTTCCTTACGCTACATCGGCATGACATCAAGAAAAGTGAAACAGCGCATTGGTGAGCACCGGAGTAATATCCGATGCAAAAAATTAACAACTAAACTGAGCCGACATTTTTTTGAACATAACCATACCCCGAATGATATGAAATGGACAATAATTGAAAAAATTACTGGTACCACAAACATCCCTACCAGACTCTTTGAGAAAGAACAGCGGTGGGTGTACCGTCTAGGTACCAACATCATTGGGCTCAATGATGATATCCCATGGAATACTGTACTAAACTGAAACCCTTTGATTTTAATGTTTGCCAAAGTACTAAGTGTTCAGGGAAAACAAACAAACAAGAGATCAATCTGAAAAGAGTACCAATCATGTCCGTCCGATCAGTAGCGCACTATTTACAAATAAACATCAATGTTGTAAATATCACGAATTTAATTCCCAGATTCTTATGAATATTCACATTCATGTAGTAAACATTGCGCTTATTTTACTCTGCGCTCCTAAATGTACAGATACCTGTAGATCTCAATTAAATACACAAGCCAAGACAAATTGTGTTGTACTGGCGAGAAATATTAACCCATCTCAAACAGCAAAGTAACACTGCTGTTATTTACATCCCCTAAATTAATGATCGGCCTAAAGACTCTAACCTCGATTTAATAAACACTATGCAATGTTTTATATGGAAACGAGCACAACCAAGCCTCGCCTTTATATTTTTTTATTTTTTATTTTTGACTTCTCCTTGACGAACGAAGACTCAGGCCCGAAGTCAAGGATTGGCCCATTAAGGCAAGCCTCCCTTTGGAGACATAACACAATGTTTCCATAGAAACGAGTGCAACCAAGCCTCGTTTTCACCGAACCGCGCCCACGGGAAAGAACACCCTGGCCTCGATCGGGAATAGCCACGCCCACCCGGAAGAGCGCCAACAACGTTACACAGCCCTTTTAAACGAACCCACCGGCCCCGCTCTCCATCGTCGGGGTCCGGTAGAGGTAGTACGAGGTGTACAAGTGGGCTGCGAGTGCTGAGGGCGTGAGTACTGCTGCATTGACGATCGGACCAAAACCATACTATGAAGCTAAGTTAATCGCGATTCCGTATGTTTCTAGCCTATGTTTTCTTATCCTTAGGATGTGCCAGGGACACTCCAACCCCCCTCCTGAGACCCATGGTGCAGATAGCGCCAATCTTTAAAGTGAGACTTGTTTTTACATCATACTTACGTGTGTGGGTCACTGACTCTTTGTCCATTGATCCTTTGAAACACTTATACCATGTGATTTTAACCCCCTTTTAAGCCACTCACGGCTTCTTTTAAATCACTATTTTCACTACACTTCCCAGAACTAGTTGTATCATCCCTAGAGGGTTTGTGGATGGTGCTTAACTCTAGTAGTTATTCTGGGAACACGTTTGCTGCCACTTATTTGGAGCACCATGAACGGAAAAGTGCTATGGCATAGCCCTACAAATAATTGTTTGTTTGTCTTATATGTCTGTCCGTACTTTTTTGTTCCACAGGTGCCGAGACACTCCAAAACTAGGAGTGATTTTTGGAATGAGCATTTGCTCTTCCTATTTTTATGCACTTTAAACACCCTTTTTATTTTTCACTTTCACGTCCCCAGGTCAGGGTGGACGATTAGAGAGTCCATACCGCCGGGGTTTATCATTGTCCTGACGAATGCCTAGGTAAAATTAAACCAACACTAAGGCTGAAACATGTTGACATATTAAATCTGAATTAAACCAACCATTACCTTTGGCTTTACAATTCAGACACATAGAACTCTTGTATTCGTGTCCTAGGGATCATTAATAAACTTTTTTTAGATACCCTTTAGACACTTTTAAGCTTAATTTATCCTCACAACACACCCTTTACACAATACCAGCTCCGCAGTCTTCTGGTGTCGCAGCACACCGAAGAGGCATTAGGTCTCTTCGGTGGGGCCCGATGATGAAGCATGACACTGACTAGGTCGGTGTGTGAGGGCTTTCTTTCAAACCCAAATAGGGTGCGAATATCTTGAATCTGTTGGCTCCATCCAAGTGGCTTATAAGAGACATTAACCTCTCTTCTTTTGTTTATTGACTTATATTAAGCCGTCTGTACTACTGCAATGGCCTCTGGTCTCTGCCAATGAGTTCTCGCTTAGCAGACTGCAGGTAGTCCAGAACACTGCGGCTTGATTGGACCTCAACGCCCCTTCCAGGACTGCCTCCCGCCCTCTTCTTTGTCAGCTTCACTGGCTTCAAATACACAAACGGGTTAAGTTCAACTTTTGCTGCACCATTCACAAGGCTTTATTCAACCTCGGCCCGCCTATCTTTCTGAGAGATTTACATCATACCTGCCCCCTAGGTCCCTGCGCTCGGGATCTATGTCTCTTCTTGTGGTCCCCAGAGTTAGGAATGCCAGACTGGTTGGGAAGGCTCTCCCCCACCTCGGTCCCCTCTATTGGAATAAGCTCCCTCTGCATCTGAGACAATGCCCCGACCACTTACAATTCAGAAAGCAGCTTAAGACTATTCTTTTCTGTCTCTGATCATGTTGTAGAACCTCTGCTTTCCCTTTGCCCATCCAAAGCGCAGAGATACCCCTTCGGTGGTTGATTCGGCGCTATATAAATAAATAAATGAAAT
Organism: Lissotriton vulgaris; assembly: GCF_964263255.1. Lineage (NCBI taxonomy): Eukaryota > Metazoa > Chordata > Amphibia > Caudata > Salamandridae > Lissotriton > Lissotriton vulgaris. The sequence goes on along the minus strand of NW_028244385.1, from coordinate 420,461 downwards.
AAAAATATATAAAATGATGACTGAGGGTGATTGAACTAACTGTGTCCTAGATATAAAAATGAGTCATTTGAATCTGCACAATTAAACAAAGTAATGTACATATTTGCACACTTTGTAGAATGCACATAATTGCCACAATTGGGCAAAAATTGCATTAATTGGCATTGTGGAAACTTGGCAACAAATGTCTCACTGCGTCACTGTGGAAATGGGAGAAATATAAACATATTTTAATGTTTTTATTAGACAGAATTAGTGCTATGTGGCATAGATAATAAAATTGTGTGGCAAAGTTATCTAAATCATACAGAAAATCTGATAAGTATGCAACACATTCTCTCTAAGTACTATTTTCAACCATTTGAATAAGAAACAACACAACACTTTCTGTGAATTATATAACTTTTTTTCAGATAATGTGTGAAATAATGCGGCAAAACCACTAAATTAATAATTTTGTGGTAAACACGGCAACCACAGAATCGCCTACACCTCCTTACCCTCACCATTACCCATTGGTTAATTAACAATTTTTTCAAAGCCTAAACATTTTAATTCGAATCACTGCCCAGTTTATCTGCACTTTCAAGAAAACTGTTTTATCAAGGTAACTATTCCCCAAAAAACGTAAAATAAATCCATAATGGGTACTATGTGTAATAATAGTCATGTATTGACATCTCAATCTCAAGTTGCTGGTGAAATTTAAAAACTACTCGCCCTTCGGTCTTGTGATTTTTGATGTCACCAGAACTTTTCTTTAGCAATATTGATCCATAAAACAACACAGGTAACTATTATGTATCCTCTGTATGTGGCAGTCACCACTGCGTAGTGATGGAACAGCTACAATTTCCATTAAAAGGGACTATTTTTTAAGTTTTCAGTTCAGAATAAAGTTTATTGAAAGTTTTAAAAGAGTCATATAAACAATTTAAATGAGTCATATAAACAATTTAAATACATGGATACATGAAATTAATACAGAAAAAATAAAACACATGAGAATGAGAATCTAAAATAGATAAGAGAAAACAATTCATATACGGTAAATACAAAAAATACCAGCTAGGAAATAAAGAATAATACATCACTTTGAAATACAATATTAAACAACAGGGCAATTGTGTAAATATTATGAAAAAGAAAAAAGATAATACAATAAGAGGAACTCAAGGAGGTTTGGCAATTTCTTGTTGAAAGGGAGATTTAGGCATAGAACGAAGAGCAAATGAATCAAAAAATGAAGTAACCGGATCCCATAACGGCTTTTGTTTTTTGGGCTAAAACAAGTGGGTAAACATATGTTGTGTCCAACCTGTGATTATAGCAGAGAGCGTACCACCAAGCCTGTTAAGAGAGTTTAATGGAATCCTTCCAAGCTTTGGCAATTTGCTGAAAAGCTACTGCAAGAAGTAAGTCAATTATTTTTGTATTGAGATTACAAGGTTTCCAGATAGGGGATATACTACCTAAAAAAATATGGGAAATATGAAACGGATGTGTAGTGGAAACATTTTTGTTAATTTGAGACCATACCTGAACCCAAAACAGGCGAACCAGAGTGCAATTGAAAAGCATGTGTAAAAGATCTGCTTGAGGAGCTGAACAGGACCAACAGGCGTGTGATAGGGCAGGATATCTTTTACTAAGTGTTAACGGGGAAAGTAGGAGACGATTATAGATGAAAAATAGAGTCTGGATAGTGTTTGCAGCTCTTGATGATTTCCGTAACTTAACCCATAGTCTATCCCGGAGATCAACAGGCCATGAAAGGCCCATGTCAACTTCCCATGCCTCCTCTACCTTTGTCTTGGTGCGTGGTGATAGTGGAGCATGTAAGAAAGAATATATTTTTGACGCCCTGGTTCCTTTAGTGAGTAAAGTGCGTAGTTGAGATCCTGAAGTGGTGTAGAGGATAACCGGATATGCAAATCAAATGCGGATTGATGTGCTTGTGTTAATCTGAGATAATTGGTACAAAAGGAAGAAGGGAGATGGAAGGATTCTGCAACAACTGAAAATGGGAGAATGCGCGATTGATGAAATAATTGATGTACCCTTATAAGACCACGACTTCTCCATGACTTCCAGAAGAAAGGCTTATTATTTATTAAAATCGATGAGTCGTGCCATATAGTTCGATCGTGGAAGGAAGAGATTGAAGGAGGCGGTAGAATTTTCAAGGTATATTTGAGAATCGGAGTAGAAATAGATTGTGGCGAACGAGAAAAAGAAAGGTATTCTAGGAAAGAAAAGGGAGATATATATTCCAATTCTAATGTTGTCCATAGGGGGGAGAAACTGGGAGAGCCATCGAGCCATCTAGAAGCTTGGTTTAACAAAAAAGATTTATGATGCAAAGAAAAATTTGGAAAATTGACCCCACCCTCCGCCTTTGGTCTTGTTAACTTAGATAAAGACATGCAAGCCTTTTTGCGACCCCATAGAAATGAAGACAAGATGGAGTTAATTTTTTTTAAATGAAATAAAGGAATAGAAAATGGAATGTTGGAAATCATAAATAAGACTAAGGGGGAAAGCATCATCTTGATCGTATCCAACCTATCCCACCAGGAAAGATATAAAGGGTGCCATTTAGTGGTAAGATCTGTCAACTTTTTAAGGCATTCATCCATACAACGAGAAACCGTACCTGAAAGAGTGGGGGTGAAGTGAAGACCCAAATATTTGATGCAATTAGGATTCCACGTAAAGCCGTAAGAAATGAAATCCGATTTATAAGTAAATTTGGTGAAAGGTAAAATTTCACATTTATCTTTGTTTAATTTGTAACCTGAAACAGAGGCAAATGAATTGACTTCATTTAGAAAAGCAGGTAGGGAAGTTGTGGGTTCAGACAAAAATAATAAAACGTCATCTGCATAAGCAGCCATTTTGATTGTGGATTGTTGAAACGTAAAGCCCTTTATAGCAGCATTTTGGCGGATTCACAAAAGAAAGGGTGCTAGGGCAAGATTAAATAGGAAAGGGGAAAGAGGACACCCTTGACGTGCCCCTCTAGCAAGAGGGAAATAAGAAGAAATGCCACCATTCGCTGCAATAGCAGCTCTAGGGTGTGAATACAAAAGAGAAATGAGGGTCGAAATTCGTGGACCAAATCCTAACCATTTCAACGTTTGGAAAAGATACGACCACTCAACTCTATCGAAAGCCTTTTCCGCATTCAAGGCAATAGCAGCAATAGAATGAGATGGAGTGCGAAGTCTTGGAGAGAATGTCAAAGAACAGTCTGGTATTATCTGAAAGCAATCTACCCTTAACAAAACTAGACTGCTCCTTCCCTAATAAATCCGGTAAGAAGGATTCTAAACGAAGCGCCAAAGATTTAGAGAAAATTTTGTAATCAATATTTACCAGAGAGATGGGTCTATAATTCTTACAATACTGCGGATCTTTACCTGGTTTGGGGAGAATGCAAATAAGAGCATCAGAAAAAGAACCAGAATTAAGAAAAGAAGAAATAAGAGAAGTTCATTTTGGAATAAGTAAAGCTGAGAAGTGAAGAAAAAATTCTACTGTGAATCCATCCGGACCAGGAGCCTTATCTTTTTTGAGAGCCTTCAAAGCACCAAGAAGTTCTTTTTGAGTTATATGTGATTCTAAAGAAGAAAAGTCAGGAGTAGTAGTGAAAGGAAAATCATTAATGGAAAGAAATTGAAAAATATCCTGTGATGAGGAGGTTGTTTCTGAGAAATATAGTGATTTGTAAAACTTAAGAAATTCCGTTAAGATGTCTTCATCTGTGTGTTTTAAAACAGAATCCCGATCGTAAATACTGTCTATATTAGTCTTATTCTTTTTAATTTTCAAATAATTAGCCAATAGTTTGCCAGCTTTATTTTGGCCTCCATAAAATTTAGCACTAGAACGCAATAAGTAGTTGGAAGCATTGTTCGTGGTATCCTTATTAAATTGCAACTTAGTAGCTATGAGCTTGTTTAAGCAGTCAGAAGATTTAGAAGCAAAGTATGAGTGCTCTAGATTCTTGATCTTAGAGAAGAGATCGTTAGTGATTTGCTCAGCTTTCTTACATTTACGAGAGACATAACCAATAATGAAATCCCTAGCAGATGCCTTAAAGGCATCCCACACAACAGGAAAAGACACCTCAGAAGATTCATTATGTAGGAAGAAATCATGAAAAAAGGCAGTAAAGAGTGAAACAAAATCGGGATCAAGAAGGAGAGAATTATTAAAACGCCATTTTTTGTTTAGAGCGTCGAGGTGAATGGAGACTGTTGCATGGTGCATGATCCGATATCAAAATGGATCCAATGTCAGAAGCAAAGAGAGATTGAGAAAGATGATGTGAGATAAAGAAATAATCAAGTCGAGATTGTGTCTGATGTGGTGGAGAGAAAAAAGAATATTCTCTTAGAGTGGGGTTAACCAACAACCAGGCGTCAATGAGTTTAAATTGATGTATGAGTGCTGTGAAAGATTTATGTGATTTGTGGGGAATGTAAGTGGTAACAGAATTCCTATCTAGAAAATGATCAAAATCTTCATTGCAATCTCCCGCCAAAATGAAATTATCTTCATAATATTGGGTAATGTGAGGAGATAGAGAGGACCAAAAAGAAGCATCACCTGTAGTTGGGGCATAGATATTGAGGAGGGAGACTGGGGTACTATCTACAACAAACTTAACCAAAACCCATCTGCCAGATTGATCCGCTGAGTCAGCAACAAATTTGACGGAAAGGGATTTATGAAATAAAATGAGAACTCCATTGCGCTTACCGTCACCTGGGGAAAAAAATACCTCCCCAACCCAATTTCTATTAAGTTTGATAGATTCCTCAGGTGAGAGGTGCGAATCTTGTAAACAGGCAATGTCCGCCTTAAGTTTGGCTAAGTGTGTCAAAACTCTCTGCCTCATTATGGGGGAGTACAAACCTCTAACGTTCAATGAAACAATCTTTAAAGGCATTCAAAAAAGCAAGAAAAAATACATAATAAGCTGGTAAAAACAATTCAATAATATGATGAAAATCAGACTTAAAATTAAGCTATCAATAATAAATCTGAAGAATAAATGACAAAAAACTGTTAAAGTGTGGAAAGAGGAGCAATACATAATGTGACAATTTTGTATATATAAATAAGTAAAACTGTGAGAAAATGAACTTTCAATATAGTAATACAAGAGAAAAGAAATGTATCCATCAGTAATCAATGAAAACGAGAGAACAAATGATGAATGAGCTAGAAGCACGAGAAATGAAAAAGAAGAATAGAGAAAATAGGAGAGCGTCCAGGAGAAAAGGAGAAGAGTGAAAAAAGATGAATAAAGGGTAAACCTTGGAGGACGGGAAGAAGAAAGAGACAGGAGAAGAAGAAGAAAAAAACAAAAAAGGAAGATAAAAAGAGAGAAATATGACTTACAGAACATCCAAGACATGTACGGATGGGAAGGATGAAGGCCACATAGGATAATGACGGGTACGCAACTCATAAGGGAAGGCGGGGGGGGGGAGAGACGAATCAGCGAACTACAGGAATAAAATGAAGGGAAGGAAAAACACGTAGGGCAATGATCCATAAAGTGGAGACAAAAAACAAGAACAGCATTAACAACTAGGTAATTCAAAGAAGTAATATAAAACAGAACAGTACCTAAGAACTAACCAACACAGTGAGAGAAATATATAGGCAGCACCATAAGACAACCATAGAAAACATCAAGTAAATTGGGAAACAGAAGCAACATCCATATCACTAGCACTGTGCGAATATAAAAAACTCTTCAGTTTCAGCGGGTCTTCATAGGTAGTGGTTTTGTTATTAAAAGTCACCCTGAAAAGGTAAGGATGAAACAAACCATAACGTGCACCAAGAGAACGCAATTGAGGCCTCAATGACAAGAATTCCTTGCGTCTGTTGGCTGTTGCTTTAGCATAGTCTTGGGAGAAAAAGAGGGAATTGCCTGACCATGTGATTCGTTTCATAGCTCGTGCAGCTGAGATAATCTTGAGCAGATACGTATATTCAAGGAAGTAGATGATAACTCCCCTAGGTTTCCTGACAGTTGAGGAGGAAGATGCATTCGAAGGAGGACCTAAGCGGTGTGCCCTTTGTATATTAATATTGGTACTATCAGACAATGAAAGAAGTTTTGGCAAGAAGGACTTGAAAAACCCCAGGGAGTCTGACCCCTCTGTCCCTTCCGGAAGGTCATAAATTCGTAAATTATTCCTTCTATTGCGATTTTCCAAATTTTCAAGTTGCTTGTGCATGGCTGAGACTTGCGCACAAAGCGGATCCACCTTTGAGACAGACGAGGTCAAGGAAACAACATAACGCTCCAACTGGGTGACCCGACCATCAACAGCCAATAACTTGTCAGTAATCGTTAGTAGAGTGGCTCTAGACTCATCAATGAAGGGACATAATGCTCTTATTTCTTCCTTATTAGCTGAAGAGACGGACGAATTCGATGAAGGTGACGTATGCTTAGAAGATGATTCCTGTGAATCCTCCATTTCGAGACAATGAAATCTGGAACTCGTCTGAATCAAGAACTTTCGTGAAGGAATTAAAGGTTTATGCAAGTCTTTTGAAAACCTACTCATGAGGAAGAAAAAATTGTACCAAAAATAGAATAACACTTTACATTAGCTAAATACGCCTACAAGTAAAATAAAGCAGATAGAAGTGAGGAGAAACCAGTCATACAGTTATAAAATGAAGCAGAAATATGCAAATGACATAAATACAAAAATAATGAATTAAAATTGCACTATATGTAAGGTACTAGCATAGCAAAGATCAGTAAAATGCAATAATATGAGAGGATGCAACCATATATCAACGAAACCATTCAATACAATATAAAGCAAGGTATAACGATATGTTTGCATATAATTGTTAAAGAAGCATACACATATGACCTCAAAATGACTAAAAATGCGGAGTAAGAACATGAGAAGAAAAATAGAAGAGGCACTGTATAATAAAAGTCAAGGAGAAAGTAGGAGATCTTTAAGTAAAACCACTTGAGTATTTGAAAGAATAAAGGCTCCAAAAGCTCAAAAGAGAAGCTGAAAAGGAAGCATTTCGAGTACATGCACAGCTGACCTCCAGACCTGAAGTAGGAATATTAGACTACAATATAAATAATATTCAGAAACTGCACATCATCCATGGAACTGGAAGGTGATGAAATGGCAGCATATAGTCAGGTCAGGAAATGTGCTGTAAAGCAAGCTATATTGCCAGTAGGAAAAGGAATAATATCAGCTGAGAATCTGCAGTCAGCGAAGAAAAATAAACTTGAAGCAGCAGTGAACTTGAGGAACCATTACAATAGAAAGCAGCATCAAAAACCAGAAAAGAACAAGCTGCCGCTTGTCTCCCTAGATAAACTGCCAAGTAACTGCTAGGAGCGAAGCTCCGTCAGCAGGGTTCGCAAAATGGCGGCCGCGCCACCTCAGAGGCACTGGAAACAAACAAAGCGGCAAAAGAAAGGCTGCAAACTGCACTCACGTCTCCACACAGCGAAGGCAGTTCAGCAAATGCACAAAAGGAAGAAGCGGCATTATAAATCACGTTGTGACTTGAAACAAAACCCGGAATATCGCTAGGAGCAAAGCTCCGTCAGTGAGGACCGTAAAATGGCCGTGCTCTCACCAGGCGTCACAGCTACGCAGATATGCAAACAGAGCCTTCCGACTTCAAAAGGTTCAGCTGATGGGACCTTCGAGTGCAGCAGACAATCTGAGAACCAGTGTGGCTGTTTGGAAGCCTCAGGACAACGAAAGGAGCCGCGTCATGTTCTCCTTCACCACCGCCGCCCGGGAGAGCTACGAGAACGCCGCCATCTCCTGTGGGCGCTAGCCACGCCCCCTAAAAGGGACTATTTAATTTGCCAACAACGTTTGCCCCATTTGTGCTGCACACACTCTGACACTTGATTAGTATGGTAAACAAAGGTGTTATTAACAATGTTTTGTCTATTCTCTTTAATTTTGCCCCCTCTGAGCTTTGCTTGAAACATGAAATACTTGCACTGGGTGCAGTTTGCTAATGGCTTGACAGATTTGTTGCAGATTCATCAAACAGTGATAAAGTTATAAGCAAAAGAAATAGTAACCCCCTCCCCCCATTTTTGCCCTTTCACAATGGGTTAGCAAAAAACTTGGCAAAGCTATGGAGAACCAAACCTTCCCGGTTTCTGCCAAATGTTGTCCAGATTTGTCAGAAAGATTCAATATTATCTCCAATGGAGCACGTTTTGCCTCCCTCCTTTTTAACTGCCCCCTGCTCAAATTTAGAAAATACCAGGATTAGGCTAAATGTGCTAAGACTTTGCAAACGTTTATGCAGGTCCATCAGTGTCCAAGTTATTATTAAATAACACATGTTTGGCACCGTCTAACTTTGCACTCCCATTGAATCTGCACGAAACCTGTAATACCTGCACTGGGTGTAAGTGGCTAACCCCCAGCCGCATTTCATGCAAATTCAGCAAACATCGCCAAAGCTATACACTGCATTTTGTCTCTGCCATGTGTCACTGTACTACATTTAAACTGCAGCCTAGCCAAAGCACAGTGATGCTCCTGGCAGAGTTATATTTTTGTTGCATATGTGGGTGCTGTTAACATACACAGCAGCCTACATTTGACTTTTAACTTTCCAGGACATAGGTACTATTTAGGCACCATTTGCAATTGACTTATTGGCAGGGATACTGGAGTTCTGCAGCTCTGCATCTGTTGCTTTTTCACAAATGTATGGAACTTCTGCCTATGCCACATAATTCATCATTTTCTGCATAATCTGCAGATTTTAATAAAAATTGTTTGTGCTCAAATGGATCAAAAGTTACTAAAACATTGCAAAATGTGTTCACACACAGTGAAAGGCCCTTCCCAAAGGTTAACTGGTCTTCTTTCAGTTGCTTAATTCTGTATTTGGTTATTAAGGAGGTACTAGTGAGATGAGAAATTGTTGCCCAGACAATATTACCATGTGTAATCATTACAAAATAATTACGTAATGTATAAAAAAATGTGCCACATTAATATATATTTATTTATTTGGAGTTTTATATAGCGCTTACAAGACCCGGGGGTATCAGAGCGCTTTACAGCATACATGTATAGAAACATAAACATTAGAATTAAGTGTAGCATCTAGAGTACTGGGCTAGGTCAAAAAGATTGAGGTCATTGGCCAGATGCACAGAGATGACGGTTGAGGTGAAATTCTTTTAGTTGTCTCTGGAAGATCGTGAAGGAGGGATTAGTCCTGATGTGGGTAAGGGGAGAGTGTCGATTTTTGGGGCATTCCCAGAGAAAGAGCGGGAGGGCTTTTTGTTTATGTCTTTGTGGGTGGATTAAGAGGAGTGAGTTGGAGCTTCTTAGGTTTCTTGATTGTCCAGCTTTTGTGAGTTTGGCAGTGAGGTAGTCCTGTTTGCCTGTGTGTAAGGCTTTATGGGTGAGACAGGCAGTTTTGAAGGCGCAGCCAGGGCCGGACTGGCCGTTGCGGGCACCGGGCATTCCCCCGGTGCGCCGCAAGGGTGGGGGCCAGTTTTGGGCCCCTACGGCCGATTTTGTTATAGGGCCGTTTTTGCAGAATAGCTGCAAAATCGGCCCTGTAACAAAATCGGCCAAAAACCAGCCCCGGCAAAGAGCTCGGTCGCTCCCCCAGGGGGTCGGCTGAGCACTTTGCCGGGGCCGGTTTTGGTTCCCAGTCCGGCCCTGGGCACAGCGTGCTTCGATGGGTAGCCATTTTAGGGCCTGTAATGCAGGGGTGATGTGGTCTTGATTCTTGGTACCTATGATCATTCTTGCTGCCGCGTTTAAGGTGGCTCTCATGCGGGCTGTGTGTGTTTTAGCTGTAACATTTAGTGTGGCATTTCAATAGTCAAGTTTGGACAGAAAGATTGGGTTGCGATTTTTGAATCATTGGGGAGTATGAAAAGTTTGATTTTATTGAGGCATTTTAGGTTGTAGAGGGCACCTTTTGATGTGAATTTATTGTGGGAGCTCGTGTTGCGACTTGAGTCTAGAGAGCTCCCTAGTGATTTAGCTGAGTTTGCAGCAGTGACTTTGCAGTGTAGGGAGTTAAGGTTATTTATCCATTCTTGAATCTGAGGGGTTTGCTCGTGATTGGAGAAGACAAGGATTTGGTTTTTTTCTTGGTTGAGTTCAAGGTGGTTTAGTGTTAGCCAGTTTTCTACTTTTGAAAGAGTGGAGTTGAGATGGAGGATGTCATTGAGGGAGGGGATCTTGTGGTACAGCTGTGTGTCATCAGCATGGAGGTGGTAGGCGATGCTTGCTTGTTTTAGAATGGTAGCGAGCGGTTCCATGTAAATGTTGAAGAGTGTGGGGGAGAGGACTGAGCCTTGAGGGACACCTTGAGGTGAGGGGGAGGTGTTGGACATCGAGTTTTTGATTTTTATGAGTTGGGAGCGGGTATTTAGAACCATTTTAGGACATTGCCATTTGCTCCGACACGCTTGTGTAGGGCGTCTAAGCGTAGATTGTGATCAACTGTGTCAAAAGCAGGGGGCGGAGCTGGACCGGCGACCAAGATGGCCGCTCGGGGTCCCGGCTCCGCCGACCTTCTTCCCTTACCGCCCGATCTAGCCGCCTGTCCCGCGCAGATACGGAGCTTCTGTATGTCGGAAGGGGTACTGAGACGCGGTGCCTGACTTTGGGGAATTTCTGAGCTCCGGGGACAGAGATATGGACCCCCGTACGTTGCGGCCTGCCCGATACCTGCAGCCGGGACCTCACGTTACACTGCTTCCGGCCGCCAGTTGAACAACAGCGGCCATACAGACCCGGAAGAAGCCGGCCGACCGTCATGGAGGTCAGCCCGCCCCCCGACAGTGTATTTTCAGCGTGTGACCATTGGAGCCTGATACAAGTGGAATGAGCCGTCCCTCTATGCCGATCCCTCTAATCCCCCCCGAGCGCAGCTCGTCGGCAACGGGACACTGGAAGCTGCTCTTTGTTTCCCTAACGGTACTTTGTTGGATCCGTGTACGTTTGTCTGTATCCTACGCTCCAGTTCACCGGAGCCGGTGGATGTAAAACGTTGCTGTGGCACTTTTTGGGCTGAGGGGGCTCGTATGTACCCTTCAGTGGTGAGTGAGGATGGCACCCGCATTGTGCACTAATGTTGAGGCTTTGGTGGACTACGCTCCTCTATCTGGCGGGGACCGGCGGCTTCGATGCTCGTCTGAGCTGCGCTCATGTGGTGTATTCTTATGGAAGTGGCGCCTCGATGGGTCATATCTGGTCATGGCAGTGGCTGTGCGAATTAAAGACCGGGGGGAAGTGATCGAATACCCCCTGTGTGCTGGAGGGTTACAATCTGGACGTGCTATGGGAATGATCCCGGTTGCCTTTGGACCGGACGATTAACTCGAGGCCGGCATCAGCTCTGGAAGTCACTGATTGTGTGACACATGCTGCAGTTCCCCATGAAGGCGCCACGATCGGGTGTGGAGGTGACTATACTGTGGCTGAGAGGTGAATATGCTTATTTAAGAGACTCCCTGGCAGTTCTACGTGGACCGACGCTAGGATAACTGTCTCCGTGGGTGAATGTGGAAGGCTGCCGAGCGAACCGCACCATGTGACATCGTAATAACTCTGGCCTCCCCTGGACTGGCTTGCGTGCTCCATCTAGTACTTTGCTAGCCCGACCCTGCACTACATAGACTGTGTAATTTTGTGATTTGAGCTTGGTGGGTCTGTGGGAGTCGATGGCACTCGGGGCGCCATTGTTGCTGCACGGGGGGATTTACATCTTCACCGTGTGATTTGAGAAGCTGAGCGGCGACTGCTATCCTGACTATGTGGGTGCTTCCGAGGTTATGGTTGTAATTCCGAAGTAGTTGAAATAGCCAGGTGGCGGTGGGGGGGGGGTCGGGGAACCCGTAATGGGAACCCTCCATATTTCCTCTTTCTCCTATCGTGGGGTGCTAGTTAACTTCTTTCCTTTCCCCTCTTTATTTCTTCTACCTTGGTGTAGATTATTGTCTCTCTCTCTTTTCTCTTACTCTCTTTTCTATATTTCGGGTTTCATATATTGGGCGACAGGCACGCTGCTAGGGGGGTAGGCCGTAGCCGTACGCAGGGGTGCAGGGTGGGGGGATGGGGGAGGGGTGTTATTGTTTTTCTTCCTTTCTTTTTCGCTTCTATGGCCTTCTTTATTTTTGTTGCTCTTGGCCCGTTTTCACTTCCTCTTCTCTTCCCCTTTTCTCGGGATCTGCGTGGAGTTACTTCTCCGCATGCTTTTCATATTTCAGACAATGAGGGTGGAATTTTCTAAATGCTTTGCTTACTGCAGTCTGGAACTGTTTCGGTGGGAGAACTGCATTGCTTATTGATTATCCTGATTATGTATTGGAGCGCAAATATCTTGCCTACAGTAATCCTGACTGTGAATATCCTGCCTATTGAATATCCCTTGATTTGTTATGGCTTAAGGGTAATGCACCAGATCCTGTTCTTCCCATTTAAAACTAAAAAGGAACCTTCTTTAATCCTGTTACCGTTATGGTGAGAACGCTCTCCTGTGTTACAACCGAGTATTTGAGGAGCGGATTCTTGTATTGCTATGGCCTACTTGTTTACATTTGACCGCTTCTGCCTTGATGGCTGACCGTGATGGTTTTAAATGCTCCTGATTGTACCTGATTTAAGTACCAATAAAGGTTTACCAAAAAAAAAAAACTGTGTCAAAAGCAGTTGATATGTCGAGGAGGACAAGTAGGCAGCATCTGTCAGAGTCAAGGGTTGTTGTGAATGTCATTGGTAATGCTCATTATAGCGGTTTCTGTGCTGCATCCCTACCTGAACCCGGATTGGTGTGAGTCAAGTAGGTTGTTAGATTCCAGGTGTTGGTTCAGTTGGGAGTGAACACATTTCTCCAGGATTTTGGCTACTAAAGGAAGGTTTTACAGGTCATTCGGGCCAGCATCAGTTTTTTTAGAAGAGGGGGTGACTTGGCCTTGTTTGAGGCAGTCGGGCATCAGTCCGTTGATTAGGGAGCTGTGGATAATCTTTGTCCATAGTGGGGTTAGGGTAAGGTTTAGGTTCTTTGCTAGGGAGGCGGGTAGAGGGTCTAAATAGTGGTTGGAGGGTTAGGAGCTGACAATCAGATTGGAAATGTCCTCTTCGGAGTGAGGTTTGAAGTCCTTCCATCGCTTGGGGGAAAATGGGGGACTAGGGTGAGGGCTGATTTTGAACATAGACAGAGGAGGGGTCTCAGCTTCGAGGAGCACGTTGTGAGCTGGGGTGGGTTAGGTTTCATTAAGGGTAAGGATTTGCAGTGTTGGGATTGAGGGTGGGGGTTTAGGGAGAGCTCGATATTGGTGATTTTGTCATTGAAGAATTTGGCCAGGTTGTTACTCTGAAGTTTGGAGGCAAGGGGGTAAGCTTTGAAGGGCTTGGAGGTCTGTTTCTGGATGATGTTGAGACGTTCTTTGGGACGGTTTTTTGGCTTCGTCTAGTGTGCTTCGGAAGAAGGAGGCTTTCTCCTTGATTATGTGTTTTTTGTAGTTACTGTGTTCTTCCCTGAGCTGAGTTAGGTTGGTTGTGAATGGGTTCCCTCTCCAGAGTCTCTCAGCAGCTCTTACTTTTCTTCTTACGGAGTTGAAGCCATTGTTGAACCAGACTCTGGAGGGGATGTCTCTGACTTTTCAGTTTCAGGTGGGCTAGTTGGTCAAGAGCAGTTGTCATTGTCACGTTGTACAGTGTTGTGAGCTCAACCGTGTCAAGATTGTCTGTACAGGTTGGGAGAAGTGATGCTAAGGTTTCTTCAAGGTCAGGGAGTGGGATGTCCTTGAGGTTCCTACTCCTTTGATGGGTAATTTGTATTTTGATTGGTGGAGCTGCTGTTTGATTGATGTTGAATATAATGATGTGGTGGTCTGACCAGTCGGTTGGGAGAATGTTATTGATGGTTATGGTTTCGCTTTTGGCTATGATTGCATCTAAGGTAGAGCCCTTGTTGTAGGTGAATACCTGGATGTTGGAAGGGGGGTTTGGGTTTTTCTGGGGTCGTAGGTTTTAGCAAGTGTTGTTGCCTCTCTCAGAGACATCTCAGGGTTTGTTCTTCTTGGTCTGAGAGATTGGGTGTTGCGAGGGAAGGAGCGAGAGCTGGTCTCTGATGATTAGGCTCGTAAGGTGGCTCACTGGTGTTTATGCCGGAGGCAAGTATTGAGTGTTGGGTGGGGTAGGAGAGCGCGGTGGTGTTGAGAAGGATTTTGTTTATGGCCTGCGTGATTGTGTTGTTTTGGCTGTGAAGAAGGGATAGGTTTTCAGTTATGGTTATGAGGTGAGTCGGGGTCAAAGGTAAGAGGATGTTGACTTGTTTTTCTACAAGTGTTAGATTTTCAGTTATTACCTCCATTGGCTCAGGGTTAGGGATAGAGGGAGGGGTGGGGTTGGGGGGGGCATATTCGACTGAGGCTGTGGGTTGGGACAGGAGGTTTGAGGGTTGTTAAGGTAAGGGCAAGGGGAGGGGTTTGTTTGAGGGTGTAGTTTGGGACAGGAGGGTCGAGGATTGGGAGGGTTATGGGAAGTGGAGAGGCATGAGTCTTCCGATAGGCGGTGGTGGGGGGAATTGTGTAGGGTATTTCTTGAGAGTATTGGTGCTGTTTCATCTGAGGGTTGGGCGTTGATTAGGCGGGTGTTCGTGTTAATGAGAGTAGGGGGATTGGGGTAGATGTATTGGGAAGGGTGAGGGGGTGGGGCACGGAGTGGAGTTTTGGGGTAGGAGGTGTGGTTGGGGGATGGGAGTGGGGGGTAGAGGGGAATCTGGCCTGGGGTTGGGGGGAGGTCTGTGGAGTTAAGTAGTTGAGGGCTTGGGGCAGGTTTGATGGCCGGTCTTTCTTTGGTCGGGGTCTGGGGGGCTAGAGGGGAAGGGGTGGGGCAGTTGGGAGAGGTCAGGATGGAGTTTCTCAGCTTGGGGAAGGTGAGTTCAAAGTGGTGCAGGTTGAAGTCATTGGCTTGGACCATGACTTTGTTATTTCTGTATAATGTTATGGTGGCGTTGAATCTGAAGGAAGAAGACTTGGAGATAATTACTCTTTGGCCGTGGGGGATGGTATTGGTTTTGGTAACTCGCAGGTGGTTTGTTAGGTTATTTCTCAATTTGGCCTGGTGGGTGGTGTAGAAGATGAGGCCTGTTTTAGGCTGGTCATTGGAGGAGTTATGGTAGAGGTCGGCTATGAGTGTTTCAGGGTGTTGCTTGAGTAGACTGTATATGAAGATTTTGGTGGCATTAGCTGAGAGGTTGGGTGGGTAGGTGATGGAGAAGGAGTGGGGGCCATGGGGTTTAAGGTTGGAGAGAGGTGGGGGTGGGGGTTGATAGGATGGTCTGCTAGGGACTTAGGTTGGTTGACATCTTTCTGATTAAGGGGTAGAGAGGAAGGGGGATACACAGGGGGGTTTCTAGGTAGACGGGTAACTGGGGGGAAGGGGGCCCAGAGATTTTGGGCATAGGTCAGATCTAGGGCATTTTTGGGTCCAGGTCTGATCTCGATGGGGGGTTGAGAGTGTAGGAGTGTGGTCACATAGATCATACCAGGATGGCTGTCCCATAAAGGGCTTTGGAGAGGTTGGGTTTCAGTAGAGTTTTGGTGGGGAAAAGTAGCCTAGTCTTTTAGTCAGGTTCTCTTGGTGGAGGTAGTCGCCTATGCTCGGTTGTTGGGAGGGTTAGGTTCACCTGGGGGAGGGGCAACGAGGTTGGAGTTGGAGATGGGGCAGTAAGTAGGAGGGAATAGAGGGGTTAGAAGTCTCTGGGAGACCAGTCCAAGATGGCCGCCATAGCCGGCTGTTGCTCAGAGTCCTTTTACAATTACAAGGGATCTATGGGAAAGGGGGGCAATGAGAGAGTAGGAGGAGGGTAAAGAGAAAAAGGACTAGTGTTAGGGTTTCCTGCCTATTTATGCCACATAGCTTTCCTTTTCTTGCAACAAAATATTTGGGTGTTTCCCTGCTGCATAATGTCATTGCTAACGCTTACAGTTAAGCTAAATAGGTTAAATTGGAAGTCATAATGTGCTGCACATGCTTTCGAGGGGAAGCACAGGTACTTTACTAATGTTTGGCAGGGGCAAAGTGCTCAAAGTCCTAAAGCGGGCACAAATAGGCAGAAAAAGGTGAACGATCTAAAGTGGCAATGCAGAAAAGGAGGATTTGCTAAAAGATGCAAAAGTTATAAGCACTTCAAAACTGGCCTATCAGCTGATGATTGGTTGTAATCTCTTTAGGAATCCCTGAGCATGAAAAAACCTCAAACGAGTTTGCCATCTGTGTGGTAACTACTTGTCTTAGAGGAATGGCTTTGGGGATCAGGTATCATAACCCACAATTACTAATATGTATTGGTAGTCCCATGATGAGGAAATCTCCCTTTCAAATTTATTCTCACTCTTTGAAAGGGAAGATCTATTATAGGTTAGAATGGTATTTTGTTTGAGTGTTGGGGGTTTAATTTTTGACACACTTTGTATTGCTGATAATATTATTGCAGACAAGCAGAAATCCAAAGGCAGTACATTTATTTAAAATATCTTTCTTGCATTTTTCTTTCCCTAAGTAGCCCACTGTTAGGTGAGTACATGATAGGCACATTATCTGATCTTGAAATTACCAAAGTACTAACTCTGGGTGGTTCTCACTACCTCCTTTCCTATATGTTGTTCATAAAAAAATATAGTCTTACCTGAGTAGAAAGCGCCTGCTGCTTCACCTATTTCCACACTTCCCATAGGTTTGTTCATCTCTCTGAACCACTTTACACTCTCTATTGCCTTCCCACTCTTCTTCAATAATGACTGGCACTGGGTTATTTATCACAATGGTTGTCTTTATTTTCTCCAGCCATCTTTGTCTTTTGGATTTAATTGGCTTAACGCTCTGAACTGGAAACTTAGGGCCAGATGTAGGTAAGTTCCATTTACCGATTCTAAAATACCGAATTTTACTGATTCGGTATTTTCGAATCGGTAAAAGGTATGTAGGTACGTATTCGGTAAAGTTTACCGAATCGGTAATATTCGGTAATTACCGATTCGGTAAATACCGAATCAGTAATTCCCATTCATTCCTTTGGTCCTGGAGGCCCATAGGAATGAATGGGAATTACCGAATCGGTATTTACCGATTCGGTAATAGGGGAACACATTCAAGGGTGGCAGGGTGTCACATTGACACCCGGTTGCACCCATGAATAGTGCATGGGTGCACATGTGGCACACATACATGCCCTAAGGGCATGTATGTCTGCCACATGGCACTTTTGAAATAGGCACAAATTGTCTTTTTCAAAGGTTTTCGATATTTACCACCAACTTTTATTTGGTGGTAAATACCGAATCCTTAACCATGCAATGGACTCATTTGAGTGCTCCCTACATTTCAGATTCGGTAATTTACAGATTTGGTATTTTAAGGAATCGGTACTTTACCGATTCCTTAAATTATCGATTCGGTAAATTACTGAATCTGAAATGTAGCCACCTACATCTCAATAGTCTAATACCGGTCGGTAACGGCCGAAATTCGGAATTTCGGCTGTTACCGACCGGTATTGGGCTACCTACATCTGGCCCTATATATTTAAAAAAGATTCTTGCAGTCATACTTCTTCCTGCTTCAGCCACTTATATCCTATGTCTTTAAGTTTATAGAATAAAGATTGAGGGGTTTCCCCGGCCACCCATTTTTCTTTTAAAAACCTTAGATGAATGGTTTCAGCATCTATATCCAGTCTTTCCAGAACAACTTTCTTCATGCCAGAATAATAATGGTCCCCTCTGGTACTGGCTCTTACTAGATTGCCTTAAGTTCACCTGATAATAGTGTTGTGATGTCTCTGCTGGCCAGGAAGGACTTTTGGAAATTCATAAAAAATTTGTGGATACCAAGGGGGTCCTTCACAGCGTGTATTTCTGTGAAACCATGGAGGGCACAATTGGATTAACTTGTACTTGGGTCACTGCTTCAGCTAAGTTTGTTATAGAATTATGGTAGGACACAGTTGTTTGTGCTATTTGCTCATTTGTGACTACATTGTTTGTTGTAAGTTTGTCCTTTCTTGTTGTGAAGGGCATACAAAACACTCCAGAGTCCATTTCATATTCTTCTTACAGTCTGTCAACTATGGAATCAGCACCTCAGTAGCAGATAGCTATATAATATTCTGTTACCGATTGTGTGAAGCCAAACGCTCTTTCTGGGTTCAAATAATGGTGAATACATTTTATTCCTTTAGTTTAGAGTTCTTTGAGTTTTATAAGGATCAGTCTATTTACAAGTTAAATTCTTGATACCAAAATGGGTTCTCACACATCATCCATTTGGTTTCAGGTCCTCGATTTGTGGGCCTTGTTGTCCAGGATGCTCTTCAGCAGGGATGTTCCCTCAAAGAAAACATGGATACGTTCTTGTGGGAAAACAATTTAAATAATGAAAATAAATAAATAAAGTAAAGCATGAGCTCTTTGCTTTCTTCCCTCCTGGTTTCTTGCTTATCTCATTGTGTTTTCTCTCAATCTTTCTTTTCTTCTTCCTTTTATTATTCCTATTATTTCGTAGGTCTTGAACTTCTTAACATACCTTTCATTTTATCTACCTTTCAATTTCTGTGTGTGACTAAACTTTCTTCACTGGACTCTGACATATTCATCTTACGTATTTATGCACATATTGTAAAGAAATGTGGACAAAAAACAACATCAAACAAAATAAACTGAGATGTGCCTGGTGGTTTAATTCTCAATGTGGGCCTCATTCTAACTATCATAACAAAAGCATTCATACATGTGTGTCTATTGTAGATACCCTCTAAAGCAACAGAAATGTGAAAACACCAATATATGAACACAACTATTACTCCATGAGGCATATGTGGAATCCTAATTTATATATAGTGGGTCAAGGATCAAGTGTTGTGTTTATATCAAAGCAGTATGGATTATTCACAATTATGGAGCCCTCATCACCCGGCGATGGCACGCTGCTTCATCAGGCTTGGTCCTCACCTGAAAACAGGGATGGGTTCATCTTCAAAAAAGCAAGTAGTTTTGTCAGAAGCTGAAGGTGGATTAATGTTAGTTCGTAGCAAGGTTTTAAACCAAATGAGAGCACATTTTATTTAATCTTGACAATACAGGATGATAGATGGGATTAATAGAAATGTGTTTAAACTATCTCATGGTAGACCTGATCACTACTTTTACTGAGGTCAGCGGAAGGTAGGTATAAAAAAGCATGGGAGTCAATTCCACTCCAAGTTGTTTTGCTTTAATTGACTTCCCATTAGATTCTTTAGAACAATGTTTATATTATTGTTTTAAATAGACATTACATCCCTGTGCGTAGAAAGTTGAATTTGAAACAATCTCAATGGGAACGTAGAGGTCTACATTCTGCAGCACCAATAATAATTGCTATATTTGCATTATTTGAGCAGTGGAGTCACCCAATATGCATGTTTTCGACAGCTCATACTCAATATATTTGAACATCCTTGAATTGCTGCACAAGCATCAGAATATTTGTGTGCAGTTCCCATGTCAGACTGAGTAGACCTGGCTGTATAGAAGGCAGGGTGGTATGGACCTAAGTGCAGAAAATCCTGATTTCCGAGTGTAGAGTCATACTGAACTGAACTGCATGTCTGCTGCGAATTGAGTGAAGGCCCAGTGCACTTATCTAATATGTAAATCTTTGGAATTAGGTATGGTAGCCTTTTCAGCAACTTCCAGACTGGGTAACTGAGATACAACACTTCTGTCCTTTCTCTGGAATGTTGGCATTTCTTTTTTAATTGCTTTGTGCCCTACTGTCAATATTTATTATTACAGGTGCAAATTTTACTTCTGCAGCCACAAAGAGATTTTATTTTTATAAATTGGTTGCTGACTGTCCTTTATTGTGATCTACATATATGTTGTCTGATTTGTGTGAAACCACATGCAGAAATATGCAGAAATATATTGAGTTTATCATTTCTGACTTGTAAATAATTAGCCTGTAGTATGTCTGATAATGCTAGTGCAATCTTCTGTCCTGCCTGTTTCTGAAAACATGGATGATTTTTACAGCTACAGTGGTTTGCACATTTGTGCAGTATGTGAAAGACATGTGTAGTCATAAATCAATAAAATCATTAGTGGCTGAAGTTTGATTAGTATATTAAAAAAAAATCATGTAGAATTTTTTTTCTGAAAATATGTCCCTCCCCTTTCCTCCTCATTGAACCCCACACTGTTTAACGTCTACATGACTCCGCTGACTCAACATTATCTTCTACACTGATGGCACTCAGCTCATACTCTCCTTCACCAAAGACACAGACACCACCAGAGTGAACTTCCAGAACGTCCTCACTGACGTCACAGACTGGATGAGAGCCAATTGCCTCAAACTTAACACTGAGAAAGCAAAAGTTCTCCTTTTCAGGAGCCCCTCCCCTTCACCATGGGATGGCTCCTGGTGGCCCACCACCCTCAGACCAACTCACACACCCATGCCAGTAACCTCAGAATCATCCTGCACATCAAACTCTCCAAGAGACGTCAGATTACTTTGGTCGCCTTCACCTGCTTCAACACCCTCAGAATGCTCCAGAAAGTCTTCAGATGGATCCCAACTGACACCAGGAGAAGAGTTACTCAAACCCTTAACACCAGTCGACTTGATTATCCAAGAATGCAGCAGCAACAATCATCCTGGGCCTGCCCATAGGAGCTCACATCACCCCCATCTCTGTAGCCCGCACTGGCCCTCCGTCAAGACGAGATGGCACTTCAAGTTGCACACATGCCTACAAAGCCCTCCATAGTACGGGACCAGAATACCTAAAGACCTGCCTGACCTTCTACCATCCAACTAGACACCTAAGGTCTGCCTCCCAGTCCCTCGCCACCTCCTCCTGCATCCTTCGTACCCTAACCTGAGCACGCTCCTTCTCCCACCTCGCAGCCTAAGCCTGGAACGACTTTCCCATCTACAGCCGAATGTCTACCTCCCTCACCGACTTCAGGAGCAGACTAAAGACCTGGCTGTTTAGTAGCTCCACCTCACGCAAGCGCCTGGATACCACTCAAGGTGATTAGTGCAATCTACAAATCTCTGATTGATTGCTTGATTTCCCTCTATTGTGTAGTTCCTATCCAATGAAAATTATATTTTACTCATAAAAAGGATTTTTTTTAATATCCTGAAATATATTTCATATCCTACTCCAGTTAGAATAGTTACTTTTCTGTCCATCCATTTAGGATGCCCTTGTATGTTATCACCTCTAATGTATTTCGATATATGGCACTTGTAGATCTCTGGCATGATTTGCATAGTTACAGAGATGAGCATACCTGGACTGTTTTTATAGCCTTGGGGTAAACAAGTGAATTTGAAGTGAGACCCTGCAAACATGAATGTGGTCAAGTTTGGGATTTTTTAACTATATTTTGGCTGACATTTACATGCTTTTTCCAGGGTAAACAGATCAATAGCCATGTGCTATTTGCCTTCTGCACTCCATGTGACCTTACATGACTATTAAGATTTATATAGCAGAACACAAAATGGTGGGCGCCATTGGGCTTAGATGCTGAAAGCATCAGGGTGCATATTGAGGAGTGACAGGGAACAATTACTCTGGTAATATGTTTTTAAAATACTTTTTATCCTGTGACTTAAGGAAATATTATGGGTGATCCTGATTTTCAACTTTTTATGGAATAATATGTAGGGTAATTGCCTCTCCTCCAACCTGAATGATTTTTATAAACTTTGGGGTTTGTTTCTTAGCTTGCTTATACATGAATCTCAGAGTATGCTGGGCATCTCGAGAGAGAATGCCTCTATTATGTCTCCCTTGCATCTAGGTACATATGTAATAACTTGTGGGGTCAGTCTTCCTCCGCTGGTGTTATGTCAATTGCTTTTAACAAATATTGCCAAAATATGATTTCAATGGTTCTTTTTATATGCCCTTCAATTTGAATGTGAGTTAAATTAACCTGACCTGATTCAAGAGTTTTGATCTGAATGCATTCAGTGCTTGTAGGGATTTCAGCAGGCCTAGACACCCTTGTGTGCTAGGGTAAATTCATCATCTCTAACAGCATCATTGAAAATGTTTTGTCTGTTTTGAGAAATAAGATTGCATGAAATTCATTATTTTTCCCAAAATTACATGAAATGCTTGAAATATTACACGTAAATTACACGAAATGCACTTTGGGGAATCTGAAGTGAAATTTCGATGCAGGGGTGTACCTTGGATTAAGAGTCACATAAGAAGTCTGCAAGAGAAGTGGATGGCAGAGAATACATTTTTTGCAATGAAATTTCTGCTCAAATTGCCCGAACCAGTCATTTGAAGCACAAAACTGTGCGGAATTTCATACTGGCACATTCTGACATTTGCACATCATTTGCATAAAACAAAATTGCACAAATTATGCAAATATACCAGAAGATTTTACACAGGCCTAATGGGAACCCCCTTATTCTTAGGCACTTTTCTTTTTAGTTGCAGCCCAGCTACTTTATTCTGTTTTGAAATTGATTTTCTGATCTGAGCCCTTCTCTTCTCTATTAAAAGAAAATCAATCAATCAATCAACATTTATAAAGCGCGGCAAATCACCTGCGAGTGTCCCGCTGCTGGACTTGCATGTAGTCTGTAGTTTTTTCTAGGAAAGAATGCTCACTTGTTCTTGTACATAACTGGAATGATGCCCATCAGAATGATCATACCTTTCTGGTGGTTTTACTGTTTTGCAATCTCTTAATCGGTAGTCCATATGGAACTCTTAATCCTTTTAGGATTTAGAACCACTACTGGGAGATCTGTACCCAGTTTTACAGGAATCGTTTTGGGGTTTTCTCTGCTCCTGCGCTTTTCATTAGAAACTGCCCCTGTTTTATTTGTTGGGCTGTGCTGAGATTTGGGCAACCTAAGGTTTTCTTTCTATGGAATTCTTGACTTGGCATACTATTATGGTCAACTCTACTTCCTTTTGCGTAAAAGAGTCAAAAACTCATCTGGTAGCATCATTCTAATGCCTAAAAAAACTGCTTTCCTTTTCATGTTGCCTGGCACTATTTCTGAAACTGTAGTTCCCCATTAATTCGTTCCTAGGTGCAAGGCAAGGGCTGCCCTGTGCTTCTATCGAAATTGTTTCAGGACCTCTGGTAATACAGCTGTAACTGGGGTATCGTGTGTGGCAGCATAGAAAAGGCACATGATCTCCCATCAATTACCACATGTTAGGAGAGTATGAGTCAAACCTATAGGATGGCACAATGTCTACCTTCTGCATTTTTCTACAGGGTTATGATGATGATAAATTGCAAATAGCTGTTGTATTTCTCGGGCAATCCAGAAAGTGACCTCTTGCTGTTTGTGTGCATTTTCCCATCCCAGCATGTCATGTCAGTTTTGTGGATTAATGGCTGACAGAGGCGTGCACTGAGGAGCAGGTTCTATGCAGACTCAAGAGAAATCTAAATTACACAGGTGTAATTTGCAGAGTTCCTGTAATTTCATGTCAGGTATTTAAGCAAAACTCGCAAAATTATGCTGACTTTCATTTCAAAATTATAGCTGGGAACAATAAGAGCAACCAAAATGGGAGCGACTGATGCTCGCTCTTTTTTTGTGTGAAATGCATGTTTGCTTCTAAAATTGATGCAAGGGCGCATTTTACGGTAAAATACAGCAATAAATGACAGATTTGCATTTCATATAATTGTGCACGATTTTATGCAATTTCCCAAACATTTTATGTAATTAAGCAGAAGCAAATTACGTGAATTTTATGCGCCCATAGTCCTATGCCAATTGTGCTGTCTTAGCTGAAATTAATGTAATATCCACCTACCCTGGGTTGCAAACCTAAACCCACGAGGTGGGCAGTAAGCTCTGGGGTCACATTTACATGTATGTTTACAACAGTCGCAGTTTCAATACAAGTGTTAAATGATTAAAGGGAACTTCCCTTTTAACTGATAAGCTTGGCAAATGATTTAGGAGAAGAAGAGACGCCTTTCCTACTCAAGAAGGAGAATTTTCAAGCACAAATAGAACATCTTTTCTTTTCGAACGTTTTTTAACTAACCTCAGACTTGTGTTCCTTACGGGCCCTATGTTTGGTGCAACTGATGCAAGTTAAGAAATTGTATCCCTGTATATTTACTGTGTCACCCGGGCACAGGGGGGTGTCTTGTGGGTCCACTGAGCTTGAAATGAAGACATGAAACACATTCACTAAGCATGGGTCTTTCAGTCACTAGACTGCCAATTGTGCTTCAGTCCTCAAACATTTGATTTTTCTTTCGTAGTGTGGTCTTCCATGGAGCATTTCTCTTTCCTCCACCAGAATTTTGATCCTGTGCATGATTTGGTGCTGCTCACCTCTGCTTATCTGCCACAAAGTCATAGGCTACCCTCAAAAGACTCTAAGAACTTTGGGGCATATTACCAAGAATA
This sequence comes from Lissotriton vulgaris, assembly GCF_964263255.1. Lineage (NCBI taxonomy): Eukaryota > Metazoa > Chordata > Amphibia > Caudata > Salamandridae > Lissotriton > Lissotriton vulgaris. The sequence goes on along the minus strand of NW_028244385.1, from coordinate 395,955 downwards.
AGCGATAATTATCGCTAAGCTTGGTTAGCGGCTATAATTCTATCGCCGTGCTACGCCTATTTTTATCGCTTAGAAACCTTGCTATTATCAAGGTTTATCTCCTAAACGATAAAAATCGGCCGAAATGCATGAATATCGCTGAAAAGTCAGCGATATTCATGCATTACCGAGCTAATGCTCTTAGCCATGTTATCCACCTACCATTGGATAACATGGCTAAGAACTGCTCAGGGCAGGCGTTAGCTTTTGGAGATATTCGCGCTTAGCTCAAATATCTTCAAAAGTTGGTAATAGGAGATAGCAATGTTAGTGACTGTTTCCAGTCGCTAACATCTTGGCACGCCCACTTTGCATGTCATTAGCGATAATTATTGCTGACATGCAAAGTGGGGCCCTAGATGATCGCTATCTCCTACTAGCTGTTGCTGACTGGTGTTAGCGACAGCTAGGCAATAGGGCGATAAAATTATCGCCGCTTTAGCGGGAAAAAATTCCCGCTAAAGCGGTGATAAAGCCCTTGGTAATATGCCCCTATGTTCACAGAGCTACAACTAGCTATTTCCTCTTCATGGTCTTTTGAAACTCCTCTTAAGCATTTCAGTATGTTTCTGAGATCACTCTTCAGCAGTTCACTCCATCACTCTCTGACACAAACTGTCTGTTCAGCTGCTTGTGGAAGTGCTGGCATCTTTCAGAGTAAACTCTGGCTTCTTCCTATGCTCCCCATTGTAGTGGTAAAATTGCTACCTTCATCCTGTTTATTTGAATATTTAAAATTCCAATAAGTGCCCTTACTCCTACCAGGTGTTAGGATCACACATCTCTATGTCTGCCCTCTGGGATAGGTCATACTTATGTGGGACAGTTAACTTCCATTCTTTATTCCTAATTGACATTTTCTCCCTCCACTCTCAGTGTCCCTTTTGGTTCAGTCAATGATAACAAGGTTCTTACTTAGGACCAAAGTCTGTCAGGCATGGGGATAGGTGTTTGCACTATGTTAAAAGGGATAGTTGCAACTAATGAGATAATATAAAAGAGGAGACTAGTCTGCGTATATGTCTACACTGTGGCACATGTACGCTGTTCCAGGGTCAGCTCAACATAAATCAAAAGAAGAAATTGGTGCAAATGTCCAGGGTACCATGTGCAACTGTTTATTCAGTAAAACAATTACTAGAGGAAAAAACAACCTTCAAAGATATGAACAAGATGTATGAAATCCACAACGACGTTAATGTAAAAAATAAAGTCTTTTGAGCGATGGAGGATGTGCCAAATGAAATGTATGATTAGAATTCATCTGATAATTGATTTCCATACAGTTAGCGATTTCCTTTTCTGACACCAAACAATTTTGCGGTGTCTGATTACTGACTCAGTGTTAGCACCACCAGGAAATGAGATTCCCATGGAACATTTGCTGAGTATTGCATAGAGGGCCAGTGTCCTCAATGTTCATGTTTTGGGATATGGGGTCAGTGTAAGGTCCCTATGAAGAGAGGAGGCATGTTTTTTCCTTTGGTAAGGCAATGGTTACCCACCATTAGTGGGCTCTCACAAAATATGTCCCCTTTGTGTAGGTTGTATAGGATTCAGGAGTGTGGCTGACACTTTACAGAGACAGATGAAAGACAAACTTTAATTGCTGGGTATGAACATAGCTGCCTGATAGCTGTAGAGAATTAATATCGAAGGAACTGGCTGGTGGGATTAACTGGTTCCTTTCATCAGATCCTTAGGAGTCCAATTATTTGCCCTTCCTTATGTTAGTGAAGAAGTCATTGTGCGAGTCCATGATAAGTAGCAATTATCATGGCACGGTTGAGATGTTAGTGAATTATTTTATGCACCAGGTATACTGTAGCATGAAGTATTTCAAAGAAAGTGTATAAAGTGATCGATCTGGTGTAAATTATGGAATGGGGAAAAATTGTCAAGATTGCAAATAGGTTAATATAAGCAGTGACTAACTCTCTTCTACATTGGTATTGAGGCTGGATATAATTATCAACAAGAATAGCAACTGAGGCAAAAAGAGATTACCCAATATACAACATGTTAGCAAACATGTAGTTTATGGCCTTCATATATGTCAGCAGGGTTGACCACCCCAACAATTTCATAAAATTTAGCAAGGAGTAGGTGAATGATCCCCAGATGTATCTAGAAATTTGTTTATTACAACATGTGAATATAGTACTCTTATTTGTTTAATCCATCAACAGTCCTGTACACCATACAAAGTTCTGACAGCAAGGGGGTCATTATGATGATGTGCAGATCACCACCGCCCGAATGGCGGTGGCGATCCGCATGTCATAACTCCCCGCCCGACCTCCATTTACCCCCACCATATTACCATGGCGGGGGTACCGCAGCGGATGGAAAGACCATCCGCCGCTTTTCCGCCAGCAGGCAATCAGCACAATTGCCTGCCGGGCGGAAAAGGCCCACAATATGGTGGAGGTGCCATTTATATTATGATGAGTGCAGTGGGCATGCCTGTCCATGGCGGAGACTCTACCATGGAAAGGCATGACTTTAGGGACCCCCAGGGGTTGGGAGGTGGGTGGATGCACTGGGGGTATCTATGGTACCCCCCTTTCATTGCCATACACAAGGTGGCATGCACCACACGGTGCCTGTCATGTTGTGCATTTCAATGCCCCTTGAACATTGTGCGGGTGCTGTTGACATCACCGCCCGCCGCAATGTTAAAGGCAAAAAATGTGTCCACCAGTTTGGTGGGTGCATCCTAATTTGCCTCGTGGAACCGCTACACCTCTGTCGGTCAGTCCCATTTTTCATTACAGTGGCGTAATGGGGCCCTAAGTGTGAGAGTTAATGAGGTATGAGAAAAGGAAATTAAATGTGAGCTTGACTGAGAGTAAAATAAACAGATTTGTTGTGCTTACAATAGTCTAACATAAGTGAATTGGGCACTCAGAAGATACTACATACACTGCTTTACATCTCCTTTATATTAAATTTGTGCTTTATAACAATCACTGTAAAAAAACAACTTGTTTTGTAGATCCCGTAAAAAGACAGTCTTTGCCTATTTTGAGGGTTATGCAGCTGATTGAAACACTGATAAGCACTGATTTCAAAAGGTTTTGTTTACTTTGGAGTGGCAATAGTAAATCCAACCCCTCTTTTCCTAAATTTGTTTAAATTGGAATTAGAGCAGTCAATCTGATGCTTATCAAGCCCTCTGCGACTCCCTGGCAACGGTAGGGTGTTAAAATATTGATTACAAAAATATAGCTAACATAAATATCGTTGTAAAAATATCGTTTACAAAAATATCGACACCCTATACTTAAACAGGTAAGTACATAAATATCGACTCCAAAATATCGTTGTAATTAATATAGATGTAAAAAATATCGACTTTTTAAAATAATTAAAATTACATTAAATAATAAATAAATATAAGTACTATTAACAAAATACATTACATTACTTTTATTTTTTAACTATTTCCAAAAAATTTACTACACTTTTTAATTATAAACTTAATAAATGTGGACATATAAATTGATTTTACACATTACTTTATATAACAACAATAATACATACATATAATTAAAATACCCCTTTACCCAAAAACCCCAAACTGACCCTGAACCCTAAAAATACCCCTTTACCCAGGAACTGAAAACTGACCCTGAACCCTAAAAATACCCCTTTACCCAAAAACTGAAAACTGACCCTGAACCCTAAAAATACCCCTTTACCCAAAAACTGAAAACTGACCCTGAACCCTAAAAATACCCCTTTACCCAAAAACTGAAAACTGACCCTGAACCCTAAAAATACCCCTTTACCCCAAAACTGAAAACTGACCCTGAACCCTAAAAATACCCCTTTACCCCAAAACTGAAAACTGACCCTGAACCCTAAAAATACCCCTTTACCCCAAAACTGAAAACTGACCCTGAACCCTAAAAATACCCCTTTACCCAAAAACTGAAAACTGAACCTGAACCCTAAAAATACCACTTTACCCAAAAACTGAAAACTGACCCTGAACCCTAAAAATACCCCTTTACCCAAAAACTGAAAACTGACCCTAAACCCTAAAAATACCCCTTTACCCAAAAACATTTTCACTAAAAAAATCCTGTACACACACCTAAAATTAATTAAAAAACTTAACATAATTAATTACATAATTATTATTCAATTAACTAATTGAAATTAATTAACTATTATTTATTACACTATTTATATTCATTTAAAACATTAATTAATGTATTATTTCATTATATTTAAATTACTTCCCACCCTACTCCCCTATAAACACACAACCCGCTACGGAACTATTAATACTAAATTCAACTGAAAATACATTATTAAATAATAATATACTACTAAAAATACTACTTTGACTTCAAATATTCATTAAAAACACTACATTACTTATAAATATTTAAAAAACGATATTATTGTAAACTATGTTTTTGTAAACGATATTTATTGCAACTATATTAATGTTAACGATATTACTTACCTGTCTGTCGATATTCTGGTCAGACGATATTTTTGTCATCGATATTTCTTCCTGTAGATATTTTTGCAGCGATATTTAGGTTAGTCGATATTTTTACGACGATATTCCTGCTCTGTACCCTGGCAACTACTTCTACCAAAAGATAGCAGACATCTACAGCAACTTTGACCAGAAGACATCTGACCTTAATCACCCCCCAACTCTCACTGACAACGCCCACAGCCAACTCACTCAATGGATCCCTCTCACCACATCCATCACCAAAGCAATCAAGACCTCCATTCACTCTGGAGCACAGACCAACTTATGCACCCTCTACATTTTCAACCTGAAACAGAAGGAACTCAGCAGCACACTCACTACCATCCTCGACTCTTCCATCACCACTGCTATGTCTCCTACTGACTGGAAACACACAGAGGTGAAACCGCTCCCGAAAAAGCCCTCCGCCAACCCCAGCAAGCTCAAAAACCTACCACCCTATCTCGCTGCTTTGTTTCCTGGCCAGGGCCTTGGAGAAAGACACCAACCACCAGCTCACTGATCACCTGGAATAAAAAACCCTACTTGATGCCTCCCAGTGTGGCTTCTGCTCAACCACAGCACGAAGTCCGCACTAATAGTAACAACCAATGACATCAGAGCCATCCTCGACCGAGGTGATCCTGCAGCCTAGATCCTCCTCGACCTCTCAGTGGCCTTCAACACTGTATCCTACCACACCCTCATCACCACCACATTGACTTCAGAGCAAACACCCTCAAGTATTCTCCTTCCTTCCTCACAGAATCCACCTCCCTCCGTTCACCTCCAAACCCAAAAACATCATCTGTGGAATCCCCCAGGGATCTTCCCTCAGCACCACCCTCTTTAAAGCCTACATGATCCCTCTGGCCGACATCATCCGCAGCCAAGAAATAAACATCATCTCATACTTGGTCACCACCCAACTCATTCTCTCCCTCATGGAAGATTCCGCCACCACCTAACGTGACTTCGAGAATGACCAACATCACCAAATGGATGAAATCCAACTGCCTGAAACTGAACACTGACAAAACCGAAGTTCTCATCTTCGGAAAGAACGTCTCACTATGACCTACACATAGTGGCCCTCGGCACTTGGAGCTGCACCGACCCCCACCAACTATCCCCACAACCTCGGCGTCATCCTGAAAAGTGACCTCTCCACGAAATGGCAGGTCAACGCTGTCACCTCCTCAAGCTTTCACACCCTCCACATGCTTTGCAAGATTTTCAGGTGGATCCCCATCAACACCAGGAAAACAGTAACCCAAGTCTTGCTCACCAGCTGACTTGCCTACGGAAATGCACTCTACTCTGGATCCACCACCGAGCTCCTCAAACAACTAAAGACCATCGAAAAAACACCCGCCAGACTCTTTCTCGGCCTCCCCAAATGGACCAGCATCGCCCCGCGTCTGAAACGTCCACCCGCTCCCCATTAAGAAGAGATGCAAGTTCATCTGCTTACCATCACCTACAAGGCCCTCCACAACTCCGGACCCTCTTACATCAAATACCATAAGACTTTCCACCAACCGACCAGGCAACTTGGATCCACCTCCCAAGCCCTCGCCCGGCATCCGACGGAGCCACAGTGGCAGCCGATCATTCTTCCATGTCGCCGCCCAATCCTTGAACGACCTCCCACTCCACCTCTGAACCTCCCCCTCTCTTGCTGACTTCAGGAAGGGACTCAAGACCTGGCTCTTTGACTGAGGGTCACTGCTCCCCAGTGCCTGGAAACCCCTCGGGGTTACGAGCCACACTTAACAAATACTGATTGATTGAAGGCCAAGAGTTTTGCTAGTGTTTACTTTTGATTGCTGTTATTATTTTAATACAGTGCATTTGTACTTTAATATTTATATTATATTTTCTTAAACTCTAATGTAATCATTTAACTTTTATTTTCCAAATATTAATTTTATTTTTGTAAATAATTTTGAAAATGTGCTATTGTTAACAGTATCTAATATTAATCTATTTTTTTTAGTTCACACTAAAAATTAGAACTATTTATTTACATGAATTGTATTTTTTAAATTATGTTACATATATGGTTTTGTTATTTAGATATTAGTTATGTTATTGTTAATATCTTAAATTGAATGTATATAAAAATATTGAAATTAAATTATTAATTATGGCATTATTTACTACTTTAGGATTTTACACAAATTACATATAATGCTATATATATGTGTGTTTGTACATATATATACATGTATACAGAGGCGCGTGGGAGGTCCCGTTCCTTCAAGGGGCCGGAGCTTCACTGGTACCAGCTACGTGCAGCCTTCGTTTGCTTCAAGTTATTGAAACAGACTCCAGCCCGCCTCAAAGTAAATGCCTCAACCTTGGCCTCCGTGTGATGCAGCTTGTCAGCGACATGGAGACGGGTTCACTGTAACTCCGTTTCGAGGTCCAGGAAACGGCACACGTACAACGAGGATGGAACGTCGAAGGGGACCAGAGGAGGACCGGCGATTAATCCCTTTGCCAAAGACTCATGATTTTACACCCCGCACCGTCCCAGCTCAATGCCCCACACTGATGGGGGGGATTCTATTCAGCCACCGCCTAACAACACTCACCCAAGCCTACAGCATTCTGGGAGCTGTAGTTTTGGCAGAACTACAGTGGGTTGGCATACATGTGACCTGAAGGTCAACGGACTTCCACCAATGGCAGTGACTCTGGACAGTGATAAGTGGGGGTGGAGCTAACCTCGGCAACACAGCAAGCATCTGAGGAAGGCCTTAACGGCCGAAATGCATTATGCACACGCTGTACATCTTTTAATTAAAGATCCTCCAACGGTATCCCCTGAGTGGCCTCTACCTGTTCTTTGCGGAGTGGGAATTTGTTTGATATATATATATATATATACATATATATATATATATATATATATATATACATATATATATACATATATATATATATATATATATATATATATATATATATATATATATATATATATATATATATATATATATATATATCCAACATAACCTCCCTTGACAGCACAAAGAAGCACGCCGCAGGCCGGAGTTTGATGAAAAACAGCACTTCTTTAATGCAGACTGCTGTCAAGGGAGGTTATGTTGGATGTAAGCGGGTTGCTCCGATACCCGCGCGCCGTGGCCGCCCTGTTGAGGTCAGGGGCTCAAGATTGGAGCAAACTACGTTGGATTTACTTAACTTTGAGCCCGACCCGCCTGCATGATACACTTAACTAAAAGGTATGAAAATTGTTTCACCTTTCATCATGAAGTGTAGCAGAGCAAGGGAATTCAAACGGACACTGGTCCCTCTGAAGGAGTTAGATTAACAGACACTGCAGAATGTGGCATCTTGAAATTTTGAGCACTTTTGGTGCATGGGACATCACGATTGAATTTGGAAATAAGAGCCAGCATTTCCCAAGAATTAAAGAACACATTGGAAAACGTAATGAAAAGGCTTTCCAAAAAGAATGCATTATCATGTTGAAACTGTGATCCTCCCAGTGCACCATGGACATTGTAGTAACAAGAGACTACGGAGAGACGCTGTAGCCTTTAAAAAACGGACTAAATCCCAGTCTTTCATTGTGCTCACCTGTGAACAAGACTCCACGAGAGTTGAAACGCGTAAGGAATGAATCTGTTGCCCTTTCCGAAGTCTGCATTAAAGAAGTGCTGTTTTTCATCAAACTCCGGCCTGCGGCGTGCTTCTTTGTGCTGTCAAGGGAGGTTATGTTGGATGTAAGCGGGTTGCTCCGATACCCGCGCGCCGTGGCCGCCCTGTTGAGGTCAGGGGCTCAAGATTGGAGCAAACTACGTTGGATTTACTTAACTTTGAGCCCGACCCGCCTGCATGATACACTTAACTAAAAGGTATGAAAATTGTTTCACCTTTCATCATGAAGTGTAGCAGAGCAAGGGAATTCAAACGGACACTGGTCCCTCTGAAGGAGTTAGATTAACAGACACTGCAGAATGTGGCATCTTGAAATTTTGAGCACTTTTGGTGCATGGGACATCACGATTGAATTTGGAAATAAGAGCCAGCATTTCCCAAGAATTAAAGAACACATTGGAAAACGTAATGAAAAGGCTTTCCAAAAAGAATGCATTATCATGTTGAAACTGTGATCCTCCCAGTGCACCATGGACATTGTAGTAACAAGAGACTACGGAGAGACGCTGTAGCCTTTAAAAAACGGACTAAATCCCAGTCTTTCATTGTGCTCACCTGTGAACAAGACTCCACGAGAGTTGAAACGCGTAAGGAATGAATCTGTTGCCCTTTCCGAAGTCTGCATTAAAGAAGTGCTGTTTTTCATCAAACTCCGGCCTGCGGCGTGCTTCTTTGTGCTGTCAAGGGAGGTTATGTTGGATGTAAGCGGGTTGCTCCGATACCCGCGCGCCGTGGCCGCCCTGTTGAGGTCAGGGGCTCAAGATTGGAGCAAACTACGTTGGATATATATATATATATATATATATATATATATATATATATATATATATATATATATATATATATATATATATGTATATTTATAACCTATTGGCGGTCGCCAGTAGGTAGTTATAGTTAGGACCTAGTTTTCATAGGAAATCCACAACATTCTATTTGGAATAACTTTGGCGCCCATGGACGAATCTTCGCAAATGTCTCCAAGAGAATGGCCTGCTCGGTTCCGCTCCTTCCCTGAAAGATTGGGGGTGATTCATCAAGTGGGGGCCGAGAAAAAAGGGGGGTCCCAAAACGTGTTTTCCCCGATGCAATTTTCCATAGGGACCTTTAGCCAGGGCTACAGCCCGAACAGCTGAACGGAATTACACGAAATTTGGCAGAGAGGTAGAGTTCTGTTCGCAGATTGTGCTTTTTGTTAAATGGTGTAAATCCGTTCAGTAGTTTCTGAAAAAATTGCAAATAAAATCATAGCGATATCTAGAGACGGAGTGCAGCACGCGTACGGAGATCCGTTCAATTACGAGTGCGAGCTGCATGCTGATTGGTTGTTAACTCTCTGTCAACACTCGAAACCAGGAAGTGCTGGCAGCCATCTTGTGCCTTGGTAGAACCGAGTCAGAAGAAAACAGTAAAACAAAGAGAAATAAGGGAAGGGGGCAGGCTAGAAACATTCTAAACTTCTAGGCTTGCTCAGGGGGTTGTACATGTATGTTTAAGCTCTTTTTTTTAATATATAAATAAAAATTGCAGTGTACTCGGACGGAAATCCGTACAATTACGAGCAGAAGCTGGATGTTGATTGGCTGTGAATAGTCCAAACCAGGAAGTGTTGGCAGCCATCTTATTTGTCACGAGAGCCAAGTCACAAGAAAACAGTAAAACAGTAAAACAAAGTTGAGAAATAATTAAAGGGGGCAGGGTAGAAACATTCTGAACCTATAGTGATGCTAAGAGGGTGGTAGATGGATCTTTAGGCTCAATTTTTTAAATAAAAAATCACGGGGTACTCGTCCAGTAGTACTCGTACGCGGTGATAAAGGTGGAGAAGTCCGTTCGATTCATTAGGTCCTGGGGCCGGGGGGCAAATTACGGGGTCAAATATTTTGCATAATGGGGGCTTGTAAGGTGCTCCGAGCACTGGGGAACGGCACTACTCTGATTTTATTTTGAAGTATGCGGGGGGGGGTTACGGTCCTACTCCCAGCAGTCTCGGGGAGCGGCACCCCTCGGGTCTTTTAAAAAAAAGAATATGTTTTGAGTTCTCCCTTCCTCTATCCCCGTACACATCGCGGGGAACACCACGTTTTAGGGGCAGTAATATGTAAATTGATCTTCCAGCTAAGGGTATCTGCACTGTCTGGGGTTTTTTACAATGGTTATGATGGGTTTTTGGTGCCCACCTAATCGCGCACTGTTCACCTGGTGCTCCGCACCTAATCTTTTAACGTATTTATGACCACTCTTTGTGCTATATGTTTTCTTATCTTTTATTTTTTGTTATTTCATCTTATTCTTTAACCATCTTTGTTTTGTTATTTTCAATATTCATAACAAATTTTGCATTTTCAGTTATACATAAAACATTATTTCATATTTCATGTTTACATTGAAATAATTGGCATAACATATATTTTTCATGCATTTTTCATACATTTACAGAAGAGCCCAATGCATTTCGGCGCCTAAATGGTGCCTTCATCAGGGGCGACTCTGAAAAATAAAAAATATGTAATTTGTATAAGTATCTCTTGGTGGGGTTTTTTATAGCCAGAGCCCTGGAGGGAGTGGCGGTGGGGCAGGGAGGCAGGGCAGGGGAGGGGCAGGGTGGGGGGGTGATAAAAACCGGCATAATATGGATATTTGGAGGTAAGTAAATAATTTATTTAACAAAACGAATTTCGTAGCGTGCCATGCATCGCAAAATGCGATGCAGGGTACGCTACGAAATTCGTTTTGTTAATTAAATTCTTTACTTACCTCCAAATCCAAATATCCATATGCCGATTTTTATCACCCCCCCACCTTGCCCCTACCCCGCCCCGCCTCCCTGCCCCACCGCAACTCCCTCCACGGGCCGTGGCTGTTTTTTTATTAATGTTGGGAGGGTGGGCTTGATAATACGTCCTTGTTAATTCCCATAGAAGCGCATGTTCTGGTGTTAACATGGGCTTCTATGGGAAATAACAAGGCTGTATTATCAAGGTCATTATCCCCGTTTTATCCGCAGTTTCCTGCCAATAAAATGGCGATCATTTTTACACCAGTCTTGGATAATATGCACCTAAGTTTACTGGTCAAAAAAAGAGAAATGGGCAGTATTATCAACAAAAGGCGATACATTATCGCTGCTTTTATCGGCAGGAGATTGCAGATAAAGCGGTGATAATGGTCTTTATAATATGCCCTTGTGAATTGCCATAGCAGCCCATGTTAATACCAGAACCTGGGCTGCTATGGGAATTTACAAGGGACTATTATCAAGCCCATTATCGCCGCTTTATCAGCAGTAACTGGCGATAAAAGCGGCGGTAAAGTATCGCCTTTTGTTGAGAATATGCCCCTTCATTTCTATAATAGTATGTAATACTTTCATTTTGTGTATCAGTTGTACTCTCTACACATGTGCAGCGTTGTTTGAAACCCACGTTTTTTTCTTTTTCTTCAAGTTCAACAAACAAACCTTTCTTTATTTCAGGTATTAAATTTGCAGCTTTGTTTTCCGGGTCGAGTGTGATCCGCTGGTGTACTTTTGTAATATATTAGTAATTGTATTTTATCTAGATTTATTTGGAACATAGTGCTGAGGCGCCAAACGTTGATCACGTACTCCGTCCAGCGCCATTTTAGTAGTTTTTCACCGTTGTTTTTATTACATCTGTTACTTTCATTTTATCGTCTTCATATTTTCTTTGTGATCGACGAGGTTTCGAGGCACAGACACCACGGTGTTTGTCCTTAAACTCTGATTTTATCAGACTTGATCACACGTATACCTAAAAACTAATTTGAAGGACGTAAGTCACAGGTATTACAACGCGTGTTCGTCAACAGAAAGACATTATTAAGATTATGCGTGGTAAATGGATAGCACTTGTAAAAGCATGCGTAGTAAAACTTTGGGGCATATTAGATTATCGCCGCTTTTATCGGCAGGAAAACTGCCGATAAAGCAGCGATACAGGGCTTGATAATAGGCCCTTGTGAATTCCCATAACAGCCCAAGTTAACACCAGAACCTCGGCTGCTATGGGAAAAGATGGCCGCTAAGCTGCTGTAGGAGGTAGTCGCACCTACTCCCTCTCCTGTGGCATGTATGGAAAAGAATGCTGAAATGAAGAGCTATGCTGATCTTTCAGATAACTAGCAGCGGGAAAGAAGGATCCGAAGTAATAAGGAAAGCGCTGTCAATCCTACTGGGCTACCTTGAAGTGAAACTGACTAGGAAGCTTAGTCAAGGTATTGCTACATTGAAAAGGATGGCACAGCGAACAGGGGCAATCCCTAAATCAACAGCGCCAAGCAGAAGAACCGCTGTAGCAAGTGGAACCGTTCAAAAAGTGCAGCCCAAGAAAGGAGAAAAAATGGAAAAAACCGCCAAGGAAAAGGAAAAGGAAAGGTCTGAATCTAAGGGCGCGCTGCAGGCAGGAGCCGCGGTGTCAAAGGAACAACAGCAACAGAAGCGCCGTCAATCGGACAGCGGGAACACAAAGCAAGCAAACAGCGTACCTGGCAAAGATCGTCGGCAGCCCACAGTCACGGAGGCTTTTGCAGCCAGGATTCAGCCTACGATCTTAATCACGGAGGACACGGAAGACACAGCGGCCCCGGGCGCTGAAACGAACACGGAAGCTGAACGCTGCAACCGCGAGGACGCAAGCACGGTGGTTGCCGAGCAACCGGTGCCTCAGGCGTGCGTGCAGGAAAGAGCCGCGCTCAGCGAGAAGGCTTCCGTGTCTGCTCCAGGGAAACCAGACGTGGTAACAGACGATGTTACAGACACCACTGCAGATGCTGTTACAGACGTGGACACATTGGAACTGGTGGAGGTAGGAGAGCCGACAAACAGTAATACCAGTAACGAGCAGATGCTGGAAGCTCTGTTAGAAATTGATATTGCACCTACGCCTGGGGTCAACAACACTCTAGGGCAATCCACCTGGGGAAGTATGAGAAGCGTAGAAAGTCGGGGCATTAAAGGTGGTAAAGGAAGGAGAATACTTTCCCCAGAGGCAGAAAAATTCTATACTGGGACTGAAGGTTCTGATTCCTCGCTGCGCTCAGAGGAAGAGATAGTACTACTGATCTCTCACTAGGTTCTGAGACTGAATCTGAAGGGTCCCAGACTAGCGGTCAGAGAAATAAAGATACACAGCGGAAAAAAAGGCGCACTATGATAAGAAGAGACAGAGACATTGATAGAGCCGCATCAAGCACAAACAGGAAATTGTTATGGGACTATGGCAGTTCCTCCAAATTGTATCAGGACCAAGAGCTAGGCGTCACCCCCGATAATCACTCTATAAATATCCCCCAAGATGCAGCTGAAGCACCACCGCAAGCGACTTTGGATGGGATGTTTGCCATGCTAAAACAAATGCATATAGAAGCCCGTCTGGAGAGCAGGAGAGCTAGACAGGATACTAAAAAAATACAGGCAAGCATCAGAAAGATGAATAAAAAATACGAGGAGGTGGAAGAAAGAGTGGTTCAGGTTGAGGAAAGAACCGGCAGGTTGGAGGACGAAGTCACAGACTGGCAGGCGTCTAAAGCGGAGCAAGGGAAAGTGATCGAGGATCTACAATGGAAGCTCGAGGATTTTGAGATTCGTCAGCGAAGGAACAACCTAAGATTTCTGGGACTAGAAGAAGGACTGGAAGGGAATGACCCAAGAGGGTTCATGGTCAAATTGCTGAAAGGCGCATATCCAGAGTCACACTGGCAGTGGGAGCTAGAAATCCAAAGAGCGCACAGATTCCCACTGACGCAGAAGAAAACAAGAGACAATAGTCAGAATAATCAGAAAATCCTTCCTAGGGCAATGCTAGTTTTCTTTGGGAATTTTTTGGCTAGGCAAGAAGTTATGGAATCTGCCAGACCAGAGAAGAAAAAATCAGTTGATGGGATCACATTTTTCACAAGGCCGGACTTTTGCCACACAACCGTTGAAAGGAGATGGAAACTTAGACAGCTAATCACCCCATTTCAACGCCAAGGCTCCGAAGCGTACCTAATGTTTCCCTCAAAACTGAAAGTAGTTACTGGTGGTCGTGTTAGAATGTTCTTTTCAGAAGTAAAAGCAGGGGAATATCTTGCAGAAATTACGGAGAATCAGAAAGGAAAGAGAAGCAGGGAATCGGACCCAGTATAGGTCTTATATTTCAAGTTTAGATTGAAGCACAGATTGAAGCACAGGAATATACGGGTAGGCGGATCAGGAGAGGGAGGCGACGCTGCAGCAGCGTGTAGCCACACATAGGTCATGACTGACCTATTTGCCTGTAGTAGGGGGGGGGTCTGCAAGGGGAGGGGGGACAAGGGGGTGGGAGGGGGTGGGGGGAGGGAAGGGGATGGTGTAGAATTTAGGTTATGTACAGCACAAGGAAAGAAGCTATGTAGACATAAACAGATGACTATAGATAGATTAAGGATGATAATTGTGGTCCTACTCTACAAGTCTAGATGGCGTTAAGAGTTGCAACCATTAATATCTGCGGTCTAAATGATGGAGGGAAAAGACAGAAAGTCGCAGCCATGTGTAGACTACTGAAATTGGACGTCATATGCTTTCAGGAGACACACGTGAGAGGAAAAGATAAATATCTTATCGATCAATTAGGGTATGAAGTATTAGCATACACAAAACAAGATGTAAAAACGAAAGGGGTGGCAATTGTTGCAAAGAAGGGGGTCATGGTGGTTAAGAAAAAGAAGGAGGATGAGGAAGGGAGATGGGTGATGATTGAAGGGGAGACTGCTGGAGGGCGTTATACAATTGTGTCTGTCTATGGCTCCAATGATGACGAACCTGAGATATTTGAGCTACTTGATATTGAGCTGGCATTATGGGCAGAGCCAGTAATTTTGTGTGGGGATTTCAATGTTGATGGGCTATCAGGGTTGTGTAGGCCGGGAGGGGGGATAAAGGGAGATCGCAAGAAGAAAACTCGTAGAGCTATCACTCATTTAATGGGCAATAACGCTCTGGTTGATGTCTGGTTAGCACAAAATCCCGTGGGACTGGGTAGCACCTTTTACTCGGCACCCCATAAGACTGTTGCTAGATTAGACTATTTCCTAGCCTCCAGCACCTTAGCTACAAATTTAAAAATAGAAAAACTGCCCAGGGTTTTTTCAGATCATAACCCACTGGTGTTGACTATACCTCAGAATTTCAATGCTGCAGGTAAAGAATACACTTGGACCTTTGAAAGAGGGTTGCTTAAAGAAGAAGACTACGTTAATAGAATGAATATATGGATTAGGCAGTTTTGGGAGTTAAATAGAGGTACGGCTTTCGTAGGAGTGGTCTGGGACACATTTAAAGCAGGGGTAAGAGGGGAAACACTGGCATATACTCTTCACAGGGGTAAAAAAGAAAAGCTTGAATTAATAAATAGGCTACAGGCCTTAACAGATCTAGAACAACAGCTTATCCAGGCGGCTATTAATCAGGGGCCTTTGGAAGAGGTTTTATTGGAAATAGAACTAAAGAGAGCAGAGACTAGCGAGAAATTGGCAAATAAAGCGGCAAGTAACTACCTGGCAAAAAGGGAGAAATGCTATGAGTTTAATGAACGAGTAGGACATATGTTAGCAGTCCGCATTAGACAAGATATGGCAGCAGGTGAAATCAAAGAAATTCGTGATAAAAGGGGGAATGTGATGACTAAGGTAGCAGATGTGAGGGAGGTGTTCAGGGAATTTTATTCTGAGCTATACGATCAGGACTTGGGTGACGTGGAGGATGGGATTGAGAATTACCTTATGGATATCCCCCATAAAGAACTGGGTGAGGAGGATAAGGAGATGTTGGAATCTACTCTAATGCTGGGTGAGATCCATATGGCAGTAACCAAACTCCCGTCAGGAAAGGCTGCAGGACCCGATCAAATTCCGGCGGAATTTTATAGAGTTTTTTGGGATACCCTGGGGGTTGACATGTTGGAAACTCTGAGACACTCGCAGAGAGGGGAAAATGTACCAAAATCGTGGGCCGGTGCAAACATTATAGTTATTTTGAAAAAAAACAAACCACACTTAGATCCAGGCTCATATAGGCCAATAACGCTTATGAATGCGGATGCGAAAATCTACTCCAAGGCTCTCTCCCAAAGACTAAGTAGGGTAATTGAGGGGATGGTAGTCGCAACACAGCATGGATTCATACCTGGCAAAGGGACCACTCAACACACCAGACAGATGGTTACCATATTAGATGCAGCAGGTGTCACAGGAGACCCTGCCTCAGCCATTTTCTTGGATGCAGAGAAGGCCTTTGACAGGGTCTCCTGGGGGTACCTGTGGAAGGTCTTGGAATGGTTTGGGTTAGGGTCAGGATATATAAAGGCCATAAAGGCGCTATATTTAGAGCCCACTGCTAAAGTAAGAGTAAATAGAGGTTATACCGAGGGCATACGTATAAGGCGTGGTACAAGGCAGGGCTGTCCGGCCTCGCCATTGCTTTTTGCCCTATACCTAGACCCCTTTCTGCGTAGACTGGAAGAGAATACCAACATCCTTCCAATTAAATTACTCACACAGGAGTACAAAACACTTGCCTACGCAGATGACGTGGCAGTGGTTACCCCAGAACCTGGTTTGGCTATCTCTGAAATCGAACAAGAAGCTGTGCGTTTTGGAAACATTGCAGGATATTCACTGAATAAAGGGAAAACGCAGATTATACAAAATAACTGGGTGAACTTTCAGGATATAAGAGTAGCTAATGAAGTGACGTATTTAGGCGTCAAGATTACCACTGATTTAGACAGACTAGTTGAAATAAACATGAACCCGCTATTGCTAAAAATAAAAACTGACACAGAAAGAATGAATAATCTACACCTGACTTTAATGGGCCGTATTAATGTAATCAAAATGGTTACTTTTCCAAAGGTACTTTTTTTCTTCAGGTCTATCCCATTATTTTTTGAAAATACATGGTTTAATAAATTAGAAGCAATCTTGAATAAATTTATTTGGGCCCAAGGAAAAACAAGGAGAGCTTATAGACATTTAACGGTAGGCAGAGATAAAGGCGGCTGGGGGGCGCCGGATTTCAGGCTTTACTATTGGGCAGCTGTAATACAGTATTGCTGGGGGCTTTTAGGAGGGGGAGGCAGAGAGAACACAGATGAAACCGAGACAGGATTAAATAATGCCTACAATGTCTATACAACACTGCTGGGGGAGGAGGCTGAAAATGGGTTCCTAAATACAACAGATTTTAGTTATTTCAAGCATACAAGATTTAAGACCTTAAAGGCAGCCTACAGGGTGTGGCAAGGAGTGTCGAAAAAACTGGGATTGGGTAGGTTTAATAACTACACGCGGTTATTTTCAAACTGTTCACTACCGGAGGAGATTTTTAGGGATGGTACTATGCGTGACTGGCATAATAAGGGGATAGGGAAAATAGGGAACTTAATGGACAATCAGGGGAATATGTTACAGTTCGCGACTTTAAAAAGTAAATTTGGGCTAGAAAATAACAGCTTTTTCAAATATCTTCAGGTTAGGAGCTTTTTAACTCAAAAACATGGTGGCCCGGCAGGAATGGGACAGTGTAAAGTGATGGAATATCTAGAAATAACAAATAAATGTACAATTAGACAACTTTATGCAGAATTGAAAGGAAATAAAACAGATGAAAGGACTAAGTATGCACAAAAATGGGCTGAAAAACTGGAGTCAGGATTAGAAACTTTCCAGATGTCTCTGGATCTGGGCAGAACAGTGTTATGTTCCGCGACTCTTCAATCACAGCACTTTAAGACGGTATTCTCCCTCTATCATACCCCGGCTAGAATAGCACAATGGGGTGGTACGTCAGGTATAACATGCCCCCGCTGCAATTCAAATGAAGCAGATATCATACATATGTTCTCGCAATGCCCACAATTGTTTACTTTGAAAAAAGCCATAGAGGACTTTCTTGATAAATCACTTAGCCTTAAGATTCAACTCACTGATAAATTAGTTATACTAGGGGTGGGTTGCACGGCAGACGATATGCCAGTAGAGTTTATTTTTGTCTCACTCGCAGTCTATCGTTTATGTGTAGCTAGAAACTGGCTGAATAAAGCTCCCCCCTCATTCCAGGAATGGATTGCAAGCCTTTTATCAACATACAACCTTGAAAAAGCAATTTATGAAAGAAAAGGAAGGAGGGCTAAGGCTTTAGGTAATAGGATATGGCAACCTATCACGGGGTGGAAAAATAGTAGGATGAACCCAGCACAGTGATTCTGTTTATTTCCTCCCTTTATTTCATTTTATAAACAGTTGTCGTTTGGCTATCAATTGATGTATAAATGTGGGCATTATTTATGTACACGATTTTTTCTATATGCTTTCTGTTTTTGGTATTTCACAAAATGTATGATAATGTACTTAAGTATTTATGTAATCAGTTTGTGCTGTAATCAATTGCAGGACAATGCTGAGAAAAATTCTTTGAAAATGTTTAATAAAAATTTATTAAAAAAATAAGAACCTCGGCTGCTATGGGAATTTCCAAGGCCCTATTATGAAGCCCATTATCGCCGCTTTATCTGCAGTTTCCTGCTGATAAAAGCGGCGATAATGTATCGCCTTTTGTTGATAATATGCCCCTTCGTTCCGCGCCCTGCATCGCATTTTGCGATGCAGGGCGCATGATACGAAATTCATGTTATTAATTTAATTGTTAACTTACCTGCAATCATCCAGATTCCAATGTTTGTAAGCCCCAACCCTGCCGCTCCCCCGTCCCACCTGCCTACCCCACCACAACTCCCTCCACGGGCTGTAGCTGAGTCAGTTACTTGTACTTCCCTGAAGCATAATAAATCATAAAAAAATTATATTTTATAAAATTATCACCTGTGGAAGATACAAAAAAACATAGTTACAATATATATTTTACAACACAAAATAATTTGTAGAACATTTCATTTGCCTTTTTTGCTGTTCTCAGAATATATTGAACTTCACTATAAACAGTGAGTTCAATAGTACTCATCACATAACAGCGGGCAAAAAAAGACAATCCATAAGGATTAGAGGATAAGGATAAGAACATTATGATTAATTTTCTTACACTGTAAATAATGTTACTTACAAATATATGCTGACAAACTACAGAGCAAAAACTCCTTAATGGATTTACACACTTTTCCTTATGGCCAAATAGTATGCATCAAGTCCTTTGTTTGGAAGTTGTTCAATAGTAATCCTGAATGTCCGCCTCCCAGCCTTCTGATCCAAAACCACCGACATCATCTAGGGGTCCCCCAGGACTCATCCTTCAGTCCGACGCTGTTCAACATCTACATGGCCACCCTAACACAAGTAGCCGACTATCAAAACTTCAACAACATCTCCTACACAAAGAACACCCACCTCATCCTCTTACTCACCAAGAAGCCACTTACCACCAAAAGCAACCTCCACGACACAATAAAGGACGTCACTAACTAAATAAAGAGCAGCACTGTAAACACAAACTGGCACAAGATGAAGGTACTTACTCTTCAGATCAACCCCCTCAGCTTCAGACAACTCCTGCTACCTGACTGCACTGTGAACAGTATTAACACCTACCAACCATGTCCACAACATAGGATTCAACCTCAACTCCTCCCTCTCCATGTGTAACAAAGTCTACACCGTCTCGTTGAACTGCTATAACACCCTGCACATGCTCCTCAACATTTACAAGTTTATCCTAATGAAAAGAAGAACAGTGACACAGGCCCTCATCAGCAGCAGACTACACTGTGGCAAAACACTCTACAAATTAATTGCAGGCAAACACCTACAACATCTACAAAAAATCCAAAAGACCTCCACGTGAGTGATCATGAATGTCCCCGGCTGCACCCGTATCATCCACCACCTGATACATCTACACTGCCTCAATATCAACAAAAGCATCACCATAAAGCTTTTTACCCCCACTTACAAAATACTCTATAATACCAGACTAATCTACCTTAACAGCAGTAATCCTAAAGGGTACATTTTGATCTTAAAATTTTGCCTTTAAAAATACTAGGAAATAATTTGGTAACTCTTTGGGCAAACGTTGCTTAAAAACTAATTGAGTATCATTACAATGTATCCAAACTTTCAGACATTTTAAATAAACAATGTAATGTCCAGATGTGGTAGAAGGTCCATCATGAAAAATAATAGCAACAGCTACAAAAGCTCTTTCTGATATTAAACATTGACCAGCTAAAATATTTTTATTAAAGTTTTCAATTTTCTTCCATCAGCTCTACAACGTTGCAGCATTAAAATAACATACTGTCCATATCATTGTATAATTAATGTTGATGACATTTCTGATTTACATTGACTACACTCCATGTTTTGACTTGCTCCTCTAATTAGATTGTTAAAAGACACTGATTCACAGTCAGGTAAAGTCAAATATATGAATCTCTCAGTGTCTATGTCAGTGCTACATGTAAACAAACAATTTTGACAGTCATGTTGCCATTTATAAGAAAGGCCAAAAAGGTTTTCAATATATATACCTTCATCTTGCAGTACACCAAGCATAAACATTAAAAATTCCTGACAATCTTGCTGAATATTCTGCGTAAATTGAGTAGAACCAGAACATATGTCCAAAACATTTTGAATATCAGAAAAACTTTGGATTTTACTTTTATCACTAGTACATTTCAGAATTCAACAATGAACAGAATCGTTTGTCCCAATTTTCTACAATTTGCTGTTGCAAACTTTCACGAAAAAAAAGAACTTTAACAACTACATTAGCATAGCAGTTGACACCACAACTATTTTCGAACCGATAACCAACATTCTCTTCAAGACTGTCCTTTTTAGGTTTCGCCTGAGGCCGGAGCTCCTAGCTCCGCCCAGGAGAAATCTTATGTCCCTACAGTGTGTGGCTTAGTCCCGCCCTCTGTTCCATTGGCTAGCTCCATAAATGGAGGCTAGCCATTGGAACAGAGATCTGTCCATCATGGCCGGACCAGATTCGTGGGCGTTCCTGCATTTTTTCCCTCTCCACCCTTTTTGCATCGTCATCGGGCGGTGGGCGGAGTTTCGTTTTTTTTTTTTTGGTGTTTGTTTTCGTCATTATGCCTACCACGGCCGCCGGAAGAAGTCCAGGTGAGTGCCCGTTCCCGCCCCCTCCCGCTGTCCGTGTCCGCCCCCCCCTCCCGCTGTCCGTAGGTGTTTGTTTTTTGGTTATGCTCATTTCTTTAGAGAGGTAGGGGAGGCGCCCAATCTGTGCTTTCCGAGATCTTCTGACGTGCCTGTTTTAAATACGTACGCGAGGGAAAGCTACTCTGCACCGTCCGTAATTGCTCTTTATCCACTTCCCTGGTTCACGCGCTGATGGCGGGGTGGGGTCGGGACAGGGAAACCAACCCGTAGATCATAGCACAGGCCGCATGCTTCCCCGATCCGATGTCTGCGTCCAGAACCTCCTGTGTAGCCGCCCGCCCCCACTCCCGCTGTCCGTGTAGCTGCCCGCCCCCCCTCCCGCTGTCCGTGTAGCCACCCGCCCCCCCTCCCGCTGTCCGTGTAGCCGCCCGCCCCCCCTCCTCCCGCTGTCCGTGTAGCCGCCCGCCCCCCTCCCGCTGTCTTATTCGCAGGGTATAGAAGGTATTGGTTGTCTTTGAAGCTGTAACACTGGTTGGACATTGAGTTTATTCTATTGTATTTACGGGGCCGTCAGTTTCTTGCCCTCCTTGGTCGGGTGACCAGATATTTAAAAAACACACAAAACCCGTAACATTTCATTAAAATAGAAGGTCTTCAATTTCGCATCATCCAAGGGGTACAGAATGACAGCGCATATCAACCAACAAAAACACACAAGGCACTGAGGACATAACTAATGTGCAATTTTCAAACCCACTATCACACCTGTTAATTACATTGTTTCCTGCTAACTGCTGCTAACTAGTCCTGCAAAAATGCGCCTCCCTGTGTTTTCCGTCGACCCTCTCTGGAAGCCGGGACATGAGCCAAATGTGCTGAAATCTGCGGGAACAGCTGCTGAAACCCCGGGAATGTCCTGGCAAATCCGGGACGCCGGTAACCCTGCCCTAGGGCAAGCCCGGTCTGCGCGACTTCATTCCTTCGGGCATCTGGTCGTCCAGGGGGTTGTCCAGCTGGAGCGCAGATGTACTCACAGGCAGCCCTGACACACGTGGAGAACAAGGAAACCCACGCACGACCCCGCCCAGGACCGTCCAACCGCCTCAGCACCCCCAGAGCAGGCCCCGCAGGGAGGGTGTGGTGACGGGGGCCTGGGCCGCTGCCAGAGGCCAGGGCGATAATCAAGAGGTGCAGGGAGGCCACCAGGGGGTGCTGTTTGACCGATCTAGGTGCTTTCTCTAAGCCAGGAGTGCAGAGTCCCTGGGCCATGGCTTGCTCGGAGAGGTGCTGTATGAAAGAGAAGGCTGGATGCTGTGAGGTTGAGCGAGGGGTGCTGAGTGACAGCGCGGCTGTTGTATTACAGCGCGCAGAGAGACATGAGGGTCCCGAGTGAACGTGAGCAAGGCTCGCATTCCCGCGCCGCTCCCTCCAGCCCCCTGCACTTCAGGCCATTCTCGGCTCCGTAGGTATTTAAAACATCCCTTTGGAAGAAGGGCTCTGGCAGCTCAGGGTCATCTCTGCCGCTGCCATGGCAACAGCATCAAACACTCCCATGTCAACAAGGCCGTCCGCGCAGAGCTGGAAAACTGGCCGAGGCCCCCCCTGGGTTCCGCCGGCACCGGCTTGTGGGAAAGAAAAGAGCAGCGTTTAATTAAAACTGGACCTGGACAGCCCCATGCAACCCCGATGGAACTGGAAGCCAGACTCTGCCCCCTGGGGCCTTCTGGTGTGGCGGGGTCTCCAGACAGGACTCGGGACCACCGCATGTTTCAGCGGCGAGTACTTCAACATACTACATTAATGCCTGCCAGCACAGAGAGGCTGCCATTGGCTGCCCAGGCAAGGGCACACTGTACACCTGCTGAGGATGAGTACACGGGCCGGCCCTGCTTTCAGAGCGGGTGTGCAAATGTTAGAGCAGAGTGGCTGGCTCCACCGACCAGCTCATGGTACCGTGGCGGCGGTACACAGAAAAGCTCGGGGTATCATGGCGGTGGTACACAGACCAACTTTGGTACCGTGGGGCGGTACACCGGCCAGCTTGTGATACCATGAGGTGGTACACAGACCGGCTTGTGGTACCGTGAGGTGGTACACAGACCAGCCCGTGGTACCGTGAGGTGGTACACAGACCAGCCCGTGGTACCGTGAGGTGGTACACAGACCAGCCCGTGGTACCGTGAGGTGGTACACAGACCAGCCCGTGGTACCGTGAGGTGGTACACAGACCAGCCCGTGGTACCGTGAGGTGGTACACAGACCAGCTTGTGGTACCGTGGGGCGGTATACATACCAGCTCGTGGTACCGTGGGGCGGTACACAGACCAGCTCGTGGTACCGTGGGGCGGTACACAAACCCACTCGTGTTACTGCGGGGTGGTACACAGACCAGCTCGTGGTGCAGAGGAGTGGTAGACAGACCAGCTCGTGGTACCGAGGGGTGGTACACAGACCTGCTTGTGGTACGAGGGGTAGTACACAACCATCTGATGGTACCGTGTGGAGGTATTGTGGTAAATAAAATTACCGGACTATTTTTCCATACATTAAATATCAATAAGGATAGCTCAATCAAATGAGAGGCAGAGTCCGTGGTATCTGAGTCATACAGGCTTTAATTATGATCCTCGAGGAACTGGACATCATGTTCCATCACCACTAAGGTTCAGGAAGGGATATTCAACGTTTTATTAACATCACACATTATATATAGTAAAACAGTATAATTGAAATGAATACAGTAGGCGTAACAAGTGAAAAGTAAAAGATAAGAACACATGTGCGTAACAGGAGGCGTGTAAGAAGGCGTACACATGGACGTGCACTTGACATGTCAGAGAAACGTCACAAGAAGTGTCATAAGTGGGTGGATACATAGTGAATTCCTGCAGGGTCAGCAGAAACTTTTGGCCTAGATGCGCGCGCAACTGAGTATGACGTGTAACTGGGGAGAACTGGGGGCTTTTGACTTTAGCACTAGTAGAGGAGACTGGTGTCTGGGATTTCAGAACGACCTGTACCTATGGCATATCTGGTATCTCATGTTTGGAGGATGTAGTATCTGAAGTAAAAGGTCTCTCAAGCAGAGGCTGTTCAATACTGGATGCTAGTGCGTGCATACGTGTCTTAGTGCAATGCGCGGGGCCATGGGCCTACCATGGTAACGGGTTCTGTAAATCACTTGCAAGGAGGACAGGAAGGCCGGGCCCTTTGCTCTGCAGCCGGGAATATGTTTATTTATTTCACTAGACTGGAATGTGTTTTCGAGGAGGCTGAGCAGATAACTGTAGGCAAAATACTGTCTTTGGCAGGAAGGCCAGGCTGAGCCGGGCACCGCTTCACTGGGGCAGGAAGTAAGGCAGAGGTCAGGGATGCATACCTGAACTACAGCTTTCAGAGACACAAGAGACTTGGAGCCTCAATTAAGGGCCTAGCTCGAATGAGCCAGGAAACATGGAGAAAACGTGTGCAGGATTCAAAAGTGTACCATGTAAAGACGTTGGCACCATAGGCCTAGAAGCCCAATTAATGTGATTTTCTTGGAGAATTATATAACTGACATGTTAACGTTGGACGCAAATGCATATGCGTCTTTCTAGCATGCACGGGAAGGAAGTTACATGACATACAAGGAACATGGGTGCATGGATGGGGTGCGAGTGGGGGACACATTAGCTACCTGAAAATTTCTATTACCTCATTCCCTCCTTGGCCCCTACTTCACCCTTTAGGATATATCTATGTTCATGAGACCATCTATCTGTTCATATAGCATCATTTGTTCATCTTTCTTTATTCTGGAACGGAAACGTGGACTTGGACGGGGAATACAAGCTGTGGCGCACAAGCCGCAAATCGCTGGCCCACATTGCAGACAGAGACAACAACTGAATACTATGAGCAGTATTATTCCTAGGAATGACAATACTTTCCATCCCCAGGCGGATATCACATTCCAGAGCCAACCGGACCATGTCCAGGTGCCTGGATTCTGGTGCATCTGATGAGCTATCTCATGAAGCCTTGTAATCGCCTTATACACAGATGGCGCGTTATTAGGAATAAACACGCAAGAACTGGATCCGATGACTCTACAAGCCCCGCCCCTATCGGCCAGGTTGACGTCAAGGACAAGGCGATTTTGAAGAACAACAAGTCTCATAGCAGACTGCTCCTCGGTCAGGTTACCTAAAGCAGAAGTAGTCTCATTCACTACTGCTTCCAAAGTTCTGGTCAGTCTTTGTATTATCTTACTATTTTGGACGGGACCTATGAACCAGAAGTATCCTTTGATATAATCCTTATACTGATCCCATGCTGACTCAGAATAATCAATTACAGGAGGGAGGTCTCTCTTATGTCTTACATGCACAAGATGTGGATTTCGATGATAATCAGGTGGGGCTAGGAAAACAGGTGGCAATAGGAACGCAATATAACACGTCCCATCTCAATCTAATGGCAGACGTACATAAGCTGTCTGACCACATATAAAATATGAATGGCGGGAGGCTTTGAAAGTAGACTTTCCTTTATCACTGAATTCGACCACAGTATTACAATCACTGTGTCCTAGATGTACTGAACCATTGTTTCTGACGCATAGTTCGCCTTTCACTGGCAAAACTGTAATAGACGGCAAGTCCGAATTAGTCTCAGACTGCACATTCAGAATCATGAGGTTAAGTGTAAAATTACCTAATCCATATACTTCGTTTTCTAGATCGGTCCCTGTCCTTTGGGGAAGACCTTCCTTGTCTGGGAAACATATTTTATTCATAACTGTATTCAAGTTACCCCAAATCCAATTGCCTTGGGAAACTTTAGACTTACTATCTAACGAGGACATTAAAGTAAACCATGCACCACACGAACCATTATGTGTAAACGGATAAGGAAAAAGGGGCAGAACTCCCTTGTATTTCTGATAGGGAGGGAGTCGGCCACATACCCAGCAATTGGTGGCATTGCTAGTCTGGTGGGAATGGTGTAACATACAAATGAATGTATTGTTGCGCATTGCTAATCGATAGGACAACTCGTGTGGGGACAGGTCACTGAAAGTGTGCTCTACGGTATCATTAGAGGAAGTATGTACATGAGAATCAAAAGGAAAGAAAACATGTAGCATTAAACTTATGCATATGATCGTAAGACTCAAAAGAAACATAAAAAGTAATGCGATAACGCATCGGCTGTGCAAATTTTTGCAATATTTTTCTCTCTTTTCGTTTCGCCTATCTCTCTGACTACTTGGGTCTATCTTATACATGTCAGAAACCTGTCTAACCGCTTCACCCGAGGGGGACTTAAACAATTAAACGCTGTCTGACTTACTAGACCTCAACTTGGCTTGGTACTCCTGCTGTGGAGTTTTCTCTAGCAGGGGGAGTTTAGAGTCAGTGTCTGAAAGGGGGCAGTCCTTGATTACAGTCTCTGGACACAATACATGAAATCTCTTCACGTGGCTGGAGTGCAACCATCCCTTCCGGCCTTCGATTTTTACTGCGGTCCTCGTCGTCAACAACACCAACTTTGGCTGCCTCCACCTCGGCTCCAGAGGGCTCGATCGGTCAAAATTTCGGACGTAGACGTAATTCCCTGGAACGATTTCATGCGGTTTTACTTGGGTGTTGTCCGGGAAGTCAGCCGCGACCTGTGAACGACAAGATAGTAGTGCAGACATCAAGGAAGCTAGGTAATCTGTCAGCATAGTACTGTCAACATCGGTAATTCTTCGAGGGATAGGCGTACCCCACATGTTTGGGGGACGTCCAAAAATTATTTCATACGGGGACAATCCAGTTCTAGAATGGGCTACCATTCGCATGTAAAAGAGGGCAACTGGCAAGGCTACTATCCAATCGACACCTTTTTCTGCACAGACCTTCGCTAACCGTGTTTTCAGGGTTTGATTATGTCTCTCAACGAGACCAGTGGCTTCAGGGTGTCGTACGCAGTGGAATTTCCACTGGTAACCTGACAGGAGTGATACCTATTTCATGAGCTCGGACGAGAATGGCTGACCATTATCAGAGTACACGACACGGGGCAAACCGT
Source organism: Lissotriton vulgaris (assembly GCF_964263255.1). NCBI lineage: Eukaryota > Metazoa > Chordata > Amphibia > Caudata > Salamandridae > Lissotriton > Lissotriton vulgaris. The sequence continues at coordinate 368,537 of NW_028244385.1, read as the reverse complement.
ATCGCGGGAAAAATTCACGGACTAACTGTTTGGCAGTGGTTACAGCAGTGTAATCTGGGACTGGATATGCTTCTGTCCATCGGGAAAGGGCACATACGACTACGAGGACATACTTGAATCCTCGGCATCTGTCCATCTGTATATAATCCATCTGGAGGACTTCAAAAGGATGGTCAGGAGGATGAAATCCACCTTGTTCCACGGGGATACCTTTGCCTGGATTGAACTGACAACAGATCATGCAGGTACGCACTTTCTGTTTCGCTGCTGCACCTAAATGCTTGTTGAACCAAAGATTCTGTAAACTGTCTAACATGGCTTTCTCTCCTAAGTGTGCTGGACTATGTGCTGTGTTAATGATAACTTGAACCATAGAGTCGGGGAGGAACCATGTGGCTCTTCCCTTCGTCATCCATCCCTGATCTGTCTGGACCCCTCCTTGTTCTGTCCATTTCTTGATTTCATCTGGAGTTGCATGTGTCTGTATGTCGAGTACATCTAGTGTGGGATCCTTAACTGTCATACAATGTGTCAGTGGAGTCACTTCAGTCTTTGCCGGATCAGTTGGTATGTCTGTCTGAGTCTGAGCTGTGAATTTGGCTGTTCGATCTGCCAGGTCGTTACCCTGGGAAATAGTGTCGGTGACTTTAGTATGTGCTTTGCACTTCATGATGGCTATGGCTGTAGGCAAATGTATTGCTTCTAACAGGGCTTGAATGAGGGGACCGTTTTGTATCTTGGTACCGTGAGAAGTTTAAAAACCTCTTTCTTCCCAGAGAACACCGAAGTCGTGAACGACTCCAAATGCATACTGTGAGTCTGTGTATATGTTTACTTTCTTGTTCTTGGCTAGTATACAGGCTTGGGTCAGAGCGATGAGCTCTGCTGCTTGGGCAGATAATGTGTTAATACGATGTGTTTCTATAACTTCAGTTTCAGTGGTCACTGCATATGCGGCCACTAACTCTCCTGTGCTTGTTCTCATACATGAACCATCCACATAAAGTGTCAGGTCTGGATCGGACAATGCAATGTCTGTCAAGTCTTGTCTGGGCTTTGTCACGGTATTAATGACTTTTACGCAGTCATGTGGTGCTGGATCTACTGTAATGGAGGGTAACAATGTGGCAGGGTTGAGTATGTTGCTACGTCTGATTTCTATGTGTGGTTGAAACAGTGTCAGTTCATAACCTGTCAGTCGTGCTATGGTCAAGTGCTGAGTCTGGGTTCGGTTTAGAAGAACTTCCACGGAGTGTGGAACCTGTACTGTCAAGGGATGTCCTAACACTATTGAATCACTTTGTCTGATAGCTAGAGCTGTTGCTGCAACTGATTTTAAGCACGCAGGCAAGGCCTGGGCTACTGGATCCAATGTACTAGAAAAATAAGCACAAGGCTTGTGGTGTCCTGCTTGATCTTGTGTGAGAACAGATAATGCTGTGCCATCGCGTTCTGTGACAAAAAGTGTAAAAGGCTTGCTGTAACATGGTGTAGCTAAAACTGGTGCTTGACATAAAGCTTTCTTCAAGTCATTATAAGCTTGTGTATGTTCCTGAGTCCAAGGGAGGACAGTCGAAGTCGCTGCCTCCTGTGTTGTCAACTGTATGAGTGGCTTGGCTAGATATGCATACTGAGGAATCCATTGTCTGCAGTAAGAAGTGAGGCCAACAAAGGCCCGTACTTCCTTTTGTGTCTTGGGTTGTGGCAGATGTGCAATTAACTGGATACGATCTGGTGTCAACTGTCTACCCCTCTTGGACAGCAAGTGTCCAAGGTATACCACTTGCTGGGCACAGAATTGCAGCTTCGAAGGGGACACTTTATGCCCCTTTTCGGGCAGAAAATACAAGACTGTCAGTGATGCGCGTTCGCAGTCACGTTCGGTCCATGCTGTAATTAACAAGTCATCAACATATTGCAGTAGTGCAGTGTCAGTAGGCATGTGAATACTGTCTAGTTGTCGTTTCAGAGCTTGACTGTAAATACTAGGACTTTCTGTGAACCCTTGAGGTGCACATGCAAATTTGAAGCTTCGGCCATTTAAACAGAATCCGAAAAGGTACTGGCTTTCAGGATGAATGGGAACACTAAAGAAGGCGTTCTTGAGATCTATTACAGTAAGGAACGCAGCTTCGGAATCAATGGCAGTCAATAGGGAAGAAATATCTGGGACCACTGGGTATTGGGGTATGATGCATTTATTTAATTCTCGAAGGTCGATCACCAGTCTGTAGACTGGAGGTGCATTTGGGTCAGTACGTTTAAGAATCGGAATGATTGGAGAATTACATACATTGGAGTCAGTTTCTACAACTACTCCTTGTGCAATGAGCTCGTCAATAATTTTCAGTAAGGCTGCTACAGCCTCGGGGGGCAATTTGTATTGTCGGATTCGGGGCAGTACAACACCTTGCTTGAGCGTAACACGATAGGGTGTAATGTGCATACAACCTACATCAGTTGGACCTTGCGCCCATAAATGCTGTGGTACATTTTGCAATCTTGGATCAAAATCTCTCAACACATAATGACCTTTGAAGTCACGTAAAAACAATCTCACTCCTTCCGGAGAACAACATATCACTGCTCCTAGTGCTTTCAATGTTTTAATACCAAGCAAGTTTTCAGGACATGATTTCGTAAGTAACAAGTCTGTAGTACGAGACAATGGACCAACTGCAAGGGGAACTGGCTTTGACACTTCGTTAACAATAGGCTTTCCTGAAAATCCAAGGGAAACATTCTGTGAGCCTGAGAGGGGTGCCCCTGGAACCTCGTCGTGACTGATGGTAGTTCTGCTCACCCCTGTGTCAATCAAAAATTTTCTGTCTTTCCCTAATACCTGACTATGTACATAGGGACCCTCTTGATCTACAGGAACCTCGATAAGGGGCAAGCCAACCTCCCTCTCTAGGCTGTTTCATGTATACTGCTGATAATCGGGGTATTCTGACTGTGCATACTGGTACATTTGCTGTGTGACATGTTGCGTGGCAGCAATTGGTTGGGGCCGGGGTACAGCTACTGTCTGTTGTTGTGCATTCTGGGGAGGTTGTGTATTCTGTGGAATATTCTGTGGAACATTTTCTGATCTAGGCGGACGCGGTCTTTCTTTCGTCCTGCCTGTAGCAATATTGTATTTCAGAATGGTACATTCGTTTATATAGTGACCTGGCTGTTTACAGTAATTGCAATTCCCTTTAACAGGAGCTGCAGGATGACTAGTCTGTGTCGTACCTCTCTTCTGGCTATATGCTGGGACGGACTGGGCAACTAGTACTTTCATTTTCGTATCTTTCATACGTCTCTGTTCATGTTCGTGTTGCTCTCAGATTCGGTTCTGGTGGTACTGTAACATTTGTAACATTTGGGAAGGAGTATTAGCTTGCCATGCACTTTCGACTTTCAGTACTCTGTTTTTAACTTGTGGTGAGGAATTCTCGACTAGTTTGGTCACAAAGAGATGGGGATATGATTCACTGCTTGTTTTCAGGCCGCTAATAATAATGAAACATTTCTCAAATCTGGAATAAAAATCACTAGTGTCTTCGTCTTGTTTCTGTTTGCAGGCTGAGATTGCATCCCAGTCTTCCTTTTTAACTGTCAATAACCTAGGCAAGACTTGTACTAATAATCCTGGTAACGCTTTGGCTTTGTCCCCAAGACCTGTACCTGGGACTCGCCCATTTTCTTCAGTTTCTAATTCAGTCCAAATAATCTTTTTATCTCCCACCTCCCATTCTTTTTCTTTAAGTTTTTCGTAAATGCCGGCAGGCAACAATACCTTTAACATTTTAAGAATGTCGGAATACGTATAATCTCCCATGAGTAACATATCTTTTAATTCACGGTGGAACCCTGCTGGATCTTTATCATGACAGGGCACTAATTTCTTCATTTCCAATAATTCCATTTTGGTCAAGGGTGTGTATACAAATACTCGATGAAGCTCACCCCCTGGGGTCTGGACGGGATGAACTTCTCGTAAAGGATTCTGTCTGTCTATGTAAAAAGGTTGTCTTACTGGGGGTGGAACAGGAACGAAATGTGGAGTCAGGAAAGTTCTGTATTTGTGTCGTTGTTCTAGGATGGTATTAATTAAATCGGTACCTAGGCCTCTCCATCTTTTTAGGAGTAATTCTTCCAGTATATTATATAGGGGACCTGGATCAGAATGCTGACTTTCATATTGTGTAATGAGATGCTGGATCATGTACATACCAGCTAGTCGCTGTTCGTCTGGGGTAAGACTCAAAAATGTTTGCGCTACTGAATCATCTTTATATATACTAGTATTTCCAGCCCATTGTACTGCTGACCGTGCTAGTTCCTGATCACGCATGGTACTAAGTTCACTGTAACCTATTCTTTCTTTCAGTATTCTATCAGTGGCTTGGAATACATGTTCAAGAGAACATTGTTCTGGTATTGGAGAAAGGAAACGTTTCTTGTTTTCTAGGCGAATGGGTCTGTCAAAAGGTCTTGCTCTACCCACGTACGCTATTCTATCTGGGTCTTCTGCATCCTCTATATCTTCATCCTCTGTTTCATTCTCTTTCTCGTCTTCCCTAGCTGCAGTTTCTTTTTCGTGTATTATTATAATTTCTTTACGGATCTTTCTGTACATGGATTCTATACAACTTTGTTTATTATGTTTACCATCAGCTATATTGTTACTCCAATTTATCAGTACGTCCATCTCTTCCTTGCTTGTACCTGGCCGATCTCGTTCCCTTATCAAACAATTTATCAAAAATTGTAAGATCATTTTTTGTGTCTCAACCTTGTGGTGTGCCATGGCCTCGTGAATGCATTCTGGTCTCTCCCCTGTTCTAATAAAATGGTATATATTGTCTAAATGGTTAGTCATTTCTGGTAAAAGAAGCAAATAGTTGGTAACACGTCGTAAACGTAACGAAATTAACATCATATCTTCTACACCTGGTACTGGGTCATATCTACAATCCATTATGTACTGTCTAAGGGTTGCGAATGTCGCAGCTTTGGGTGTACGCTGTAACGTCACTTCTCTAAGCGTCATTCTTTTTACTTGAGGCGGGGTCACAGGGCGACCTCCTACGGCGCCTCCTGAATCGGAAGCATAACCATCAACTAGATGTGTTGATACTACTGGTGTCATAGCTTGAAAAGTAGGTGCAGGTAATGTAGGCAGACTCTGGGTGGTCAGTGTAGCAAAAGGATTGGTAGGACCGACAGCAGGAGGGACAGTAGCAGTAGTAGTGACAGGATGGGAAATGACAACGGGTGGGGGCGTCGAATCTTGAGGGAGTGGAGGTAACGTGTCCTGAACAGGCTGAGCAGGCTGAATAGGCTGCTGTACATTATTAGCAGGTGGTACGCGTACATTGGTATATGCGGGAGCTACATCATCTAAATAGGAAGAAAGGAAAATGTCTGCTGCGGTCTGTTTGTGACGGAGTTTAGTCGGGACCAATGGTGGTGGCAAGTTACAGGGTACTTCCGGGGTCGCCCTAGGCAGGCCCTCAGCAAGAACAGGATACATGCCTGTAATAAGGGCATTTCTTTGTCGGTCTTGTTGTTCTATTCTGACTCGTTCTCCTTCTTCTAGTAATTCCTTTTCTTTAGCTTTTTCAGATTCCTCTCTACTTTTCTCTGCTTTTCTGATTTCTTTTTCTGTTCTTCTATGCGCTTCTTTACGCCATAATTCTATGGCATCTTTCTGGGATTGTCTGGCTTTCTTCTTCCATAATGCTTCCTCTACTCTCATGATGCATTCAGCATCCCATGTCCCTGAGATAGGCCATCTATACTTCTCTTCCAGATCTTTAGTATAATCCACCCACAAATCTAGGTACAGTATGGCACCTAAGCCGTGCTTGTGGTACATAAAATGTCCTGGAGTGTCCCTAGGCGGGACCGGAACTGCTTCTTCGAGTATCCCTTTCCTAGTTCCTATCTGACGTAATTTCGAGAACAGCGGCATATTTGAACTGACTTGAACGTGAGCACAGTAAACACAGTAATGAATAGCAAACAATCATTCATACCACGACATTAAACACATTGAAACATTTCAGACTGATATTACCTGGAACATAGAAAACATATATTCTGGAAATCTCGAGAAACAATACTAGAATACTGGATTACTAGATGCACTGCTAAAACAGTACAGACAATACCGGTCCCATGAAGAGACACGTCATACCGCATTCACCTAAGTGAACACGTCTGGACCAGGTCTGTGTACCCAGACCGTCTTGACCGGGCACAAATTAATGAACCCGTCTAGATGCGTTCCCAACAACGGTACTCACCGGGAAGCAGAAACTGAAGGCCTCGGAAACTGGACTGGACTGCGTCGGGCTACGATTTTTCCTACGCATGCGCTTCGGAACAGGTGGGCCTCCGGATACCTCAGACCTTGCTTTCTCAACTTGGGGCTTTGGTCGGGATCCTCCGCATTCCTCACCGCCTCGTCTGGATGCCGGACCGCAGTCTCCGTCTCCTCCGTGGGCCTGAGGGAGATAGCAGGAAAACCCGCAGGTGTGCACTGGATCCCTCACGGCTGTAGAAGGGGTCAAGGCCTGCGTTACATCGCCGGCGAGTGGGGAAGGGGGGGGTTCCTGTTCGGGCGCCAGAATTATGTGGTAAATAAAATTACCGGACTATTTTTCCATACATTAAATATCAATAAGGATAGCTCAATCAAATGAGAGGCAGAGTCCGTGGTATCTGAGTCATACGGGCTTTAATTATGATCCTTGAGGAACAGGACATCATGTTCCATCACCACTAAGGTTCAGGAAGAGATATTCAATGTTTTATTAACATCACACATTATATATAGTAAAACAGTATAATTGAAATGAATACAGTAGGCGTAACAAGTGAAAAGTAAAAGATAAGAACACATGTGCGTAACAGGAGGCGTGTAAGAAGGCGTACACATGGGCGTGCACTTGACATGTCAGAGAAACGTCACAAGAAGTGTCATAAGTGGGTGGACACATAGTGAATTCCTGCAGGGTCAGCAGAAACTTTTGGCCTAGATGCGCGCGCAACTGAGTATGACGTGTAACTGGGGAGAACTGGGGGCTTTTGACTTTAGCACTAGTAGAGGAGACTGGTGTCTGGGATGTCAGAACGACCTGTACCTATGGCATATCTGGTATCTCATGTTTGGAGGATGTAGTATCTGAAGTAAAAGGTCTCTCGAGCTGAGGCCGTTCAATACTGGATGCTAGTGCGTGCATACGTGTCTTGGTGCAATGCGCGGGGCCATGGGCCTACCATGGTAACGGGTTCTGTAAATCACTTGCAAGGAGGACAGGAAGGCCGGGCCCTTTGCTCTGCAGCCGGGAATATGTTTACCTATTTCACTAGACTGGAATGTGTTTTCGAGGAGGCTGAGCAGATAACTGTAGGCAAAATACTGTCTTTGGCAGGAAGGCCAGGCTGAGCCGGGCACCGCTTCACTGGGGCAGGAAGTAAGGCAGAGGTCAGGGATGCATACCTGAACTACAGCTTTCAGAGACAGAAGAGACTTGGAGCCTCAATTAAGGGCCTAGCTCGAATGAGCCAGGAAACATGGAGAAAACGTGTGCAGGATTCAAAAGTGTACCATGTAAAGACGTTGGCACCATAGGCCTAGAAGCCCAATTAATGTGATTTTCTTGGAGAATTATATAACTGACATGTTAACGTTGGACGCAAATGCATATGCGTCTTTCTAGCATGCACGGGAAGGAAGTTACATGACATACAAGGAACATGGGTGCATGGATGGGGTGCGAGTGGGGGACACATTAGCTACCTGAAAATTTCTATTACCTCAGTATACAGACCAGCTCGTGTTACCGTAGCGATGATACACAGACCGGCTCCTGGTACCGTGGCTCACACACCAGCTCGTGGTACCGTGGTGGTAGTACACAGACCAGCTCGAGGTACCGTGGCTGGGTACACAGATCAGTCATGGTACCGTGGCAGTGGGACGCAGACTGGAGCGGGTTCTGCAGGCGGCTGCGGTTGACTGCCTTGTTCACCACTCAGTTCTAGGAACACCAGCAGGCGATGTGTACATAAACTAGTAGTGTATACAGAGTAGAGGGGTGCACGTGCCGGTGGTGAGTACGGATGCGTTAGCACGGTAGGCAGGTTGGATCGAGTTGAGCAGTCACAAAGTTAAAATGTTAGATATTTGACTTTACTCGCTAGCTCCCTTCCACCCAATCTTTCGTTGTTAGCATTAATGTCATTTACATCGCCAATAGCTCTGACTGACAAAATGGGAGACCTATTGCATTGCAAATGCTTGTTTCTAATGGAATCTGATTTTGTGAATTGCTCTATGTGCTATTAGATCAGATCGCGAAATCACCATTTGCAGGGGATTACAGAACCACTTGCCTAATTAATATTCATTAGGCAGGTCATACTATTCAACCCCACTGTGATGGACTGCAAACACAGCGTTGGTGGTCGGCATACAGCAGACCCCAACCCCTGTGTCTGCATTCCCAAGCGAGAATTTTTGTTTTTGAAGCAGCACAAGTTCCTTAATGCTTTAAAAAAATAAGTTTCCCATTTGGAAGTACTTTAGAAGGGGCGGATAGTGGTCCCTTGTATCACAGTGTATTCTCCGAGGCTGTCAGCTGGGTTCATAGAGGGAACAGGGTCCGAAACTTCCTTTGAGGAATCAGTAACAAGTCAGTGGTTTGCAGCCAGAATTGCAGTCGGAAACCACTGATACATAAGTTACTGAAAAACAGTTTTTGAAATTTTGGCAGATTTGATTTGCCAAAATTTTATCAGTAGAAAAATGCAAGGGTGCTGTGATTACCGGAAGTCTTGGAATTCTGATCTCTGCACAAGCAGGAGTTTGTCTCGGAAACAGAATTCCCCCTCTCCTGACTCTCTCACCCCTTATCGATAATCAGGCCTGTAGGCTGTAGTATATAAAAAGCAACTTTGGTCTCTTGAGGTAATCAAGGTCCAAGAAACTCCATAGCCTCACCTCCCTTAGCGTGATAGGCAAAGCTGCGAGGATCTGGCACCAGAGCAGCATGAACTGTGCTGCATTCATCGATTTTGCTCCCGTTCTGTCCTAGTTGAGGAGCACTGTACCACGTGCCCGCACATTGCTCCACGTGCGATACCGTACGTAGTGAAAACACCAGGACCAGTACTGACCCGCTAAATGGTTTTCTTTGGTTGTTGTACTTTGCAGGGGTACTTGTCTGCGGTACCGATGTGCGATGCCTCATAGAACCCCTTTTAAAATACAGGAGGCACATCTGATGGCAGAAAGTGTCTCAACATGACGGGCGCATTGATTACTGTATGTGACCGTGTAAACGGGAAGGACTTGTTTAAATCCTGTCGAGGTTACTTCTATTAGTTTTGAGCTCTATTAAAAACGTGTGGAGTTTATCGCTATCATTTCACCTTTGGAGGGCACACATAGCTGCAGTGCACCCAGAAGATGGCTGGCCCACCCACACAATTATCACCGTGGGCAGTGTCGAGCGCCTAGCATAGCGCTGCCTCCGTTATTCACGACGACAGGAGCTCTTCAGCTTTACCTTGCCTGTCTGGAATCATGACTCACAAGAGGTTATTTATATCAATTTCTAAAGCGCTTTGAACTAAAGAAGGATTGAGGCGAATAGAAGAGAAGACAAAGACATAATAAGAATTACAAAAAAAATACATTTATAAAAATATTATAAGTTCAGAATCCAAATTCTTAACTTTTTACAGGTTAGATGGAGTCAAAAACAAAAGAGCCACACAGGTTGTTATAGCTAAAGATCAGTTGCTTTGTTGTACTCAATTTGTTTGTTTGTGGGTAAGAGATATATCCTTCCACAGACTGGTTATCTCAGACTCAACATTCATCCGTCCTGTCTGTGATTATAAACGTGTTGCACTTGCTAGATAACCCAGTCCTTGGTTTCTCTGCTTCACTTTCACATGTGGGGGCTTTTTCTATGCTCTGCTTTCTAAGCACCTGGTATCCAGGCCAACAGCGGGTGCATGAAGAACACTTGAGATCGTGCAGGGCTTCCTATTTGCTGCGAGAATCTGTGAGGAAGCCTCACATCACTCCGAGCCCTTCCTAAGTGCATAGACTCATCAGACATCTCTACAGATGAGATCCTGCTAAATCTGCACACATAACAGGGCGTAGAAGCAGAATCCGCTTTTCTATAGGTATCGGATGCAGTGGCCTGTGTGGGCTGTGAGAGCTGTGTGGGCTGTGAGCTGTCTGGGCTGTGTGGGCTGTGTGGGCTGTGAGGGCTGTGTGGGCTGTGTGGGCTGTGAGAGCTGTGTGGGCTGTGAGAGCTGTGTGGGCTGTGAGAGCTGTGTGGGCTGTGAGGGCTGTGAGAGCTGTGTGGGCTGTGATAGCTGTGTGGGCTGTGAGAGCTCTGTGGGCTGTGAGAGCTGTGAGAGCTGTGAGAGCTGTGAGAGCTCTGTGGGCTGTGTGGGCTGTGTGAGCTGTGTGGGCTGAGAGAGCTGTGTGGGCTGAGAGAGCTGTTGGCAATGTAAATAACAATGCCATTTATTTATAAGTATAAAAAAAAAAGAAATGTCATGAGCAATGCCAATAGCTCTAACTTTTCCAAAGGCGAAACCATTGCATTGTAAATGCTTGTTCTTTTTGCTTGCAGGCGCAACTTCATCTTGTTTTTTTTCTTTCTCTAGAGTTTCACAACAGATATTCTCAAATCTCCTACCTACCACACTACTGATATTGACCTAACTTGGGTGCATATTCTCTTCTTAACCTATTATACTCTTTCACACAATTTGGATCTGCACAAAACTGTGTCTCATTAAAATCAATCAAGTACAATCCAGATAAAGTTCTGACTCGAGACAAAGCAACATATGCTATACCTTCTTTAAACACGGTACTTCCAATGTTCACTAAAGCACAATCTACACTAGGCATGGGCGGAAAATCCGTTCCGCTCGCGGATTTTGCGGATTTTCGGGAAATCCGCAATCCGCGAGATTTGCGAATTTCCCGCAAAATCCGCAAATCCGCGAGCAGCGGATTTTGCTCGCACTGCTCGCACTGTTCGCGTGAGTTCGCGCCCAGCGAATAAGTGCAAAATTGCAGAAATACGATCTTAGCAAAACTGAAAGTAACTACTTACCAGGTTCAAAAGTTTAGGCTCATCATTAGTAGCCATTTCCTGTAGTGCTTCCTGAGGGGCCCCTCCAGAGTTCAGTTGCCAGTTGAAACTATTATGTGACCCTGCTCTGAACCTCAGAATAGTTACACATATGCCACAAAGGTCCTGAATTACAGCTAAGGGAGACAAGCAGGAGCCAGGCTGGAAGTTAAAATCCATTAATCAGCCCCTAATTCATTATTGTCAGTTGGGGCAGGGCAGGTGTTGTAACTAATTTTGCAACAATGAAAGCACTTAGCAAGTGCAAAAGATCACTAATCAGGGCGCACTAAGGAAGCAGGTGCCAGCTAAAAAAATATTCTGTGACACATTAATCAGCCCCAAATTAATTCAGGTCACTTGAGGCAGGGAAGGTGTGCTTTGCTTTGCCGAAAATAATGTACACTGGACAACCAGAGGGTGTGGTGATGAAACAGAGGGTGGCATGGGTGGGCCAGAGGGTGGCATGAGTAGTCAGAGAGTGGCAGTGGTGACAGAGAGTGGCAGTGATGAAGAAGAGTGTCCCAAACAGGCTGGACACGTAGAAACAACAAGTTCGCAAAACTTGCGACCCGACAGGTAAGTTCGCAAATTGCGAAATTGTAAAAACCCTCGCGAACTGGCAGAAACACGGGCGAACACAAAAAAAAAAAATCCGCAAATTCGCAGGAATTCGCGGATTTTGCGGATTGCGAATCCGCAAATCCGCAAAATTCGCGAACGCGAGATCCGCAAAATTCGCCCATGCTTAATCTACACTTAAACCTTGAGATTTATGAATGGTCACCGCATATGCCAAACAAACAGGAAACTGTTTTCTGCAGACATACAAATCTTTTACAAGCAAAAAACGAGCTGCACAATGACTAACTTGTTGTACTTCAGTAATTTCATCGAATTTGATTTTCAAAAATTCAATCCCACCTTTATTTACATAATGAACAAAATAAACAATTTTACCCATTGCTCCATTTACAAAACCTTTTTCCACATTCAAATTACGTCGCAAAATTACCCTACAATTTACACATGCATATATATTCTTTTCTAAACCAGCAGTATTACTTATCGATTTCTCTAAACAATCCAATTTCGTCTTCGACTTTTCATTCAAAATAATACTGATTCCTTCATGTTCTATTTTATCAATTGCTTCCAATTTTATAACTTCTTCATTTTCCAACTTTAACATTTCTTCATTGAATATAGAACATTCACGCAGTATTGGCATAAGCAGATTACAGATTTGTTTTCTGCAATTCTCATGTATATTTTCTCTGGGACAATATTTGTATTTGGAAACAAATTGGAAAGTAATCGTCTCTGTAAAGTTTGTTTGCCATGTTTGGTCAATTTTCCAATTCTTATATCTTGAAGAATAGTTCCATAATCAACATAATTTGCCTGTCGCATATTTGTAGTAAGTTCTTTATACTGAAAATATGACCAAATGTTTACATTGCCAATACTCCCCAAAGACTTTCTAGTATCTTCAGGCACCAGTTTTTTAAACACTGGCTGTCCTTTTACAGGAGTAAGTTGTAGAAGATCTCCAAAAACTATGACGTGTTTTCCTCCGAATAATACGTCATACTCTGTTTTAAGAATGTGTTGCATTCTTAAATGCACAAAGGCAAGCATTAAGTTTGAGACCATGCTTACCTCATCAATAAAGCTTAATTTTCCTCAACAGTCTTGAAACTTCACAAGAAGCTTCTCCAGATAGCTTGTGGTATTCTAATTTGTTGTCATGCTCTACTGGTAGCATTGATAAAAGATGTAAAGTAATTCCTTTAATATTGTGAACTGCTAATCCAGTTGGAGCAGTGACAATACAAGACACATGAGACTTAGTTCTTTTCTGTAGAAAACTTGGGATTATTTTAATTAAAAACTTTTTCCTGTTCCAGCTTGTCCACTCACATACATACGGATAGGTTCAAATGATGAGCAAGAGCATTCTTTCTTCTCATGAAGTAATCCATGGTCAATCTGTTCTCTCACTTGCTCATATATTCTTTCTGCTCAAGATTTAGTTGTTCTTCCAAGTTTCCTAAGTTTGTTACATCTTCTTGACGTTGATACATTGCTGTTTGCACCTCTTCCATAGCAGTTGCTGCTTCATTTTGAACAATTGGTTCTCCTAGTGGATCCTGACTCAACGAAGCAGAGGTTTGACTGTCTTGAGAACTGTCTCTAGCAATCTCAGCTGCAATTGTAGCTTCTTGCTCAATTTCGTCATTCAACATTTTCACATAATTAGCAAAAACCGGACATTCTATAGTATCTTTAGCTGCACTGAAGGAATCTTCTGGAAAGGGGCGACCACTCGGTCCCCCCGAACGTATGGCGGAGTGCCTCGATCCCCCCGGGAAGCCATTTTTGGGCGGGAGGCGCGTCTCGGCTGGTATGCCCGAAGCGGCGTAGCCGGGGCGCGTTTTTTCCCGCCCTAGAGTGGGCTGGCCTAGACACCGACGTAGCCAGCCCCGCCCTAGGGGCAGGCTGGGGCAGGTTTACGCCCGCCCTGAAGACGGATAAAAAGAGACGCAAGACCAGAAGACGTCCTCTTGTTCTTGTGCTCCGAAGCTGCACCTCCTCGCTACACGTGAGCTCGGGACAGAACGAAGAGCCAATTTTGACCCACCCACCAGCCCCTGAGGACAGCCAGTTGTTTTGTAATAAAGTAAATTTATAAGTATGTTTTCCGTTTCGTTTACAGGCTGTGAAGCTATCAGTTTGATATTGATCATAATAAAGAATGGTGAATGTCGTGTAGGTTTTTACGATTAAAATGATTTGATATAGTGTTGCATTTTTAAGCATGCTCTTTCGGTCGTAGCGACCAATGTTTACATAGGTTTGAGTAAGAATTGTCGTATTTATTTTTTGGTAGGCGGTAAGGTCATGATCGGTGAGCACTAATTAGAAGATCCCTATGAGTGGGCGTCACCCAACACGGATGGGAGCGCTCGGGAGAGGTGGCCATTGGCCCCTCAATGGGGAGGCGGTCCCGTCTAAGGGTGGGTCGCCGGAAGTAAAGGAAAGGCGGTCAAGGCCCCTTCCTTTGTAGGAGGGGTTACAGCCCCCTCCTGGGGAATTTCCCGGGGCCAGTGTCATCTGCGACGGCAGATGCGGTAAGTTGTGTGGGGTGGGGGGAGGTCCACGATACCTTCTAGATACCTCACACGAGTCTTCGAACGACCTTTAAATGGCGTCGAGTCTTAAGTGCCCCCGTCAAGTCAAGGGAAATTGTTAGTAGTTGCACTTGAGGTAAGCCTCTGTGCTGTCGCCCCTCCCAAGTGGGAGGGGTAAGTCTGGTTAGGGATCTTGACACCGGTTATGACCTTGCCGTTGGCCCTTAAACGTTAGGATGTACAATTTCAGTATTTCTAGAGAATGTTTTGTAGGATGCTAGTTCGGCTAGGAGAACCTCTGTATTAGAGAATATGTTAAGGTTAGCCAAACATCGCAATGTGTTAATGAAATTGTACATAACATGAAACGTTTAATGTTTTTAATTTTGTTTTAATAAATACGGCCGGGAGGGTCACTCCCTCCCACTTCCAAAAACTTTAAGAACTGTTTCCGGTTTCCCTCCTTTTGGGGATTGTGTTGAGAGGGGGTGGCGGGTATCTCAGCCATAATAGTTCTCAAAATCTCCAAGTAATTCCAACTCTGAACGACATGGCTTGAAAACTTGCAAAGGAGCTAAATAGTAAAATTCCCTTTTCTCAGGTGTTTCGCAACTCAATTTACGGTGATTAATCAAATGTCCTTTTCCTTGTTTCACCAGACATCCTTCGGAACCAATCACGGCATATATACCATTATTGATGTTTTCGGTAATATTCCGGTTAAAAATATAGTTTTGCAGCACTTCATAGAGACAAATGTTCTCAAGATGATGACTTCTATTTGGATAATATGTATCCAACATATTTGTTTTCACAATATCTATACTTTCTGGCCCTTTTTCAGCTAAATATTCAATTTCTTGTACAGATTTAAGAAATCGGTTTCGTGTTGCAGCAAGACCTAGACTCACCCAAATGTTTCTTTTAGATTTAAAGTACAGACTTGCAGATGATAAGCGATCAGAGTATTCATACGCACCAATTTCTCGATGAGATAACATCTTCAAACTGTTACTGTATGATTTCTTACTTAGACTCTTCTCATGGGAAATCTCTTCCCACATTTCCTTTAATTCCGTCTTTTCTGACTTTGTTATGTACGATGTCTCATATCGAGCAACAGCAATGGAATTGTCTGCAACATATTGAATATCCATGTTAGCATTCCACATGGACAAAATGACTGGGTTGAAGTCATTTATGTGGTTTGACTCTTTATTTCTTCTTAAGTTGTAGGTATTTTTAGGAGACTTTCTCGTGATAGTATGTCGCAAAGATGACATAAAACTGTTCACTCTTCCTTTCGATATTACAGCTCGAGGAAATGCAAAATGGCATTTGCTGTAGAATTTGTCCTTAGATTTGTTCTTTCGACAACAGTATTTCTCACAACAATGGCTTTGGAATCGTAAGACTTGTTGTCTTAAGTCCTTATTTTGTGTACTTTTGGGTACTTCACATGTAGCATATTCTTCAATAAAAGACATCACAGTATCATCTGAGTATGGTCCAAATTTGGGAGCATCTTTGATCCATAATAGCATATGTATGTGAGGAACACCTCTTGCTTGATACTCCTTTCTCCAAAAGAAATCCAGAACCTCTCCAAGAGGAGGATTTTTTTATTGGTGATAAAAGACATCATAGCTTCGAATCTATGATTGAAATACCTGCATACATTAACAGGATCCAAATAGCTCAGTTCTCTAGGTGTCCTGTATTCAATATTTAGTATATTTGGATTTGCCTCTCGGAGAAATTGAAGTAAATCATCCTAGGCATATTCAGCACAGCTTAGAGTAAGGAACCATGTAGGAGTTCCTAAGTTCCTTAGCATACATTTGCGTTCTCCGTGACGATGGTACCAGTACTCATTAGTACCACGCTGACATGCCATCAGATTAATCAGCTGAGATTCCAAAACATTATCTTTCTGCTGTACTTTATCCATAAATTTCTTTGCCGAAACATTTTGCAGATATATACCTGTTTTCAATATATGGTTTACTGCATTAGAAAGTCCAGACAAATCACTCTCAAACAAAAGATGAAACAAATACGGAATACATTGTCGAAATCTTGGCTCTTCTGCATATAATCTTGATGACCGGTATTCAGATGCAGGAATCTGCACAGGTCATTCATCATATCGTTCTCCTTTTCCTGTAGGAAACAACTATGGGAAACAAAGAGCTTCCAAGCTTTTTTCCCATACACTAATGGAACTTCCTTTTGCTTCTTTCATTTGAAATAACTCGATAGCATTCCCCATCATTTCTTTGGAATGCAATGGATGAACACTGTAATGTTCGTAGATTTCTTCTGTTCTGGACACATCCACTTATTCAATTTGTCTAGATGGCAAGTCACTATCTTCTACAGTTAATTATTCATCTCCCACATACACATTTTTGAAATATTGATTATTTTTTACCAGATGCAACGTTGCCTTTTTCACTTTCCTAACATCCACTAATTTTTGCCAGATTTTCTTACTCTTAGTAGGAACGCCATTAACAAGAATAACTAAAGGCTCATCCTCTACATTTTCTACACCAATAGTTTCTATATTTTTCTTCAAATCTAGAGGCAAATATACAACTCTTCCCTTTAATCCTCTCTGTGAATCTGAAGGAGGCAATTTTCCAGTCTTAGGCTCCATACGAACAATAGCCTGAAATGAATGCACACATTGAATAAGAATAGACTCATAGGTATTTAAATCCATCAGTTCCGAAGGAATATTTCCCAACTCAAGATTATTATGCACAGCTTTAGCAGGCATTTTGTTCGCATCTAATTTGTTATAACAATATTTACAAATACACTGATCTGAACCAAAATCAAAACAATTCTCTACCAGCAAATAAGTTGCAAAATCCTTCCACTCATTATTATTTTCTTTCTCACTTTTTAAATATAGATCAACAGTCCTGGTCTGATTTTTATAATGAATTCGTCGGCAACAGATAGAAGAAAAATGTGGCCTTTCACCTGAAATAACCTTAAACTGTATAATTTCTTACTCAAAATTTTCTACACTGCACTGTCCTACATTCTTTTCCACATTTTCTTCTATTAATCTTTCACTTTCTCCACTGTCTTCCTGAGGACCAAAGTAACTAATTTGAATTTCATCACAAACATTTGTTACATCTGATACAGATCCATGCAAAAGAGCACTGTTCAACTTTTATAACATTAGTGCAGGACTTTACGCGTAATACAATGTTCTGACTAATTTCCTCATCTGAGTATGATGAACTGCTAACATCCTGAAATGGTGGTTTGTTTAACACTTTTCTTAGTATAATTACGTAAGAAATTGAGTAAAAAAACAATAGATTCTTGCTGCACACTGCAAATACTACTAAAATTCCAAGTGTACCCTGGAGCTTTAGGATATCTCCCTAAAACCTCACCAGCTAACACCTCTTCTGCATTTCTAGAAATAATTTTCTCTTTCTCAATAGGACAACCATTTCTAACCTCATAAGCACGACCACTGGTGTCAACTGCATGCAACAAATCATTACTCTGAAGATAACTTTCTTCGTTAAAAAAATGCTCAAAACTTGAACTCTGTTTCCATTCACCCAAAAAAACTCAAAAAAATTACATCTGTTAATTAATCTTCTCCACTTACTTTTGGACTTCATTAAATGGATTTGCTTATCTAGTGATCTAACTCTATTGATTACTAAAATAAACAATTTTCTTTTCAATTCCAAAGCATTCTCAACTACATTTTCTATAGCTTTATTCATCTTATAAAATACAGTTTTTTTCTTACATACCTTAATTTCTTTAATTAAATTTGTTACAAATCTATTATAAAACATTTGTTTCCTAATTTCAATAAATTGATTTTTTTCTCCTTCTACTGTACACAGTTTTGTCTGCACTTGATTTTCCATTATTTTTTTCTTTATTAGTATTTTCTTTTTCGTGGCTGATACACTAAAAACATTTTTCTGTTTCTGAACACTACTCTTAGGAGGTCATTAGGATAGAGGGCTAGCTTTGCCCGCCCGCCACCCTTGCGGTAAACGGGACCGCCCGCCTAAAGGGCGGGGGTCCCGATGTGTGCATTAGGATACGCCCACCACAGTGGCGGGTGCATCCCTCATATTTAACATTGTGGTGGGCGGTGCTCACTGCACCGCCCGCCACAATCTTAAAAACGAATGCGCGCATTTGCATACACGAAGCGGCAGGCACCGCGCGGTGCATGCTGCTTGGTGTATGCAAATGCTGGGGGGTACCACAGGTACCCCCCTTTGCACCCACCACCTCGGCCTTCACCAGGGGGGCCCGCAGGGGGCTCCCAAAGCAAAGACCGTCTGCCTTTCCATGGCGGCATCGCTGCCGCGGAAAGGCACCTATGCCCACACATCATAATATATCTGGCGGTGTCCATTGGACACCGCCACAATATTAAGCCCTTTCCGCCGCGGTCGCAAGGCGACCAGGGCGGAAAAGTGGTGGACAGTCTACTTGTGGAAAAGTGTGGCTCACTGGTTAGAAGTGGCAGACCCTGAAGCAGAAGTCGGCCCCGGGACCAGGGTTCAATTCCTGACGCGGCAGGGTCTTGGGTCAATGTCCGCGGACTCAATAATTCTCGCCTAGGTGCCTACGCTAACCATGGGTCCCACTCTGCAACTCTGGGCAATAGCTTGCTTAATCTCCACAACGGCTCCAGCAGCGCCGGGGATGCCTGGCTTCACCTTGGGGGTGCCCTCTCACAGGGAAAGCCAGGACGGGTTCCACAGTGGTATACAGCACCAGGACGCCACGTAACGAGGTACCAGTGCGTTTTACAAGTATACATACATTACAGTACATTATCCGTCCGCCGCGGTCCCCCGCCATACTAATATGGCGGGGGGGAATTCGGGATACCGTGTCGGGCGGATTGCCTCCGCCAGGCCGGCGGTGTCCACCACCAGCCTGGCGGAGGCAATCCACCCGACATCGTAATGGGCCCCTTAGTCTTTAATATTTTCCTCAAAAAAGTGCTCCTGCACTTACCAGGACTTTCTTTCTCTTTGTTAAGACATGTCTCTTCATGTAATTCTTTTTTATGACTTCTCTTCAAATACACACTTTTCTTTCGTTGCTTGCGTTTTTGGAACTTCGTTGGCATCATACAGTATATTTAGTATCGATAAACACAACCTATAATTAAAAAATATATATATCATTACAAAAAAAAATTATCAAATATTCTATTATATTGCTTACAAGAACACTGGGAGGATTATGAGGAAAAACCTCGGACTATAAAAATAAAAGGACTTACTACAAAAGAACAAGGAGTATGAAACAAGGAAAATATAATAAAAAATTATAGTATAAATAGACACTGCAATATAATGGAATAAAGCGTCTCTGTACATTAAAGGATTATGGGCCATATTATCAAGAAAGGGCGATACATTATTGCCGTTTTTTTTCAGCAGGAAACTGCCGGTAAAGCGACGATAATGGTCTCCATAATATATCCTTGTAAATTCTCATAGAAGCCCAGGTTATGATCTTAACCTGGGCTTCTATGAGAATTCACAAGGATATATTATCGAAACCATTATCGCGGCTTTAGTAGCAGTTTCCTGCCGGTAAAAGCGGCGATAATGTATCGCCCTTTACTGATAATATGGCGCTGACGGGCATAATATTATGGACTGGTGTAAAAATTATCGATGTTTTATGGGCAGGAAACTGCCGATAAACCGGCGAAAATGGTCTTGGTAATAAGAGGCATATTACCTTTTTTATCGCTGCCTATAGCTGGATATGTTAGCAGAGAAAACATGCTATTAGCAGTGTTTTTCTCCATTGTGCTAAAATATCCAGCGATAGCGGCGAAATGCGTGAATATCGCTGAGAATGCAGCGATATTCACGCATAAGCTACTAAATGCTCTTAGCCATGTTATCCACCTGTCATTGGATAACATGGCTAAGAACTGGTCTGGGCAAGTGTTAGTATTTGGAGATATTTCCAGTTAGCGCGAATATTTCCAACACTACTCCTGCCTTGCTAATAGGCGATAGCGACGTTAGTGACTGCTTTCAGTCGCTAACTAGTTGGGTACCCCCACTTTGCATGTCATTAGCGATAAACATCGCTCACATACAAAGCGGGCCCCAAACCGCTCGCTATCACCTAAAAGCTGTCGCTAACATCAGTTAGCGACAGCTTGCTAATAGGGCGATAGAATTATCGCCGCTTAGCGGCTGAAAACGGCCGCTAAATCGGCGATAATTGCCTATCGCCCCCCTTGGTAATATGCCCCTAGGTTCTTGTAAATTGCTATAGGAGCCAAGGTTCTGGTGTTAACCTGGGCTGGTATGGGAATTCTCAAGAGCATATTATCAAGCTCATTATCGTCGCTTTATCAGCATTTTCCTGCCGATAAAAGCGGTGATAATCTATCGCCTTTTGTTGATAATATGTCCCGAAATTTGTTTTAATAATTTAATTCTTAACTTACCTGCAATCATCCACATTCCGTTGTTTATCACTCCTCACCCTGCCCCTCCCCCGCCCCACCCGCCTGCCCCATCGCAACTCCCTCCACGGGCTGCGGCTGCATTCAATTGCTCAGTCTGTATCCTTAGACTTCCTGAAAACACTGTGACACTGCTGTTTTAGTATTGTAGTGAGCCAGTCAGCAGTATGTTCTTTTTCATTGTACCGTGGTAAAACTGAAACTGTAATAAATTTAGTGAGGAACTTTTTTTGCAGAAGTGTAATGATCTAGTCAGTATTTAGATACTCATGGATTAAAAGAGGTCTTAGTGCATAGGCTGTTTCAAACCTTTATAGACTGTGCATGCACTGTTCTATGCACCAGCAAGCTTATGTTTTATACGTTCAATTCCTCAATGTGTATCCTAATACTTCTAGAAAACATTCTCACACTACTGTTTCAATATTGTAGTGAGCCATTCAGCAGTATGTGTTTATCTGTATACTGTGGTACAACTGAGGCTGTTATTAATTCAATCAGGTTCTTTCCTTGCAGTCTTGTGATCATCCACTCACTATCTAAGTACTCATGCATTAAAATAGGCCTTAGGGCATAGACTGCTTCAAAACCCTTATAGACGATGTATGCAGTCTTCTATTTACTTGCAAATTTGTGTTTTATACGTTCAATTTACTAGTTTGTATCGTTACACTTCCAGCAAACACTCTGTCACTGTTGTTTTAGTTTTGTAGTGACTCATTCATCCGTATGTAGTAATCCTATCACTACATTAAAACACTAATGGGCAGATATAGAATAACTGGCATATCCCCAGTAATATGTCAGTTATTGTGCTACATGACAGCACCACCATGGATGCACTGTATATACAATGTGGTGTACCATGGGACAAAAATGGCACATATATGTGATGTACCTGTGCTGTAAAGGTGGTGCATTGTTTGATTTATGTTGCAAGTGCAACACATCTCTAACAATGCTCTGGGGGCCCTATTCTCAGACTGCTGTGTCAATCCTTAGACCTGCTACAAGGTAGTGTAGGGTTTTGACACAGCATGAGCCCAAAAGTGACAAAGTGAAATCTTGTAGATTTCAGTCAGCCACTTTTAGGAGGTGTTTCTGCGCCGGAAGGCCCCTCCCCATGTAGGAATGTCTCTTTCAGGTACCGGGATTTACAATGTGACGCACCTTCCAGATACGTCACATTCTAAATACCACATACCATGGCGCATCTTTTGCACCACAGCTTCATCAGAAAAGTGATGCAATGGCGGTGTAAAAAAAGGGACAAGGGTGTTGTAAATCTGCCTCTAACAAACACTTACAAATTCACCCAGGCAGTTTCACTACCAGTGTATTCTTTTTAAATTTACTTTTGTTATTATTTTACATTAAAAATATGAAATGTAACTTTAAAAATAAAATAAATATAAGTATTTATAATACAAATGTAGGAAATTACTATAAAAAGAAAGAAATATAATAATTAGTACATTTTAAAATTATCATTTACAAAACCCTAGAAATTCACTGAAAAAACCATAGGTTTCAGGCACGTCATAGTTAGGAATTAGCATTTAAAAAACCTTGGAAATTCACTGAAAAAACCATAGGTTTCATGCACGTTATAGTTATGACTTAGCATTTAAAAAACATTAGAAATTCACTGAAAAAAACATAGGTTTCACCCATGTTAAAGTTAGCTGGACATTTCTCTCATACAAAACCATCGAAATTCCTCCGTTATAGTTAGTTCAGCTAACTATAACTCGCTCGCCCGCAATGCACTACTGATGATGTCATATATTACATCACTCATGACATGGTCAGTGACATCACTCATGACATCACTGATGACATCTTAAATGACATCACTGATGTCATTTTAAAAAATAAAAAAATTCGCACTGGGATCAAAGGTTCTCACTTTTCATTTTAGTGGGGTCCTTGGGTGGGCTAGGTTCCGGGGATATTTCTTAAAAAAAATAGCTCGCAGGAGTTGCGGGGTCAGCTGTGGTCTGCTCAGCTCTGGGGCTTCACTTATTATGGGAGTTGCGCGGCCCCCCTCGTGGAGTCTTGTATGTGCTTGTAACTTTGGCGTCGTTTGATGAATCTTTATGAAATTATTGAAAAAAGTTTTTCTTTTTTTGGGTTAGCACCTATATTGAAAATTTGGGGGTGAATGGTGTAGGAGGGCCTGTCCCTTTGCGAGTTAGACCCGAGCTCTCCCTCTGCGAGCTAGCATGCTGGTGTGCGTTTGCAAGTCAATGGCCCATAGCTCACACTGTGAGAGCCGAGCCGACAGCCCGTAGCTCTCCCTGTGCGAGCTGAGCCCACAGGCCATAGGTGTCCTTCTGCAGGGCTTCTCAACAGCCCGCAGGTCTCCCTGTGCTAGCCGGACCGCAGTCAGCCTGTGAAATAATATTGGGAATGTAAGGCGGCTCTAAAAAGAGCCCTTGTGTTTATTAGTTGGAGCTACATATAAGTGCGGAAGCACAGCTTCAGGTTATTCAGAAAAGCTCGATTTCCCTGGTCTGTAAAGTGTACTCCATCACTTCTTTAGATATCAGGCATATCAAAACGTATGTTGTTGTTGTAGATCAACCCCTTTCTATGGACTCTGAGGTATGCAGACACAGCTTTGTTGACATTCTTCCTAGATTTTTCAATCTGAGGACAAAATTTGTTTGACCATTTCAACTTCTGTCTTTGGCATATATTGGTATATACAAAGACAGTTGGAGGCAAAAGGTGTCCTTTGTTAGCATTTCCAAACCTACCCCAGTCAATGTGCCTAGGTCGTTTCCATCACAGTACACAATCATGAGGTCAGGGTGTTGGAGATGCAAATAAGTTTTAGCCAAAGGCAACAATTGATGCCACTTCAATCCTCTCTGTCCAAACCATTTAATGTCCACATTTTTTAAACCTAGGTCTAAGTCAATAAGTCTCTGCTCTGCATACCTCCTGCACCAGAAAACATAGCTATGTCCTACGATCCACACTAGCATTTTGAAGGTATGGTTGGGAGAAATGGATAGATGTCTGTACTTCATGCAGTCCGTTCGTAGAATAAGAGATATGTTTAAAGATAGGGAGCTACTTTTTTTGCCATACAAAACAATACCTGATTGGGAGAGGAAAAGCTTTGTTTTTTAAAAGTAGGTTCACATTCTTTTAGTGGAAAAGCACCTTCGTGATTGGTTAAGAAAAAGCTGTTTAAACGTGGAGTATATGTTATAGGATAAAATGTGCTCAACTCACCCACACCTGCTACTTGCATTTGGAAAGCCCTGTTCGAACTTAAAATAATCATGAACTTTTAACCTGCATGTGCTGTTAAATGTTCGAGAAAGTGTGTTGATAGAATATGTTGCACTTCTGACTTCTATGTGCCCATGAATATTAAAAACAGTTTATATGGAAAATTGAAAAAAAACAATAGAGAACATTTTGGATACCTAAAAGAATCAAGGAACTATTCTAATTTGTTCATTGCATGTATTTATGTGTGGAGCAACAAAATTAAAGACTAAACAGTACCAGGAAGAGAAAGAGGCAGTGAGTGGGGGGATGGGGGGAGATGGGCACAATGGCACACATGCACAATTAAGTACAGCACAACTATAGACAAACCATGGCCAAAATGAAACACACCAACAAGGAGCACAACTCACACAACCCGCCAACATCACACCAGTGAACGAGCATAGAAGTGAAAACCACACGGCCTGAAAGGGAGAAGGGTGAACAAAAGCTCACATGAAGGGACATCGATCTCATACACAATGCAGCACACACGCATAGAAAGCAGAGTACACCAGCATCCAACACAATGTTGTCCAAACACAAACATTCGCACAATCGAATGCAGGACACAAATGTACTCACCTGTGGCGGATAAGCGTCCAAAAGCATCAGTACGAAACAGGCACATGAGAACGCATAAGTACAAACCCACAGTCCAAATGGGGTAGCAATTCACGTATGGCAGGCAGCCAGAGAGTGTGTGACACACACATTGGCATACAAAGGAAGACACAACACATTTGGAGACAAGTGAAAATGTGGAATTTTTATAAAAAAAGTGCATGTCAGTACGGTCAAGAGAAGTGCCACGATATGCAGACAAATGCAGCAGAATGCCTGAATAAGGAACGTTGGAATGCGTCCATGTTCACCTCGGGGAAGTCCTTCACCAACACACGTCAGTGTCAAGCAGCGTTGGCTGTCCGCGCCTCAGACATAATTCGACGCCAATGCAGCCATGTCCACTGTTGTTTTGGGACATGTGACTAGAGGTACAATGTGCAATGATGTGACGGGACACGTGCAATGTGGCACATCGAGTCGTGGTTGCAGGTACCTTGTCACTCGTCGATGAGCGCGAGTGCAGCTGCGTAAGCCACTATCTCTAATGAGTGATGGCTGGCCAAAATATTTTACATGTCGTCGACGTAATCCATCAGCTGACCAGGACAGATGTGCTGACTCCAACCACTGTACCCAATGTACACCAAATCAGAATCAGAAAGTGGGTCAATTTACTCACTGCATACTACGACACGTGCAATCTCCCCGGCCCAGTTCCCAACATGCATGCCAAACATCCATGCATGCCATAAACGGGCATCACCATGACACTCCTGGTCGAAGCCAACAGGGGGCGCACACACCTGTCATAATCCATGTCATCTACCCAGTCTTTGGAGAGGCACACGTTCATGCACCACTCGGATAGGCACGTGCGACATTGGAATACAGGTTGAACATAGGTGACGTCCGCAATGCGGAAGCTCAGCCGGTAAGTGATCCACAGTAATACCAAAGGCAGTGCACCCTGGACATGCAGCAGATGTGCATGGTATAGGTGGACGTGAATGGAGTTGACCATGTGTTTGGGATGCCCTGCTATTGCGTCAGTGGCTCTGCTTGTACCTGCACTGGCTTGCTGTGTGTCAGTGTTGTGGATAAAATGGCACAGCTTGGTGCAATGAGCCGGGTGTTTGTGCAATGGGTGCAGGGCAGGGGTGTGGTGGGAGTACATGTGAAGGCCATTTTACGCACACTAATTATGATGAAGGACCTTTGAGTGTGGGATGTATACTCGTTCTCAAATTGGGCAGTGCGTAGTGTGGGAGACGGATGCAAATATTATCGTATCTGTCAGGGGGGGCTGGACACTTGCAAGTTCCTTCTTGGAGCAGCAGATGTGCTAGTGCAAGATAACTCAGACAAAGAACCTTTCATCCCTACAGTAACCTCTCCAGCTGCATTCATACAGGATGTGAACAAAGGCCGGTTGTGGGTGTTGTGGGATGTCTCCGACCATGGTCATCATGGATGAGATGCCCAGCATGTGGACCATGGGCGGGTTTACTGTGTTGTACATTGCCAAACAGTTGCTCCTCCCTCCCATGAGCCCCTATGCTTCTGTACGGTGTTCTGTTGCTTCCCGTGCACTCCTACGCACACCATTGTAATGCCTATTCGCGCCTGTCCTGCGGCATTCCAACCACAGTGTCACACTGCCATTTGGAGGTGGTGCATGCCACTTTAGAAGATTGACTGCTGCGGCCCTCGTCGCGGCCACACCAGAACACAGAGACACACTTACCACACTTACGGCAAACCGACATGTCCGAGACACCCCGTTCCCCTTGCCGGATAGGATCACCCCTGCGCTGACCTGTGTACGCCGGACCATCACACTCAGCTTGTGCATGCAGGAGGATGCATGCGTAGCTACATGTCCAGGGTCACTGCCAACACTGAGGTGACATGGTAACATCCGCTGAGCACAGCACACTGAGACGTTGCAGGGCCAGTGCCTATCATGCTAACACAATGACCACATGGACACACTTGCTCACATGTGGGTTAGGGGGCTTTGACGGTCCTGGGTTTGTTGCGATGAGTGTTGTGGCCCTCATGGGTATCCCTGTATCATGCTCATTGACTCTATGGTACCTGTGGGTGTTCCAGTGTGGCTCTTGGCTGTGTTCCCTTTAATGCTGCAGGTAGTCGTCCAGAAGAAAACAGGTGTAAAATCCCTGGTGCTAACACAGCTTTTCGCCAGAATTTGTTTGTTTTGCATCGCAGTTGTTGTGAAAGTTGTTATATGATTTTTTTGTGTACAGAACAATAAATGAACTCGGCAGTGTATCCTGTCAAGATCCAGCACCTGACCCACTATTCCCAATCAATATAAATACAATAAGATTTCTTCCTTGATTTTGTGTGTACACTGTAAATGTACCCACTACAACAGTGCAATTCAATACAGGATTTTAGTATTTAGAATAAATCGCAAAGGTGCACCTTGTCTCTTTTTGCACGAGAACGGCTACTCTGCATTTCATTATCAGCACTTTAATGCAACTAAAGCTGAGATAAATCTAACACAGTATTCAGAAGCTGGTGCAAACTGCGGACATCACCAGTATTCCCACAATAACTGCCCAAGAATTTAACACCATGGTGGACACCACCAAATAACAGTGATAAGAACGGGAAAGAGTCACGCAGCACTTAAGAAAACAACCAAAAACTTTATTGAAATGTTGTTTTTTTCAAACTGTTTTTTTTTATAAACATATATATAAATGATGAACTAATAAACTAAATTTAACAAAACAAACACTAAACAACAAGGCGGAACACTCCTGTGGGGACCATGAATGTTGATGACACAGCCCGGAAAATAAAGCACAAAATAAGGACGTGTGTAATGCGCATATCAAAGGAGTGAGACACAGAGAAACAGAAAAAGAAAAAAAAGCCAGAGAGAAAAAGACAGGGAAGGCAAGAAAGGCTGTGAGAAAGGGAGAAGGAAGATATACCATGGGACATTACAATATATAGAAGACTTCTACGCAGTGCTGAACCAATGTCTCAGTGACCGGTCAATGTTGTTACGTGACATTTTTGCTGTTTGACACAGTGTCCACTCAGATAGTGCGTTCAGCGCGTAACAATGCTGTCATGTACTTCACATGGTATATGTTGGTCTAGAATTCATGGCTTAGTGCCCATGTGAACTTGATATGCCTCTATCTTTTCCTTGGGTCAGTTGTTAATAGATTGCTTCAATGTTGCTTTTCACTATCGTGAATCCATGTTGACGGTTCTCGAGCTGCATCTCTTCAGTTCCAATAGTTCTTATGCTGTTAATACTTTGATGTTTCAAAGTGCTCATAGATGTACATATTTATTTATTTATTGTCTTTATAGAGCGCTACAGCTACCCAAAAAGGGTTTCCCTGCATACATTTCTTCATCCCCGTTCAAGCCATTTGGGAACTTGGTCTTGAACCTGATTATCAGTCTTGATTCTAGACTTCTTAACTTCATGGTTCTGTTGCCTCCTCTCTCATGTACTGGCACTGTCGCTAGGCCAGAGTATGTCATGTTCTGCCAGGGTTTCCACCATGAGTTGGCATGTGCTTCGCCATGGCCTACATTTCATCATTATTTTTAATTGCCCTTATGTGTTCAAGGATTCGCTTCTACGGGGGGCAAATCATACTGCCACTTTAGCGTTTGCCACAATAACATTGCAACAGGTTGCACCTGCACATTGCAAGTCGTGTTACACATGATAGGGTCATTAATGTTCAATGGCTTGCCCTGTGGATCCATGATCTGTTTCATGCTTTTGTCAATTTTGCAAGCTTTGCAATGGCTACATTTGCTGAACCCCATTTGGAATCCTTGTAGCCATGATTCTGGTTGTTTGCTTTCAAAATGACTTCTGACCAATTTGTCTGATAGCGACGATGCCTTTCTGAAGGTTATTTGAGGTCGATTACCCAATTGATTGCCGATGTCTGGGTCTTTGATTAGGATGTTCCAGTATTTATTGAGGGACTTTTGAATATTAAAACTCTCTTTACTGTATGTCATAACCATTCTTATGGGTTCTTTTTGCGGTGTCTCTGTATTTTTCTTTCTGTTTACCAGTGTTTCAGCCATTTTATGGCATCTTGCTTTCATTTCTCAACGTTTTATATCATTGTATTGGTTGCCTCTTTGCAGAAACCATCTTTTTAGTTCTTTGAATTTGAGATTCATCTCCTTGGTGTTCAAACAGTTCCTCTTCTTTCTGATGAATTCACCATACTGGATGTTCTTTTGTAGGCTCTCTGGGTGGAAACTTTTTCCGTGGAACACACTGTTTGTCGCTGTGCTCTTACGGAATACTGTTGTCTCTATTTGATCTGATTTCATATACACTTTGGTGTCCAGGAACACAATTTCACTGGCACTAATGTTATAAGTGAATCTAAGACCAACATCGTTCTCGTTTAATATGTCGAAGAACATTAGAAATTCATTTTCAGTCCCATTCCAAAGAAGAAAGAGGTCATCTATAAGTCGTAGCCAAAGTGCCACCTTGGCTTTTATGTTGGTCATTCTCTTCTCTCCAAGCTACGATTTTCTCCCACCAACCCATTAGTAGGTTGGCATAGCTTGGATAGAAGGAAACTCCCATGGTGGTCCCACAGCACTGGGAGTAGACGTTCTTGTTGAATAGGAATACGTTGTTCCCTAGACATAATTCGCTCATTTCAAATGCCCTTAAGACAATGTTGAAGTTGTTCAATAGGCTTCGGTTTGAGAAAAAACTTGATAGCTTGTAAACCCTTATCGTGGTTGATAGATGTGTAGAGCGATACCACGTCGATGGTTACCAATTTGCCATTCAGTATTCATTAATGCTCTTTAAAAAAGCTCCAGTGTCTTTTATGTATGATGTTAACGTTGGTACTAATGGGGTCAGGAAGTGGTCCACATATGTGGAGATGTTATCATATAATAACCCACAACTGGAGATAAGTCATTCATATATATATATATATATATATATATATATATATATATATATATATATATATATATATATATATATATATATATATATATATATATATATATATATATATTTGTATGTATATATATATATATATATATATATATATATGTAGAAACTCCACAAACGCCACTTCCAGAATTACCCAAGAACGGCGAGGCAGGCAGGCAGAGAAGGAGACGGACCACGAGATTCACAGGTTCTTGGCTTTATTGCAGTTGGTACAACAGGAGGGCAATACGCGTTTCGGGCTTCAAGAGCCCTTGTTCACATGACAAACATTTAAATATTTGAACAATACTCGCTAATATATGTATTCACTATGATACACTTAATAAGCCAGTTAACCAATAATTTTTTTTTTTTAAAACATCCATTAAGACACTTATTTAAACATTTATTCTTCCATTGACCTTTACATATACATATATAAAACATGTTTATTTTTCAGAAAGGCA
The DNA here is from genome assembly GCF_964263255.1 of Lissotriton vulgaris. NCBI lineage: Eukaryota > Metazoa > Chordata > Amphibia > Caudata > Salamandridae > Lissotriton > Lissotriton vulgaris. The sequence goes on along the minus strand of NW_028244385.1, from coordinate 338,409 downwards.
CACATTTACTGGATGGTGTCATCAGTGATGTCATGAGTGATGTCACTGACTATGTCATGAGTGATGTAATATGTGATGTCATCAGCAGTGCATTACACGCGCAAGTTATAGTGAGTCCAACTAACTATAACGTGGGAATTTCAATGGTTTTATGTCAGTAAAATTTCCAGGTAACTATAACTGGTGTGAAACCTATGGTTTTTTTCAGTGAATTTAATAGGTTATTTTAATGCTAATTCCTAACTATAACTGGTGTGAAACCTATGGTTTTTTCAGTGAATTTCAAAGGTTATTTTAATGCTAATTCCTAACTAAAAGTCTCACTTTATAAGTAAGACTGTTAGCGCTCTAGTTGTTCTTTAGAACACTCTGGTACATACTATCATTGGGCTATAGTTGCGCTACATCTGGCTGATATTTTGGCTACATTTGTATTTTTTTGTCTCTGGTGGCCATCTTGGGTTACATTGGGCTACATTGGGCTACATTTGGGCTACATTTGAGCTCTAACATATATATAGCCCAATGTAGCCCAATATATATTTTTTAAAAGTTAATTTTCTTAAAAACAACTGGAGCATATATCTTGAGACATAGCAAACGCACATCGGGCTACCAGTCCTTACAATTTTTCTTTTTTGTATATTTTTTTTTTGCCCTGGAGCGCTCCCGGTGCCCGCCCCGGTGAGTTCCCCGGAAAGCATAGTATTTTGAAGTGCCCCAGTGCGCGAACCGGGAAGCGTCCCGTTAGCGCCAATGTCGCGATCGAAAACAACATTGTGACGCGTGACGTATCTCGTAACCGCACGATGTGTCTTATGACGCGCTGCGTAAACGCACCCGGAAGCGCTCCGCGGCGTGGCCCGGAGCGCGTAATGTAAGCACGCTGGAGCGCGTAGCGTAAGCGCATCGGGTCATGTGACTTGAAAATAACACTTTTCATTGGTTCTCATCATTTTTTTCTCCAAATAATGAAAGCCCCCTCCTTTTTTCCCCATTCATACTTTCTTCATTGAGAGAGCAAGAGCTATTTTTCAGCAAACAATGGCATCACTTGTTGCTGCAGCTGGTGCACCCCCACCACCAAGAAAAGAAGGTCCACCACCACATTTTTTTGGAGGACAAGAAGAAGAGGAGGAAGAAGACGAGGAGGATCAACAACCAAGGCGCTTCCTCCCTGAAGAACCAAGACAAAGGCACGTTAAAGTGCACTTCATTTGGCAATTCTTTTCCTGATGACCAAAAAAAAGTGAACGCCCCCAAAGTCACCTGTCTTATTTGTGACAAAGTTCTCTCCAGGGGCAATCCCACAAAGAAATATTCTTTTGGTAGTTTTACCATGATCCAAAACATGGAGAGGTGGCATCCCAATAATTTAGCCCAGGCTGAAGTCCAGGAACTTTGAAACAACCCACCCCCTGTGGCCAGCACTTCCTTTTCTGTACCCTCACTTTCTGGTCCTGAAGAACGCCAAATGGTGCCAAATATTCAGCAAAAATTTGGCAACCTCAAATTTGTTTGCATTTTCTGTGGCAAAACGTTATGCTATGGTGAACTTAGCGTCACCTTAATAAATAACCACTAATGCAGCAAGAAAAGAAAACAGTAATTCTTTTCTTTTTTTGCTCCTGTTGAGCCATTTCCAATTCCCTGTTTTTTGTTTGTTCCCTTAAAAAAAAAAAAAAAAAAATTAAAATTGTTCAAAAATACAAAAAAATTAAAAAAAATCAGAAAAATAATAAAAAAATATAAAACAACAAAAAGAAAAAAAAATGTTATTTTCAGAACTACCTCCCATTTATAAAATATTGCCAAAAATGTTAAACTCTGGCATTCTTTTTTCTCTTTTGTGCGCTTCCCGGTGCGCTCCCCGGTGCGTGTACCGAGCGCTCCCTCCGCGACAATCGAAAAAAAGCCCCCACATCAAACCTAGGGGTTCAGGGTGAGTCTACCCTGCCCCCTTATGGTCATTTCCCCCTTTGTTTTGGCCACTTCTTGTGTCTCGATCCTACCGAGACACAAGATGGCGGCCGCTCCGGACTGTTTCGAATGTTTACAGACACCCAAGAACCAATCAGCTTTCTGTGCTCAAGTCGCGTGGCGCGCCCGGAGCGCTTCCCGGTGCGCGTACCGGGGCGCAGTCACAGATATATATATATTTTTTAACCTAAATTACTCAAAATCCACTGGAGCCCATATCTTGAGACATAGCAAAGGCACATCGGGCTACCAATCCCTACAATTTTGCCAAGTTTGGTGTAAATCCATTCAGCCGTTCGGGCTAAAAGTGAGGTCAACCGCCCTATGGAAATTAACATGGGGAAACACGTTTTGGGACCCCCCTTTAATCTCGGCCCCTGCTTGACAAATCCCCCCCAAACTTTCAGGGAAGGACCGGGGCGCCGCGAGGCCATTTTGAGGAAATTATCAGGCAGATTCGTCAACCGGCGCCAAAGTTATTCCAAATAGAATTTTGAGATTTAACATTGAAAAAAATCATAACTATACCTACCTACTGGTGACCGCCAGTAGGTAATCTATATATATATATATATATATATATATATATATATATATATATATATATATATATATATATATATATATATATATATATATATATATATATATATATATATATATATATATATATATATATAGATTACCTACTGGCGATAGCCAGTAGGTATATATAGTTAGGATTATTTCTCTATGGAACTTTTGAAAATTCTATGTCTAATAACTTTGGCGTTTGTGGACGGAATCGGCTGAAATTTTCAGGAAAATGGCACATTTTGTTTTTGAGCAGCCCCTGAAAATTTTGGGGGGGTTCGTCAAGGGGGGCCGAGAAAAAAGGGGGGTCCCAAAACGCGTTTTTCCCATGTTAATTTCCATAGGGCGTTTGGCCTCACTTTTAGCTCGAACGGCTGAATGGATTTGTACGAAACTTGGCGAAATTGTAGGGACTGTAAGCCCGATGTGCCTTTGCTGGGTCTCAATATATGTGCTCCAGTGGATTTTGAGAAATTAACGTTTTAAAAAATGTATATATCTGTGACAGCGTCCCAGATAGCGCTCCAGATCGTGTTCTTTTCGCGTCACGGAGCTTTGCGAAGCGATGCTGATTGGCTCTCCGGTGTCTGTCAACATTCTAAACAGTCCGGAGCGGCCGCCATCTTGTCTCTCGGTAGGATCGAGAGACAAGAAGAGGTGAAAAACGAAGGGGGAATTTAATGAAAGGGGGCAAGGTAGACCCCTCTTGACCCCCAAGGAATGATGTTGGGGTTATTAAAGGGTCCCGTGGGGAAAATTAAAAAAAATTGATTTTTCACGGTAGAAGCGCTTCTCGGTTCGCAAATTAACGGCTGAATGGATTTGCATGAAACTTGGCAAAATTATAGGGACTGTTAGCCCGATGTGCCTTTGCTGGGTCTCAATATATGTGCTCCAGTGGATTTTGAGAAATTAACGTTTAAAAAACTGGTATATCTGTGACAGCGTCCCAGATAGCGCTCCAGATCGCGTACTTTTCGCGTAACGGAGCTTTGCGTAGCGAAGCTGATTGGCTCTCCGGTGTCTGTCAACATTCTAAACAGTCCGGTGCGGCCGCCATCTTGTCTCTCGGTAGGATCGAGAGACAAGAAGAGGTGAAAAACGAAGGGGGAATTTAATGAAAGGGGGCTAGGTAGACCCCTCTTGACCCCCTAGGAATGATTTTGGGGTTATTAAAGGGTCCCGTGGGGCAAATAATAAAAATTTGATTTTTCGCGGTAGAAACGCTTCACGGCTCGCGAACCGGGTCGCAAACTGGTAGCAAAATGTGAATTCGCCATTTTGTGTTTCGATTTCATTAAATTACTAGGTATAAGGGGGTACGGGAGACGTATCCTGACCCCTTTTGTTTTCTGAGGGTGGCTGAGGAGGCACATATATGTTGATACATGTCTTCCAGCGGCTGTGCGTGAGCGTTTTTTTTTTTTTGCTGCGTGACGTCTGTTAACGTTCGATTCAATGGAAATCAGGAAGTGTTGACCGCCATTTTGTCACTGCGAGTAAATATTTTATTTGTTATAAATAAATCATTATTGATAAACATTGTCTGCGCCATCTTGCCTTTTTTGCAATACCACACTTTTGTCGAGCACAGCAGCCATTTTAGATGCCTTGACCAGACCCACAGTCTGCACCCTCGCAAGCATCTCCCCCACGCACTGGTCACTCCCGCTCTCTTTCTCATGTATGGGCTAGAAACCTCCTCCCATCTGCGCTGTTCTTCTCTGAGAATCACACCCTGTGCCCGCCCGACACCTGCCTTTCACCCTATTCACTACTGCACCCTCTGACACTCCTCTTCCTCTGTGTCCGATTGTCCAGGCCCGTCCCAGGCTATCACCTAGCCCTGCAGATGTAGTTTATGGCCTCAACTGTAAAGAATCACCCCTCTTCAAAGAAGTTACAGTAGATCAAGGCCCCCACCCGATGAGATCCGTCACACTACACGCGTTCCTGCAATCTGATAACCATCCTGTATTGTGATTGGAGAGGGGATTGTCACTGTGAGGGTGTGTGGGACCGAGCCTGAAGCGGAAGATTCCAGGGATGCCTTTTTGTACATCAAAGTCTTCACAATTATGTGTCACATTAAAAATATATAGCACTCACAAAAAAGTAGAAGGAAAATAACACTTTAATAATTTATAAATATATACATCGCAACAAAAACAGTAAACACCTTAAAACATTTTTTATTAAAACGGCTACGTCGTGGTCGTTCCGTGGGTGATCATGGCAGTCATTCCCCATCGGGGGTCGGGGGCCCCCGTGGCTCTTATAGAATCTTCAAAGTTGAGGAGAACGTTTCTGGATGCAGGACTCATTTTCCAGTTGAACTCAGAAGCGCCGTTGCACCGCAACAGTGGACGAGACCCCCGCTGGGTGAGCGGAGCATCATTGCCTCGCAATAGTGGACGAGACCTTTTGTCGGGTGAGTGCAGCGTCGCTGCATCGCAAGAGTGGAGAAACCCTTTTGTTGGGTGAGTGCAGCGTCGCTGCATCGCAAGAGTGGAGAAACCCTTTTGTTGGGTGAGTGGAGCGTCGCTGCATCGCAAGAGTGGAGGAACCCTTTTGTCGGGTGAATGCAGCGTCGCTGTATCGCAAGAGTGGAGGAACCCTTTTGTTGGGTGAGTGGAGCGTTGGGGGTGCAGCCGAGGGGCCCTCACCTGTGGGGGTGGGAGAGGCTTGTTTGCGCCGCCTCTCCCTCCCAGCGCACCCCACGCCGACACCTGGCGTTGATATCCGTGATGTCCGGACCAGGCGATAAGAGGGGGGGGGGTCGGAGGCAGAGGCAAGACATCCCCCCCCCGTGGCCTGCAGGACGCCGCTTCAGGCCCGAACGGGGAGCTCATATCAAGCCGGGGCCAGACCAGGAGATACGAGGGGGGGGGTCGGTGGCATGTGCAAGACATCCCCCCCGTTGTTGCAGCCATTATCTAAGAAAGAAGAAAAATCGGCTGCCAGTAGGACTCGCCCTACACGTGCCGAAGGCCTCGTCTTCCGGATGGGCGTAGCCGCGAACCTGTTGCACTTCGGGAGTTTCCGGAATGGGGGTAGGTATCTGCTGATTTGTATTTATTTCATGTTACCGTTATTGGGCGTGGCGGGCGGTGGGACAGACATGCTTGGAGCAGTGGGGGGGTGGCGGAGCCTAGCTACCTTGTGGCTGCCGTAACGTCAAGCTTGGCTTCTTTCACCACTTTCATGTTTCTTATTTCTAGCAAAGTCAAAAACTCATCAGAGGCCTACTGATTTTGTTCGATTTCTTTCCCTTCCTTTTCAAGTGTGTTTCATGCTAAAGTTTCTGTTTAACAGGATACAGGGATTACTTCGTATTTCACATATGTCTTCTTTATTAGGGGTTCTCTCCGGTTGAGTCAGATGATGTACCTCTAATAAATGGTCCGGGTGGAACTAGTTTCTCAATCAGTGGGGAGTAGATGGGCATGACAGATTACAACGGGGGACAAAGGTCCGCATTACCCTTCCTTCACTACTTGCAAAGACTAGACAGAATATTTCTATTCCACGTTATTTGCAAACAGAGAGTACCTCGAAAGAACTATTCCTTGAACAATAAATGTCCAGCCAATCAATCAATCAGGCATGACGGATTACAACGGGGGACAAAAGTCTGCATTACCTATCCTTCACTATCTGCAAAGGGAGACAGAATATTTCTATTCTTCTCTGTTTGTAGACAGGGAATATCTCAAACAGCAATAATCGATAAAAAAATTAGTAGGATTATAACACTTTAATAACTTATAAATATATACATCGCAACAAAAACAGTAAACACCTTAAAACATTTTTTATTAAAACAGAAGCAACAATGACAACTAACAGTAGTGATATCCTGGGCGGGTGATGGAACTGGGATTGTTAATGGAAAAAGATCTACAGAGAAAACTATTGGTGAATTATACTTCTCCGGAAATTTAAAACTCACAAATGTTTTATTTGTGTAATCGTTTCAGGTCAAACGGATTGTGGGACAATGTTCACAATGGAAGAGTCACCAAAAGGCATTTGGATCGATGTTGCAGCAGGCTGCCATGTATATAGTTATTTAATAAAATGTTTTACCCTGTTACTTTGCTGGTGTGTTGTATATATTTATAATATTTGCATAGGGTTTGTCGTTATTTTGGGCGGGGTGGGTGGCGGAGCCGAGCTGTCTTGCAGCCATCATGGTGTGGAGCTAAGTTCATCTCACTAGTTTCGTATTTCTCATGAGGGGTTGTTCTTAATGTTTCTATTTTAGGGAGGTCAAAAACAGATCCCATTAGTGGCCTACTGATTTTGCTCGATTCCTTTTGTTTTTTTAAACGATTTTTCACTATCTGAAAAGACTAAACAGAGTATTGCGACTCTGTGCTTGTTTGTAAATACAGAATGAACCAAAGAGAACCAATTCTAAAACAGTAAATGCTTGGATAGCAATCAATCAAATAGAGAGAGAAGCAGGCACGACGGATTACAACGGGGGCAAAGGCCTGCGTTAACTACCCTTCACTATCTGCAAAGAGAGAGTACTGCTAAGAGAAAAGAGGGGCGGGGGGGGCAGCGTTCAAAGCACATCAGCGTGCATAAACACGAAAATGTTTTTACCTATCATGTACTTGACATTTGACAGCTTATGATATTTGCTATTAAAAAACCATTGAAATTCAATGAAAAAACTGTAGGTTTTAGCCCATATATAGTTAGGGATTAGCATTTACAAAACCTTATTTTACTCGCATAAAACCATTGAAATTCGCATATATAGTTAGATGCGCTAACTATATATCGCGCACCCGCAATCCACTGCTGATGATGTCACATATTACATCATTCATGACATGCTCAGTGACATCACTGATGACATCACTGATGACATCTCAAATGACATCACTGATGACATCACTGATGACATCTCAAATGGCCATGTGATCAAGCTGTGTAAGGCAAAATGCGTAATGGCGGCGGCAGGCTTGCTGGTAATAAATCACCTCGATTAAAGCACCAAAAATTGGGTGTATATATATATTTTACCTTATTACCTACTAGTCAGAACCTAGTTTCCATGGAAAGCATTTTTTGATTTGCTAATAACTTTGGCGTCCTTTGATGAATCTTCACTAAATTCTCCAAAAAAAAGTTCTATCCAGGTCAGCTCCTATCCTGAAACTTTGGGGGTGATTTGTCAAGTGGGGGCTGAGAAAAATGGGAGGGTCCCAAAAAGTGTTTTCTCCGTGTTAATTTCCATAGGAAATTTTAGCCAAGGCTACTGCCCGAACTGCTAAACGTAATTACACGAAATTTGACAAAAAGGTAGCTCTTGGTTCAGAAAGCAACCTTTTTTCTAAATAGTGTAAATCCGCTCAGTAGTTTTTGAAAAATTCAAAAAATAAGAGTAAAAAAATCAATTTCCCATAGGAAACTTTAGCCAAGGCTACAGCCCGAACTGCTAAACTGAATTACATTAAATGTGGCAAAAAGGTACTGCTTAGCTCACAAAGTGACCTTTTTGAAAATGTTGTAAATCCATTAAGTAGTTGCTGAGAAATTGTAAAAAAATAAATATCGAAATCTAGGGGCGCGGAGGATCCGCGAACCCTCCCGGCCATGAGCTTCATATTAATGCGCTGTCAACACTCCAAACCAAGAAGTATTGGCATCCATCTTGTGACTCGGTAGAAGTCACAAGAAAAGAGAAAAACAAAGGTGAAAAAAAGAAAAGGGGGCAGGGTAGAAAAACCTTGACCCCCCTAGTCCAGCTCAGGGGGTACCACAAGGACCCCCAGGGCCATAAAAAACATTTTAAAAAAGAAAAATTGGCCGAATTGGCGCTGGGTGCGCAAATCCAAACAAAAAATTCTACAAAAACAAAGCGCGGGCTCCCGCGCTTCTTATTCAAAAAGCCCCCACGTGGGCCAGATCCCGGGGGCACTTATAAATAATGTTGCAGGGGCCCACGGGGGCCCCCACAGCCCCAGGGACCACCATCACCCCGGACCTTATTAAAATAAATGTGTAGGGGCACACAGCAACCCCATAGGCCCGGGGACCGCCACCTCCCGGCGCTACCTAAAGAAATCCGTGGGGGTCCAAACCCCCCCGAGCCCTGGGGGACCGCCGCCTCCCACAGATAAAATACATAATTAGTGTGGGGGCCTCAAGACCCCCCCCCCCACACTGCCCTGGGGACCACCACCTCCCAGGGCACTTAATATTAAGATTTTGGGGTACGTTATGGACCCCCGAGCCCCCGGACCACCTCCTCCCCGGGGCTTTAATCACATAGGGAGGGGGGCTGTGGGACTCCCTCCTGGAGCCCTCCATGGCTCCTGCAGTGTTTGATGCCCCCGAGGCCAGAAGTGACCCGGGAGAAGGGCCACGCGGCCCCCTTCACCTGTGATTATTAATTCTTAAAAAAACGGATAGGCCAGGCCCCAGGGAATGGGGTCACCGGGGCCACAATTGGCCTGAGGAGGGGGCCTTGCAGCCCCCCTCCCAAAAATAAAATAAAAAAGGATGGCCAAGAGTGGCCCGGAAGGGGGACCATGCAGCCCCCCTCCCCAAATACAAAAAATTAATAAATAAAGGCCAGCCCAGGGGGCTGGGGTCCCTGGGGCCAATAGAGGCCTCACAATGGGAGCCACGCAGCCCCCCTCATTTAAGGGATGGGCCATGGGGCCAGAATTGGCCGTGGAAGGTGGGCCCATGCGGCCCCCTTCCTGTTTACATTAAAAAAGGAGTCAGGCCCTGGGGGATGGGGTCCACAGGGCCCAAAAAAAGGAAAGAGAACGGGGAGCCACACAGCACCCCTTCTTAAAAAATTCATTTAAAAAAGCTGGCATCGCTGCTAGGTTCCAGCCCCTCCCTGCAGCACTCTGCAAACACGCCCCCTGGCGCGTTGTAAGTTGGGGAATTAATTCCCCTTGAATACTGAGGATCCCTGGGGGCCAACTTGCCCACCAGGTATTTCCAGTATGCGCCAGGGAGCTGCATTGTAGAGAGGTGTTTAGAGGCCACGCACCTTTTTACACCTCTCTGTAATGCTGCTCTATCGCGCTAACTGGAGGGACCTGGTGGGCTAGTTGGTCCTCAGGGACCCTCAGGACTCAAGGGGAATTAATCCCCCAATTTGCAACGCGCCAGGGAGTGCGTTTGCACAGATGTGCAGAGAGGGGGCCGGCCTGACAGAGCAAGAGTGCAAAGGCATCCCCGGCACATTGTAAATTGGAAGATTAAGTCCCCTGCAATCCTGAGGGTCACTGTGGGTGAACTAGCCCACCAGGTACCTCCAGTATGCGCCAGGGTGCTGCTTTGCAGAGTGGTGTTCAGAGGCCACACCCCTTTTTACACCTCCCTGCAATGCAGCTCTGTGACACTTACTGGAGGTTGCTAGTGGGCTAGTTAGCCCCCAGGGACCCTCAGGACTCAAGGGGACTTATTACCCCTATCTTCAATGCACCAGGTAGTGTGTTTGCACAGTGGTGCAGGGAGGGGGTGTGGCCTGATGTGACAATTGTGCAAAAACGCCCTGCGGCACGTTTTAAGTAGGGGAATTAAGTCACCTTGAATCCTGAGGGTCCCTGGGGGCCAACTAGCCCACCAAGTAATCCAGTAAGCACCAGTGTGCTACGTTTCAGAGAGGTGGTCCAAGGCCATGCTCCCTTTTTACACCACTCTGTAACGCAGCTCTGTGGCACTTACTGGAGGTAGCTGGTGGGCTAGTTGGCCCCCAGGGATCCTCAGGACTTAAGGGGACTTAATACCCCAATTTACAATGCACCAGGGGTGCGTTTGCACAGTGGTGCAGGGAGGTGGCGTGGCCTGAGGTGACATGTGTGCAAACACTCCCTGTGAAGCATTTTAAGTTGGGGAATGAAGTCTCCTTGAATCCTGAGGGTCCCTTGGGGCTAACTAGCCCACCAGGTACGTGCAGTAAGCACCACAGAGTTGCGTTGCAGAGAGGTGTAAAAAGGGGCACTTCCAACAGCCTAATTACAATCTAGGTGGTCGGAACTGAAACTCAAGGAACCCATCGGCCAGTCAGAGAGGGGCCGTAATCCCAATGGACGGCGTTTCCACTGTTGGGTTACAATGCTTGGTTTCCAACAGGATTTCCATGCCGGGCTTTCAACATGGGAAGCCTGTCAGAAAGTGAGTTTGGGGGGCCCCTAGCAGGGCCCTCTTCTCCTTGCAGCCTCTGGTTGGGGGCCGAGGGGACACCTATGGTGCCCCCTGTTGATCTCTACACCATGTGGCAGGCACTGTGATGTGGACAGGCATGAACACAATCTCCCATTTCTCTATGGTAGCTTGAGCTACGGCCAGTTTACAGCCCTAGCATAAACTCCCATTGAGAAATGGGAGTAGGCGACCACACCATGTGCGGTTGCATTGTAATTGAGGTGTCAGGACTGCCGACCATAGGTTTGTCTGTCTCGAGACCGCGACGGTGTCGGTCGGAAGCAATTTCAACCAACATCGCAATAAGGCCCTATTTATTTATTACAATTGTAATATGGAGGCCTTGAACCATATAAGCACTATGAGCTTTATTTACAAAAATGTAAATGTATACATGCACTTGTAAATATCTCAAATTATGGATGAGAGCTAAATACAAAATGACACCTGTCATGCATAAATTGTTTTAATATTGGATAATTGTATGCTACAACTGCATACAAATCTTCATTAAACAACCATATTCAACTATTGCAAAGTGAGAGGCTCACAAGGTGCCTGGCCTTTAACCCCTTCCATGCTGATGACAGAACGGTTCCGTCATCAGCTACGGGTGAGCTGTGCTGATGACGGAACCGTTCCGTCATGACTCCGCCCGCGCAAGGCGGAGTCAGCATGGGCGGGGAATTCGCGCCGCACGGAAGCGGTTAATGACTGTGAACACCCACAAACTATTGAGTTTGTTGACATTCACAACTCCTCTCCAACTCCTCCTGTTCTGAAACAGTCAAATGTTCACCACTCCTCATTCGGAGATGGAATGGAAAACCCCAAACTTTGTATTTGGTAACAGTGTTTTACTAATCTATCGCAGACAAAAGATTCACTGTAAGTATATAATTTTTATTTACTTTTTTACAATATCAACATTTCAAATATAATTTATATTATGTTATTATTACTTCATTTATGTTATTGTGAAAGTTATATTTTTAACTGATTTTAGACTATTTAATAATATTGTATGCTTATTTTCAGTTGTTAGGTTTATTGGGGTTTAGGTGCATGCTGGTGTAATTGTGCGCTTTACAAGTACTGGATTTCATTATTAATTAATTTTAATTGATTACGTTTATATTTTTATTTCTTTATTTGTGTAAATGTTTAACCATTTATTCATTGTTTGATACATTTTAATTCTCTGGGTTGTATTTGGGGTTTCAATGGGGAGTGTTTTTGTAAGTTATTAAATCATATTGAATGTGTTTGACTTTGTTTACATTGTGATTTAATTTTTACATGTTTAATAAAGTTTTAGATTAATACTTTTTCATTTTAGGTTGTGAGGATTATTGGGGTATTGGGTGGGCACTGTTTAAATTAAATTGATAATAATGAATGAATGCACTAATTATATTAACATTTTATGTATATGGATAAATATGTTTAATAAATAACAATATTTGCATACATGCTTTTGGAAATCTTATTTTATATATGATTTCATTGATTGTGTTTTAAACGTGTTCTTATTTTACATTTGTGTGGTATTTGAAGCAAATTGAGGGAATGGGGAAGTGCTTTTTAAAATAGCTAAATCATAATTAAATATTAAAACATTTTTATCATAGAGGTTTATTTTATTATGTTCATTTTAATTTTGATTGCGATGTTAGTGGTGGTTGAAGGACATTGTTTATTTTAATTATGATTTATTTATGACATTAAAATTATGTTTCTCCAATATGGATATATTAGTTATTTTTAGAATTTGTTTTATTTTTGTAGCTTTTTAAAATAGATTTAGGAGAGAGGAATGATCTGTTTGACAAATGGTACTGGGATTTTGACTGTACCATTTATCAAACTTTTAACTCATTGACAGGAATGGTCATGATGGTGATTCCTTTCAATGGTTAGAGATGTCAGCTATCCGACTGACATCTCTGAATTCAGAGAATTTACTTTGTTGCTAGAGTGCTGTATATATTCCAAACTATAGATCAGCTCCAATTTTTTGTTTCTTTATATTATTCAGCTGTATTGTATTACAACCTCTTTCCACCACTTCCTGCTTTCCCCAGTGTAGTTAGAGTAGTAACTCTGGACTCCCTCAACATATCCACTGCCCCCAATGTTTGTTAGAGTACAGTTAGAATGTGAAATCGGCCCTTCAGCCCCCCCCCCCACTGTATGCTCTTTTTTCAATGTTTGTACATTTGGGAGTTAGAACAGAAAATCTGACACATCCTCCCCAAATAGTGCACTTTGACCAGAGTTTATAAACGTGAGTTATATTAGCACATTTTGACCAGACAATGAATGCATTTTCTCAAATGTTTTTAGGACTAAATTAGAACAGTAAATCTGACCCCCTACATACCACATGTATGTGTTTTCCAATGTTTGCTATATCAGCACTGCAATAGTACATTTGACCCTGCCAATATATGCATTAGCCAATGTTAGTTAGACTGCAATTAGAATAGGAACTCTGACCCCCATCAACATATGTACTTTACCCACTGTTTGTTAGACTGGAGTTAGAATATTAAATCTCACCCACCCTCCCCCCGGCAACCCCTAAACTATAAAAATGTCCCAATGTTAGGTATGCTGGAGGTAGAATAGTAATTCTGGGGGGGCGTGGCTTAGCGCTCGAGACGGATGGTGGTTCCGGGGTAGAGCTCCGTCCACACCGGAGATTTTCAGCGGTTCCAGCCCTCGCCGACAAACATGCTGCGCAGCAGACGGCATCGGAGTTCTTCGAGCTTAATTTAAGCTACCTGCCATCTCCAGACTCCCTCAACTTCGCCCTGCAGATCCCGTTTTGCTCCGGTCGCGGCTCTGCTTTGGCCGCGACCGCCATTTTGGGCATTTCTAACGGCGCTCGTCTGAGGAGCGAGTCTATGACGCATGCAGCCTCCTGACACCGGCGTATTATTAAAACTGCCACATTCCTTCAGGAAATAAGGACAAACCTACACAGGCTCCACAGGTGACTCTATTTTCTTTTTGAAATCGTTTTTTTTTTTTTTAATGCTGCCTGGATTGTTGTCTCCTCCTCAGCTTTGGCAGCCATCTTAGGTGTTACACCACGTCAGCCTGTTTAATGCTTCCAGTGCATTGCTCATTCTCCTCATTCTCATTCTCATTGTGCTGGTTTACCAATTTTTTCTGGCTTCTCTTTGGATCCCATCCTGGCTCCTCCTCCTATTGACTTTGCTGGTCTTATTAATAACTGCTAGTGATTTTAATTCTGGCTGTGACTCACTGGTGACCCTTTCTGCCTCTGTTTTTATGGCAGAGTGCTCTGGCAAAACCTCCAAACGTAATTTTATTAAAAACTCGAAGCTTTTTACTGCGCTGGCTCATTTAGAAGCTTCTGCAGACCCCTCCATTTGTGAATCGTCTTTAACCATGGATGCTCCTCCTCAGTCAGGCTCGAAAATTACTTCCAAGAGGCTGAAAAAGGACCCACCCTCTCCCCCAAAGCCTACATCAGCCATTTCCATAGAGCTTCTCCTTGAGGAAATTAGAGCATTACGTCCCTTTATGGAGGAGACAAATTCCAAACTGCAAACATTAACTGATAATTGGTCCCTAATGGATACCAGGGTCTCCACTGTGGAAAAGACTGTCTCATCTCTCCAGGAAGCCGCCACCAAGGTGGTCCACATGGATACGCAGATCTCGTCACTCCAGAAGCAGGTGGAGGACCTTGAAAACAGGAATAGACGCAATAAACTACGTCTCTACGGCCTGAAAGAAGGTTGTGAGGGGAATGAACCCATTGCCTTCTTTAAATCCTTCTTACCCACGCTTTTGCATCTCCCCGAAGGCACCTCTCTTAATATTCAACGAGTACATAGGCTTGGTCGAGCTCCCTCTAGTATCTCTCCTGCAATGAAGCCTAGAGGTGTAATAATGTACTTTCTTGAATATACAGATTTGCTGAAGGTTCTCCTAGCGGCTAAAGCTACACCTCATCTCACTTGGTCAGGTTCTACCCTATTTTTTGCCCAGGATTATGCCAAAGCTACTGCCTCACGTCGTAAAGCATTTCTTGACATGAGAGCGGATCTACGTTCTATTGGAGCCAGATATGGTCTTTTTCACCCTTGCTTATTCAAAGTCACTTATAATAACAAGACTATGACTTTTGAGGATCCTCTTCGACTCCGAAGTTTTCTGAATTCCTGTGGGTCTGCTGGCATGGAGTTTTCCGGCCCCTCCTCTCCATTTCCACCTTGACTCTCGTTATCACTATTTTACTTTGATACTCATGGTTCCTAGTTTTATCTATGCTGTTGTGTTTTTAACTTCACAGGTTCCTCAGTTGTTTGCATAACTCTCTTGCTCATCGCCTGCACTGGTTTATTACTTGTTCTTAATCTGTTTAATCTTGTTGTTTGCCTGAAATAATGCTGTTTGCTTGTTTCTAACCTCATTGTTTTCCTTTTTTTCCAGATCATTGTTCTGTGTTCCGTCATATTTCTCCGGTTGGACGTCTTGTGGCCCCGTATACCTGCCCTCCGTTGGTTGGCCTTTCCTCCCTCCTCTCATCTCCATCTTTTCTCCTCTGTGTCCTGCCCTTTGATTGTACTCATTCCCCAACACCCTCTGTAAGTACCTCCCTGCATTTCCCTTTTCCATTGTTGACATGCTGCCTATTGTTTTGCATGTTCTTGTCTTGATTTTTTCTTTGTTTCTATTGGATATTTTGGTGTCGCTCTTTCTTAGGTTGCTACTGGTCTTCTTTTTGACTTCCTTATCTCACTCTCTCACTGTTTATCAACTGCTTCTCTCTTTTTCCAGCTTTTTTCTGCAATTCTGTTCCACATCATCTTTTCTCTCCTCTTTCTTAAATATACACTTATTCTTCTGTAATATTTTATTATTTCCTCCCTCCTTTCTTCTCGCTTCACTTCATAATGCCTTCTCTTCTTCTTGGCTCACCCATGACCTCCCTTTTTTATTCCAATACCTTTTCTTTTTATTGCCTTTCTGTACTGAGTTTTTTCTATTTTTTATTTCCATGGCAATTTTGCTCTCTATGTTTTTACACTCAGTTCTCATACTCTTCCTATTTTCCTTCTTTCCCTGCTCTACAATTTCATCATTTCACTTTCTACTCATTTACAAGGCTTTGTTGCACTTCTTTATCTTTCTCATATTCATCTTTAATTGATGTCTGTACGAATTGTTTCTTGGAATGTTAAAGGCTTAAATTCTCCTATTAAGAAGCAAATAATTCTTTCCCATTTAGCCAAGCTTAATGTAGATATAGCCTTCTTACAAGAAACCCACTTATCTGACCTTGAAGCTGCTAAACTAAAAAGGGGTTGGGTGGGAGTTGTTTTTTCCGCCCCCGGTGATGGTAAGAGAAATGGTGTCTCCTTGTTAGTACGCAAGTCTTTTTCCCATTCTGTTTTGGCATCTGAATTTGACCCCGAAGGCAGATGGTTATTTGTCAAACTCTCTTCGAAAGGCACTCCATTTTCCCTTCTCAATGTTTATGCTCCCACTGGTGGAGATTCTGCCTTTTGGTCTTCATTTTCCACTCGTATCACTGAATGCATTGCTGACAATTTTATTCTAGCAGGTGATTGCAATCTACCCCTGGATCCCTTCCTGGACAGACATTCCAAATCATTTTTTGTCCCTAACAAGTCTCACAAAACTTTCTCACATGCTATCTCCCAGCATAAACTTATTGACGCTTGGAGATTATGTAACCCCACTTCCAAAGAATTTACCTTCTACTCCCCAGCTCATCAATCGCAATCACGCATCGATTACGTTTTTCTCTCTCACCATCTGTCCCAATCCCTCACCCGAGCTGATATTGGCCCCATCTTGTTGTCTGATCATGCCCCGGTTACGATTAACATTGACATTTTACCTAAATCGTCTGGCCCGAAGAGAGGGCGTTTTAATGACTCCCTCCTTCTTGACCCCAAGGTTACTTCCTCCTTCATTGATTTTTCACTTGAATTTTTTAACATTAATGATACACCCTCTTTGGCAAAACATACTATTTGGGATGCATATAAGGCCGCAGCGAGGGATTTCATTATCAGCCATGTAACTGCAAAACGAAAGTCCGCCCGCAAGTACACCAGCGATCTTCTACTCCAGATTAAAAATTTAGAACATGCATTTTACACCTCCCACTCCCAGGAGAGTTTGACTGCCCTTGTTAATGCCAAGATGAAGTTTAACAAACAATCCACAGAGGATGCTTCTTTGTATTTATTAAAGTCCAGTTCGAAATTTTATGGTGGGAAAAACAAGGCGGGAAAGATTCTTGCTAATTATTTGAAGGTTAAGCAAAATAAACTGAATATTGAAGCTGTATTTGATGTTAATTCTGTCCTTAAGCATAAAGACGCTGATATTTTGGGGGAATTTTCTCGCTTCTACTCCACACTTTACTCCTCTGAAACCCAACCTTCTGTTGATTCTCTTACTACCTTTTTTGCTACCATCCTACCGCCCACAAACGTCCCTGTTGACTTATCTGATCTTGAAACTCCCATCTCTCCTCATGAATTACACACCGCACTTCACTCCCTCAAGAAAGATAAAGCTCCAGGTCCAGACGATTTTACAGTCGAATTTTATTTACATTTCGAGAATCTACTATTACCCAAGTTGCATTCCCTCCTTAATTCTTTCACAGCTGCTGGTGCCTCCTCTGGAACCTTTTCCGATGCTCACATATGCATCATACCCAAGGAGGGAAAAGATACCCAACACTGCAAAAATTATAGGCCAATTTCATTAGTTAACATTGATTATAAAATCTACGCCAAATCCCTTGCCATTAGATTAGATCCCTTCCTCCCAGAACTCCTTGGCCCCGAACAATCTGGCTTTGTCAAAGGTCGCTATATCACCGATAATACCAGATTAGTTTTCAATATCCTCTCCAAATCGTCACGCCTTACTGATCCCCTGGCGGCCATTGCTTTAGATGCCGAGAAGGCTTTCGATAGAGTTGAATGGACTTTCCTTTTTTCTGCTTTAAAATGGTTCGGATTCGGCCCTCATTTCATTTCTCTCATCTCTTTCCTTTACTCTAATCCTAGAGCAGCAGTTTGTGCTAATGGTCTTATTTCTCCCTTTTTTGATTTGCGCAGAGGGGTTCGTCAAGGTTGCCCCCTTTCCCCTTTCCTCTTTAACCTAGCCTTGGAACCTTTCCTCTCCAGACTCCACCAAAACCCAAATATTCATGGTTTTCTCATCCCCCACGCACATGTAAAACTTGCCGCTTCTGCGGACGACATTCTCCTGTTTATATCCAGACCCTTGCTTTCCATCCCTGCATTCCTCGATGAAGTTCACACTTACTCTGAACTTTCGGGGTATAAGTTGAACAATGATAAATGCGAAATTCTTCCTCTCACCAAATTCACTTTCAAACCCGACTTTGATGCTTCCCATTTCACTTGGAGCCCAGCCCATATTAAGTACCTCGGTCTGCATATTACCCCTTCCCTTTCTGACACTATTTCACTTTGTCTCACTAAATGCACTCAAAAATTGTCTGACCTTACCTCCAGATGGCACCCCCTTTACCTTTCATGGTGGGGACGTCTTGATACTATCAAAATGATGCTATCCCCAATAGTCCTTTATATCATCTCCAACATTCCTATCCCAATTCCTGCCAAGTTCTTCAAGAAAATCAACACCATTCTTTCCTCTTTTCTGTGGTCCGGGAAGAAATCACGAATGTCCTTATTCAGGTTACGCCTTCCCAAATCAGAAGGTGGGGTAAATTTTCCAAATTTCCCTGATTATCACAAAGCTTTCCTTCTGAAACAAGCTTCCCTTTGGTTGAAGGATCCTACCACTCCTTCCCCCATCCGGGTTGAACTTGAACACCTCTTTTTATCGCCTTTCTCTTTTGCTGAATATTTGTCCTTCTCTCGTAAACCCCATAACCTTTCAACCCCTATACACAAATATACTACCAAACTACTGCTATCCACCTCCCCGGCCCCTCCTTCCTCAATTCCAGAACTCCTCAATACTACTATTTTGCACAATAATAGTGGCCTTATTAATCAGAAGCCTTTTTATTGGAAGACATGGGCGGAGCGGGGTCTGATTTGGGTCTCCCAACTTTTCCTTGGTTCTGATTTTAGATCTTTTTCGGATCTAAGTCGGACTTTCTCTCTCCCTCCCTCTTTTGGTCGTAAATTTCTAATCCTCAAAAATGCGGTTACATTTGCCTACGATTCCCTCTCCTGCCCTACCAGTTCCACTAGCTCACCGATTCCGACCTTGCCACTTCACTCCCTTTTACTTGCAGATCCTACAGCATCTTCCATTTACCAATACTTGCATAGAACCCCCTCCCCCCGCCTGAAATCTACAGTGGAGGAGCATTGGGAATCTGATTTTGCCCTCTCATGGCCTGTTTCTCTCTGGGACAAAATCTGGTCTAAACTTCGCAAATCCTCTAGATCTGCCTCCCTCACGCAAACATTATTCTTTATATATAATCGGCTCCTGTTCACACCATCTACGCTGCATAAAAGATTCCCTTTGACCCCAGATGCCTGCTGGTCCTGTTCCGCACCTCAGGCCACGTTATTTCACATGCTTTTCTCTTGCCCCCTCACACACGCTTTCTGGCTCCAGGTCTGGAATCAAATCAATGCCATCTTCCACACTAAGACTCCCTTTGCCTATGGAAACATTTTCTTGGGTAGCTTGTCCTCCATTTGGGATAATGTTGAGTCAAATACTCGCATTATCGACTTCTTATTAGCTGTTGGTTTCCAGCAGATTACAGTCAATTGGAAGAACTCTAGCAACATCACGTTTAAGGCTTGGTGGTACAATGTTTGTCACAACCATCGACTTGACACAGCTTTTGTTCACCCGCTGTCTCTTGCCCCGAAGAGACATGACTTATGGCTTCCAGTAACTCTATATCTAGATGTTTGTGCAAAACGCTCCTTTCACCTACCACCTCTTCAACAAGAGGTTTCTAAACCCCCTTAAATGCCTTCTCATTCCTTTACCTTCTTCACAGTCATTTTTTTTCTTTCTGCCATCCCCATCATGAACATTACCCATCATTGTGTTACTTATCTGATAGCCTTGTAATTCTCATACTTGCCTTTTCGTTGTTATGACTCAATCCTACAATTGTAATTTGCTTTATTTACTCTTGACAACATGTTTTTATTTTTTTTCTATGTATTGACACCTCCTTATATCCTAATAAAATTATTTTGAACTGAAAGAATAGTAATTCTGACACTCGCAGTGTATGAAATTTCCCCAAGTTACATTTTTATAAAGTTATATGTATTTTTCTATGTTTTGCAAGTTAGTACATTAATGGTTATATGCTGCTTTTATGTTATAGATGCATTTTTTAAATATACTAATTTTGTAAAAACTATTTTAAACCTATGATGTAAATTAAAGGAATATTAATTACAATTAAGGACATACACTTAACATTATTTTGTCACAAATGTTGTCCACAATACTTTAATACATTACTTTAAATACTTTTGGCCACAATATGTTGTAACTTTACCATTAGAAATATGTACCACCAATAGTTTTGTAGTTAATGGTTTTAACACAATATTTTGGTACCACGAATATTTTGTGGTTAATACTTCAGCGGACAGTCATGTGGCAGTAGTAGAAAATGTTTCTCCGCAGGTAAATGTGTTTTCCCTGAAGAGAAATATTAAAGAAAGAAAATGTGCTTTTGCATATCATGCTATTTTTCTCAGATAGCAATTGTACACTCGTCCAATTAATCATTGCAGAAATAGCAGCTTTAAAAACAACATGTCTCACTCAGTAGTATGCCTGTAAAGCTTCAACTAGCAGAGCTTAACAGGTGTCCTGCAGCTGCATTTTTTATGAATAGGGTTGCCGTGTAAAACTGCACCTGTGAGGAAAATGAATTCTTCATGTGTCGATCTGCTATTCCATTTGTGAACTGGCTTTTCTGGACGGATTCATTGCAGCTGTGTCACAAATGAATTTGTCAAACCATTCACCTGCAGGCACTATTATGAGAAAAGAGAAACCATCAATAAAGAATATTGCAAGATTTCACTCATGTAACAAATATGTTCCCATCCCTAGTAATGAAGATGTAGGAACTGATGAAGTGATTGTTAGAGCAGTCCATCAGGAGCAGACCTGCTGAGAGAGATTTCTTTGAACTGGAGGATGAAAAGAGAAAGGTGAGGAGACTGAGAAAAAGGTAGATTGTGTCTTAGAGTTCCTTTGTAAATTGTAGCCCTAATATTTGTTTCAGTCATCATACCAGGAAAAATGGAGTTGTTTTTAGAATGTTGTACTGGATGTAGGAGCTTTTTGGTTGGGAAATGGGGAAGAGGTTTGAAGAAGGCTCGTCCAGGCAGAGATTCTAAAATAGGAGGAAAAGGATACTGAGGAAGCTGAGTTTATTCAAAATTATATTACCAGCTCTGAAAAACTGTGTTTTAAGGAGGTGACAAAACTATACAAGGGTTACAGGCAGATAAAGTTGAGGTTAAAAGGGAGTAGTAGACCTGATGGAAGCAGATTTACCGGTTGCTGAAGAATGGTAGTGACAGACATTTATGAAAGAAAGTTTAATGGAAAAGGTGTGGATAGCAAATTACCAGCACCATGATTGAACAAATGTGGCAAGTGGTCCAGGGGTACCAGGACAGTCCTAAGTAACAGTAGGGAGTTTGAACACATTGTTTTAGGAACACCAGTAAATGGGAAGGATACCGTGGCTAGAATTTAATATCTGGGAAGGAGGCATTCAACAAGTTATGGGGGTTATGTCCATCCCATGACGGTCTAGTAGAAAGAAGATTCACATGACTATCTGTTCCTGAGCAAACAATCTGCTGATCCTCAATGAAATTCTACAGAGATGCAAATAACCCCGACAAACAATTCCTTAACTGCTGGAATATGACCAATCATTTAAAGCAGCTCAACATTACATATCACCTCTATGTGTCTGATAGAAAGGAATGCCTGTAACACTCCTCTCAATTTATAACCATCTCCCACTAGGACAAACCCCCAAAGTTCAGTCATGGACAGCTCTTTCCACCTAAAGGTTAACCCATTTATGACTGAATTCCTAATTGTAGTGTCTCCCCAGTCGGGGTACCTGCCACTGACTACACCTAATCCGGAATTTTGTATCACGTCGGTAGTAATCAAGTCCAGACAGGTTGATGTAGTTCAGGATGATTTATTGTAGATATGTAGATAAGATAGATAAATCCGGTACAGGACCTGAACTAGCCCCACCAGGAGCAGCCAGCATGCTGCTCGGCCCATTCTCAACTGTGGCTTTTCTTCACAGACTCCCAACATTTCATAATACATCATCACAGTGACGCTCCACTGGCTGAGCAGGAGGTGGAAAATAGCATACATAAACATGAACAGGAACCTAGGATACTACAACGTCTTTATTCATCTGTGTGCAACTGCAACTGTGTAAATGTGTGTAACTGCAAACACAACATTCTAAAGCAGCCTTCTCTGCAATACACTCTACTCATTAAGTCAAATCTCTCTGGAGTTCATCAGAAGCCAAAAGGGTTCCGTCATGGTTAACTTGCGAGACACCAATGGGAAAGTGAGAGACTATAGCAAACATTTAATTAATATATGCCATCTGATTTTGGGTGAAAAAAAGGAAGATTAAATTCAAACCAGTAGCGACCAAATGCACATGACTAAAGAGTCTGAACCATTATTTAGAAATATATATATAAATATTTTATTTTCGTTTTATGACTTGTTTTTCATTCTTTTTCGTTCAATATGTCAAATGTGTCCAACAATCAAATTCATTATACTAGAACACATATATTTATATTATTTAACATACACAAAAACATAAAACACATAAAATACAAAAACATATAAGAATTGTTGAGGTTGATGTACTATTGAGGTAGGCAAAGCGGTGGATTGAAGCTACGCGCGTTTCGGCAAACTGCCTTCATCAGGTGATTTGAGGTAGGCAAAGCGGTGGATTGAAGCTACGCGCGTTTCGGCAAACTGCCTTCATCAGGTGGCATCATTTGCAACAATAATTAAATAGACAACACTGAAAAAATAAGATACAAAAAAGTGTAAAAACGAAATATTATACATTAAACACTACTTTACATAATACATTAGGCTAACAAATATCACCCAAAAAAACATGGTCAATGATTTCATATTTAGCTCTATAGAGTTTTAGTCACTTATACAGTTTGCAGCTATTTATCTCTTATATTCATACAAGACAGTTCTATATTTATTACATTGTTTTACAACACATATCCAACTGTTTATAAAGATCCATAATTCAAACAGGATTAGAACAAAAGGAGAAAAAAGAGAAAGAAAAAGAAGAAAGGACAGGGGGGAAGGGGGAGGAAAGCAAGGAGAAAGGGAGGCATGTTCGATTAAGTAGATAGGGTAAAGAAAGATTAGATGAGAGATGATTAAGGTAGTAAGCACGATCTGCCAGGAAGAGTGTAGGTATTAGAAAGTGATTGTAATATTACATCCTTCCTTTTTTTGGGGAACTGCTTTTTCATATATTGCTTCCTCACACCTCAATGCATTGTTATAATAAAATATTACTTACTACAGATTTGTTTTGTTAACCGTCACTAATATTAGCGTTTAGGGGATGGCGATTTATGGTACAAGGTTGCTTCTCTCAGATCGGCTTTCTCTCAGATAGGCTTCAATTGTTTAAAAGAAGAGCCTTTGCAAGGAGAGAAAAGGAAAGGACGAGAGGTAAGTATACTTATATTACTTATTGTGTTATGGACACAGTCATTTGTAATACCCAACCTTTTGTCTCATGGGTTGTTATCTGTACATCCTATATCTGTTCCTTATTGTATTTGTCTCATTCTGTCTAGCAGCGAAGAGATGGCTTACTAATAGATTTTTAGTTCTATTAAGTTGGTGACTCATAAATAGATATAGACAAACTTTTTATGCAATAGTATTCGGTTTCATTGCGAATGACGGTCACCTGATGAAGGCAGTTTTCCGAAACGCGCGTAGCTTCAATCCACCGCTTTGCCTACCTCAATAGTACATCAACCTCAACAATTCTTATATGTTTTGGTATTTTATATGTTTTATGTTTTTGTGTATGTTAATTAATATAAATATATGTGTTCTAGTATAATGAATTTGATTGTTGGACAAATTTGACATATTGAACGAAAAAGAATGAAAAACAAGTCAAAAAACAAAAATAAAATATTTATATATATTTTTCTAAATAATGGTTCAGACTCTTTAGTCATGTGCATTTGGTCGCTACTGGTTTGAATTTAATCTTCCTTTTTTTTACCCAAAATAAGATGGCATATATTAATTGAATGTTTGCTATAGTCTCCCACTTTCCCATTGATGTTTGTACCCTACGAATAGCAAACCTATTGAATTGTAGGGGTCCCCTGTTTTTCAAAAAGTAACTTGCGAGACACTACATCTCCCTGTCTGTTGAATGAAAACTTACCAATTTTGCAAAAAATTAACACATATATACATTTAATTATCTTCAGTTAATCTGTTTGGCACTGCAATTGTTCGACCTGAACATGCAGTGTGAAGATGAGATAGTAACCCTCATGATCCGAGATCTGCTGTGATGGTGAAAACATCAGCAGTAGTCACTGGTGTTTCAGAATCAGTTTCTCATTCACTATGGAGATCTGGTGAACTATCAATCAATCAATCAGTGACACTTATAAAGCGCGCTACATACCCGTAGGGTCTCAAGGCGCTGGGGGGGGGGGGGTGCCGCTACTGCTCGAACAGCCAGGTCTTCAGCTTCTTCCTGAAGGAGAGGTGGTCTTGGGTCAGGCGCAGGTCGGTCGGGAGGGAGTTCCAGGTCTTGGCGGCCAGGTAGGAGAAGGACCTTCCTCCTGTAGTCGCTCTTCGGATGCGGGGGACGGCGGCAAGAGCGTGGTTTGCTGATCGGAGGTGGCGTTTGGGAGCGTAGAAGTTGACTCGGCTGTTGAGGTAGCTCGGGCCTTGGTCGTGTAGGGCTTTGTGTGCGTGGGTGAGGAGGCGGAAGGTGATTCTTTTGTTGACGGGGAGCCAGTGAAGGTCTCTCAGATGTCCGGAGATGTGGCTGGTTCGTGGGATGTCGAGGATGAGTCTGGCTGAGGCGTTCTGGATCCGCTGGAGTCTCTTCTGGAGCTTGGCGGTGGTACCGGCGTAGAGGGCGTTGCCGTAGTCCAGTCGGCTGGTGACGAGGGCCTGGGTGACGGTCTTCCTGGTCTCGGTGGGGATCCACCAGAAGATCTTCCGTAGCATGCGTAGGATGTTGAAGCACGCCGAGGAGACGTTGTTGACTTGCCTGGTCATGGAGAGGGAGGAGTCCAGGATGAAGCCCAGGTTGCGTGCATGGTCTGTCGGTTTGGGTGCGGTGCCCAGGGCGGGAGGCCACCAGGAGTCGTCCCAGGCGGAGGGTGAGGAGCCCAGGATGAGGACCTCCGTCTTGTCCGAGTTCAGTTTCAGGCGGCTGGTCGTCATCCACTCGGCTACCTCTTTCATCCTTTCGTGCAGGTTGGCTCTGGCGGCGGCGGGGTCGTTGGTCAGGGAGAGGATCAGCTGGGTGTCGTCGGCGTAGGAGATTATGCTGAGGTTGTGTTTGCGTACGATGGCCGCGAGGGGGCTCATGTAGACGTTGAAGAGGGTGGGGCTCAGAGATGATCCTTGGGGGACGCCGCAGATGACTTCGGAGGCCTCTGACTTGTACGGTGGTAGGCGGACTCTCTGTGTTCTTCCGTCGAGGAAGGAGATGATCCATTCCAGCGCCTTGTCCTGGATTCCGATGTTGCTGAGGCGCCGTACTAGGGTGCGGTGGCAGACCGTGTCGAATGCCGCGGAGAGGTCTAGGAGGATGAGGGCCGCTGTTTCTCCATTGTCCATCAGGGCTCGGATGTCATCGGTGGCGGCGATGAGGGCGGTCTCGGTGCTGTGGTTGGCTCGGAAGCCGGACTGTGAGGGGTCGAGGGATCCGTTCGTCTCGAGGAAGGCGGCCATCTGCTTGTTGACGGTCTTCTCGATGACTTTGGCTGGAAACGGGAGGAGCGAGATGGGGCGGTAATTCTTGAGGTCGGTGAGGTCCGCTGTTGGTTTCTTGAGTAGAGCGCTGAGTTCGGCGTGTTTCCAGCTCTCAGGGAAGATGGTGGTGTCGAAGGATGTGTTGATGATGTCTCGCAGGTGGGGTGCGATGACAGCGTCGGCCTTGTTGAAGACGTGGTGAGGGCAGGGGTCGGTCGGTGATCCGAAGTGGATGGAGTTCATCGTGCGGATGGTGTCTTCGGTGCTGATCGGGGTCCAGGCATGGAGGGTGGTGGTGGGGGGTGGTTGTTCGGTCATGGTGTGCGTTGGTTGGTTGTTGAAGCTGTTGTGTATGTCCGCGATCTTGTTGTGGAAGTATGAAGCGAGGGAGTTGCAGAGGTCTTGCGATGGGGTGATGTCGTTGTTTCCTGCGCTGGGGTTGGAAAGCTCTTTCACGATGTTGAAGAGTTCCTTGCAGTTGTGTGCGTTGTTGTCCAACCGGTCCTTGAATGCTGTTTTCTTGGCGGCGCGGATCAGCTGGTGGTGTTTCCGGGTGGCAAGTTTGAAGGAGGTCCTGTTGTCCGGTGTCGGTTCCCTTCTCCAGACTTTCTCGAGGGCTCGGCAGTTCTTCTTGGAGCTCTTGAGTTCGTCGGTGAACCATGGGGCCTTCTTGCTGCCGGGTCTGCTAGGCAGGGTCCTCAGTGGGGCGAGTTCGTCCGCGCAGTTGCTGATCCACTTCGTGAGGTTGTCGGCGGCCTGGCTGGGGTTCGCTGAGCTGGCAGGAGGGTGCTGGCTCAGGGAGGTGGCGAGCTGGTCTGCTGTGATCTTGTTCCAGCTTCTGCGGGCGGCCTGTTGCTGGTGTTGGTGGGTCGTCGTTCTCTTGAAGGTGAAGTGGACGCAGCTGTGGTCCGTCCATTGAAGCTCTGTGGCGTGGCTGAAGTCGATGTCTGTGCTGGAAGAGAAGACTGCGTCGAGTGTGTGTCCGGCGAGGTGGGTGGGGGTGGACACCAGTTGCTTGAGTCCCAGGTTGGCGAGGTTGTCGAGCAGGGTGCTGGTGTTGCGGTCGTTGTTGTTCTCCAGATGGAAGTTGAGGTCTCCCAGGAGGATGTAGTCAGCGGAGGGGAGGGCATGCGGGCTGACGAAGTCGGCGATGTCCTCGCTGAATTGCGTGCGTGGTCCAGGGGGTCGGTAGATCAGGGTGCCTCTGAGGGTGGTGTTCGGGTTGGTGTGGATCTGGAAATGCAGGTGTTCGGCGCTGGTCAGGGTGTTGTCGGTGCTGGTCGTGAGACGGATGGTGCTCCTGTGGATGATGGCGATGCCTCCTCCTATCTGGTTGGCGTTTCGGTCCCTCCGGACGATCTTGTAGCCCTCTGGGATAGCGATGGCGATGTCGGGAGCTGAAGAGGCGTTCATCCAGGTCTCCGTGAGGAAGGCAACGTCAGGGGCTGTGGCGTCTAGAAGGTTCCAGAGTTCGATGGCGTGTCTGTGGACGGAGCGGGTGTTGAGCAGGATGCACTTGAGGTGGGTGCTGCTGGTGTTCGACTTGGCGGGTGCTGGTGCGAGGCTGGTCCGGATGCAGGTGAACTTGCAGGCGTGGCAGCTGAAAGGTCCGTGGGTACGTCGTGGAGTGGCTTGATGGCATTCTGGGAGTCGGCCGGTGTTGAGAGCGGTGAGGGTGGCGGCGGAGTACGTCAGGCGGGTCGGTCGGGGTCCTGGTGGGCCAGGGGTCCTGGCACTGGGCGCGGTCCAGGCGCGGACGGGCGTAGACGGGCTTACCTTTGGCGCGCCTTCAGCGCACAATCGGCGCGCCCGCTGCGCGTGACCGCTGCACGTTCGCACGGTCGCCATTTAAGGCGAAGTGCGCGGGTGGGCGGAGCAGCTGGGAGGCGGGAGCGGGGAGGGTACAGAATAGAAAAAGGGGCGGGGAAAAGCGGCGGTGGCGGGAAGGGAGGGCGGAGGGCGGCGAGGTAGGCGGACAACAAGGAAGGAAAACCAAAACACAGGCAAAATGAAATAAAAAATACAGGCACAAATTACAGACAAAATAAGGCAAAAACAACCGCAGCGGAGGCAGCCGGCAACCGGCAAACGAGGCAGCAGCGAGGCAGAGGGCAGGCAAGGGGCACACGCAGCAGCTGGTGGCCGTGCGGCGCGGGGGTGTCAAATGTTGAAAGTTAGAAGAATCTCTGGTAATAGACTTTATAGGGAGATGGGCAGTCTTTATGTGTCCTTTGGTCAACAACACATCAAGACATCAAGATTTCACCTTGAAAATGGACCTATTTGGGTTTTGGCAGCCACCAATTGATACCAACCAAACTTTAAGTGTTCTAAAAATTAGATAGCCAAGGTAGTCCATGGATCTCACTACATGTTGTTCTACCCAAAAATCCATAAAAATGTCAAACATCACTGGAACTCAGGCATTTTAGCCCTATGTCTGTGAGGGACAGTTCTGTAATCTGCAGAGATACAGAAAGTTACCACAACCCTGCACTCAAAATCTTGACCTGATCCCATTGTGTGACTTGGCCCAAAGAGCAATATGGAGGCACCAAGTTTTCACCTTGGAAATCAATCCATTTAGCCAATAGAGGTAGCTGTGATATTTGGGCCCAGGTTCGATTGCCACAGAAAAACCTACAGACCCCAGACATTTCTGAAAACTAGACAACCATGGGAGTCCAGTGTGGTGTGACTAGCCGTGTATCGAATAAGGTAAGGGTCAACGTAGATAGGGGTAGTACTCATGTTCTCTACTAATAATATCCCGTTATCCCGTTTCCTGTGTTAGTTAGCTGCATCTGCAGAGTAATACCGCCCTGACAGATTACCCTTATTTTTTCAGATATACTTTTATCTTTCTTCATATTGCCAAATCCACTCTATCACAATCAGGAACCCTCCACGACATTATCTATACTGATACAAAAGGTATGTATTTGTCTCAATCCCCAGTTGTTATAAACTACTAGATGATAGCCACCCGACTCAGCTTATACGGATATACTGTTACCTCTGTATATCCGCTATTCGCCCGCTGTCCATACCAACTGTGGTTGTATCATTCTACTGCAACTCTTTTCTTTCTCAACAGTTACATTGGCCACATTATTTTCAAATCGTCGAATTTTATCAGCAACACTTTAAGAATCCCGATTGAAATATCCTTTTGTGAAAGCGAAAGATATGTGTTCGCTCTTTCCCTCATTTTAGTGATAATCAACTTGAAAAATACTCATACCATTGCACATCCGTTTTTGAGCTATCAATACCGACTGTGGCTTTTTGTCTCCAACTCCCCAGCTATTAACCAGCTGCTTTACCTGACAACATTAGCTTCCATGACAAGAAACTTGCATATTTATCACTAGAATTTTAGAGGTAATCAAAACATTCTTTTTTGGTCGTGTTTTCATCGTGTATCTATTACTCCATTCTCAAATAATTGATATTTACATGCTATTAAGAGAGATAGTCCGAAACCTTATTATCGAGTCTCTCATGCTTGGGAGCAATATGGCACTATTATTGCTGAAATAATCAATCATTTATCAGCTGAACCCAACTCTGTCTAGGCTGCGGTCATCATCTGCCTAGTTAGGCACTTTCTCTCGCGTTACAACAATCAACTAAAAAAAGAATTTAATAAATATGCGAAGTATAACATCAGGAATAATGAAATATCCCATACCTTCTTCCTGTATCTTTAATGGCACCTTGTGTTCAAAGTAATCTCATCCTTCCTTTTTTGTTATATGTCCCCCCCTCCCTAACTCTACCCTTTCATATTATCTTTTGATCAGGTATTAGCCTTTATCAAGTGGCTCTGACTTTATAGATATATGAAGATATCTACGACTGCTAGAATAATACATCAATGTAAGTGTATACTGTTTATATGGGGGTTAAAGCTATCCTTGTTTAAATAAGAACCCTCTGTGTCAAGAAAAGGTCTATACATACCTAGTGATAAATTTCAAGACATCCAATCTGAAAGTATAAAACAGCTAAAATCTTTGATAACTAAGTACTGTACAATGAGTTTATATATATCTGTCAATTATATGACATGAGATGACCAAATTAGTAACATGTAGATCTAGTGTGTTGTGAAGGTTAACGAGGATGCTATGCATAAATGTACTTGATATGTATAATCAATGTGTAACTGTTATTTTAATGATAGTTTAATAAATATGTTAACTAGTCGGATGAAAAAATATATAGCTATATGTGACACATATGTCTTTTTCTCTCTTAGTATATACCTGTCTAGATTATCAGCAGAGACTCCTGAAGAAGGCAGTTTTCTGCCGAAACGCGCGTCGAGTTGTCTCACAATTGTATTCCAATGTCACTGAAGTAGATGAATGTATTGTTTTTTACCATGTATATGATTTTTAGGAACTGTATTGCATTATGATATGTGTTGTTTGTTTTTAATGAACTGTATTTTTTACCTGATCATATAGTTTGCCTTTCTATATGATTTTTATTTAACCCTTATTAAATACATTTTTGTATACAAGTTAATTTTTTCGTTTTTCCTTTGCACCCACTGATTTATGTTAATTGGTCTCTCAACCTTGCTGATGTCCTAGGTTTTTACCCACATAGGTGACTAGCTTAGAAACCACTACGCTTTCTTACCCAGAATGTCCTTTAAATGTCAAACTTTAGCTAAAATCTTGCCTTTTCCACACATTTACATCAAAAAATATTCTGAAGATCCATAAAATTCCTTCCACAAGTGTTTACACAATTTTTCAGATAAATATAGTACCTCACTTGTGTGGCTGGGCCTATCACCCACGACAAGAAAGGTCTCAAAATACAACATCAAGATTTTGCATTGAAAAATTGACCTAGTTTGACGATGGCTAGCTATGGTATTTGGACCCAGACTCTGCTGCCATCCAGGAAACTTAGCACACACCCACATTTCTGAAAATAAGACACTCAGGGAAGTTCAGGGTGGGTTTTGTGGATCTGGGTGTTTGGTAGGTTTCCTTGGGTGGTGTCTGAGCCTTTTCACAACCCCCTCATGTGCCCTCTGTTTAGTGGGCCTAGCTCCCAGGGCTCATGATACACAACCCCTGTGGCACCTTATGGCATGCTATAATTCCATGTCCGCAAGCATTCTCTTAACACGAGAACCAATGGATTGCCTTGCTCCCACTAGGGTCTTGGAGTGTTTTCCCTTGTGCACGTTTAGACAACATGAAACATTAGATTCCTGTTAATTAATTCCATCGGTTAGTTTGCACCTACTCTTCCTGTAAGGTCAAAGCCAGTGTACTAACACATGTTTCCTTCTGGTATCTTGGAGAACCTTCCAGACTGCCATTTCTGCCATGTGCCACATGTGATGCTGCTGTTTCCATTAGAATCATATCTATACCTAACCTGAGCCACTTCTTTGGCCTATCCTCCCTGCAGAACAAACTTCCTTCCTACCCACTCACCTGAAGATTCGACAGGACTTGGGCAGCGCTCTTCTCTGCTGAAGTTCAAAGCTCCTCCGGTGATTCTCCTAGCTCCAGCTCCCTTGATGCATTCTTTGCTTTGCCTCCTGCTCATCTACTCCAGTTCCCCGGCAGCTTCCTGAGTCAAGACCTCAAGAACTTTTACGAACTTAGGACAAGTTGAAGAACTAGGGTAAGTACTTGACATCAGGTTAGTGAGCTCTATCCTTGTATAGTAGTAAGCAGGCTGGAGTATTGGTGTATTCAAGACTAGAGACTTGTCTTCAAGTTTCCCTCCAGTTCACATTGATTGTTTTTGCTCTGGACCCTTCCTGCAACCTTGGCCTTTGAACTGTGTTTATACAAGCTCTAGAGACTTAGCTCTGTGTTTTTCTGTTGAACAGTAGTGTCAAGAGAATTCTTCTCAGTGCGCTTGATTCATGTATGATCCTTGGGAGTGTCATTAACTCTAATCTATGTTCCAAATCTTTCCTTTGGAGTGCCAGTAACTCCAATATGTATTTTAGGTTATTCCTTGGGAGTGTATAGCTCCAATCTGTAGTTCAGTTTTTTCTGTTTCCGTGAGGTGTTTCTTAAAGATACTCTAAGTGTATGTTACTCATGTTATTCAAAATCCACTGTTTGAGAGGCCAGTATTGTACTGATGGTAATTGCTTCTTCTTGTTGTTTCAAGTGCATGCTTCCTCGCAAAATCACAGACCCTAGCCCTCTGCACACAGACTCAGAGGGACTCCAATTAATGCTGTGCCGCACAGTTGCTGACCAAAACCAGTACCACAAGTCTCTCTTTTCTTATTTTTTCTCTACCCTTTTACCCCCAGGGGCCGCACTTTATTTAAGGAGTAACTGCTCCTTAAACAGGCCAGGCCCTGTGGGGATAGGAGGTCCAGAGTCATTTCCAGTATAATCTCCGTAGCTGGATCCAGATAAGTGCATGACACGCCTAGACCCAAATACTCCAGCCATACACTACATGAAGTCACAATTGACTACATTTGGATGTGGTACGAATGATTTCCTATCCCATGAAACACTTACACACCTGGCAGTATGAATGTATTCCTAAAAGTCATATAGCTAAAATGAGTAAAAATCATGTACAACATACATGTTTTAATGCAATTAACACTTCCTTGTTGTGTGTTTGTTTGCATTCAGCTGTGGGATACAAAATGTGACTGGAGACGACCCTCTCCCAAATACTGTGGCCTGCTTTATCATCTAGACCTCCTATCTGGCATGGGGACCTGTATGTGTGGTAGAAAGATATTTATTTGCAGTATGACCTGTGTCAGTAGGCATGATTGCAATTACCTATTTATGTCACTCCTACCTTTACCATCTGCCTTCTAACTGCACAAGAATACTATGAACACAAGTCCAGGCTAAGCGTTGCCTATCTCTTCATGTCTCTGTCTCACTCTGTCCTGACAAATATTTGCTGAGCGAACGTGTGGATTTTTACTAATGCTTCCCCACAGCAGCCTTCTTAGGCTCAGGAAGAGTTGTCTTACTTGTGGCTATGGCATGCTCACTGTGCTTTTCAGGGTCCTGCTTCTGATGGAATTTAGCTTCTACCTGCTACCATGACTGCAAAAAAATGCAGTGGACAACTACTAAATATAACTCCAACTCCTTCCACTGCATGGTATTAAAGTGGCAGGTGTCCAAGGATATCCTGTGACCAATTCCATACATAGTGTGGGCCCCATTTACAAAGGTAAAGTTAGACCCAAAGTCTAAGTTTTGACTAAGCCCTGGTGGAATAATTCACTCTACTCGCGGAATTTGCGGAATTCGGAAACTCTGTGCTCCATGTGCAACGTGGAGTTCCTGACAAAACTCTGCTTCCGCATTGGAGTAGAGTTTCACAAATACTTGCTCTGTACGTGCTTTGCTCCACTAATGCCCCTTCATGGGATCCTCTCGACTACGCCATTCATGAGCATTCTCTAGGTATGTACCCTTCCAAATATAGCAAACTTTGTATGTCTGCCCTACAACCCTTAGGAGCACCCAAACCAGAGGCATTATCTCAGAATTACTTCTACCATTTACCATTTTAACTCACTGTAGGATCGTGTTGGCCCTCCATGGATCAGATGAGTTATTGGCTACCATAGCTACAGCAGATGGAAGGAAGAGCCAAGAGCGACCAGTACAGCTGGCCCGCAGCTCCAGCTGTGCGGGCGAAAACTCTTCCGCTTCCAGGTGAGGATGGAGCACAAAGTGCAGAACTACTGTATCGTACGAGAACATTTTACCTGGAGGGAAAAGTATTCTGAGTGCTAACGATTATTAATAAGCATATATAAAAACCCAGGCATACAGACAATCTTTAATATTGGCAATCCCATCTCAGAACCTAACCGCTTTCATTTTGAACTGCAGAAACACGGAAGCATTACCGCAGGAAAAAAGTAACGTTTCTGTAAACTGGAGACAAACCCCTGAGTGCAAAGTGAATCACACTCAGACATCTGCAAGGAATTCTGAGAAGAGATATATTTTAAGAGTTATGGGTGTGGTACTAATTTTCCTGATTGAGGTTTGGCAACAGTTTTGAGCACAACACAATCCTCCCGTCTGCACCAATGTATCAACAAAGAACAAGGTGCCACATATTAAATCGAGAATTGAGTTGCTACATTTCTGGTTAATGTTGGACTTGACTAAGTATATTGATTGAGATTCTTTCTCAGGCTGGTGCAATCCACTGACGATTAGTCATAAGTGTTTCTTCTGCGTTGTATGTTATAGCGGGAAATGTTTTTGCTTGTGGCTTCTGGGCAACATTTGTAAATACACTGACGCGCTGCTGGATAAAATGCACTTCACCGCTGGGTTCATTATATAGTAGGCATATCAGTGATGGCCCTTTTGAAATATGCATGCATAATCATATCTGTTGATTCTGCTTATCCGGCTACAGTAGTGTTTCTTTATGAAGTACAAAAACTCAATTTCCCAGCATATCATTCATGAGCAACTAGTGGGTGTCACCGTCAGTGATGACGTTCAGCGTAAGTGGCAGAGCCCGCCAGCACATATGTGTGCAAGCGGCCAGGCTCTGCCACTTCAGAGCCGTCAGTTCTGATTATTTTTAAGACAAGATGGCATTGGCAGGACTGCCCTGCAGAACCATCAAGGATTAGCAAGGTGAAGCGTGGCACACAACAAAGAGCAATTGGGGGCTTATGGGCCTTAGGACTGGCTCAGGCATAGAATTCAGCATTTCATGGGGGTGAGTAACATCTGGCTGTCATTTTTCTGTGCCTCCGTGTAAGTGCTGGAATAGCTCCCGTTGGAATTGAACTCTGTCCCAATAAATGAGGCTATTAGAAATTAGAAGTATTATAGGGTTTGAACCACAAGGGAGTGGTCCACAGCACACACAAGAGTACGCTGACCTCACTGATTAGTGCCACCTGTGTGACATGTTTGTCGGATTTAGGAGTGGGCGGAACGATGCGGAATCTCAGTGAGTTTTTAATCAACTCAGCGGAATTCCATGTAGTACAACTCAGTGAGCTCCGGCCATTCTTAGTTTAGACCTAAAGTCTAACTTTACACCTGAAGTCTAAGTCTATACCTAAAGTCTAAGTTTAGGCCTAAAGTCTTAATTAGACCAAAAGTCCATAAAAAGGCTGGCAGTCCTGAAATAAAGGGGGCCCTACAGGGCCTACTGTTGCCCATTTGCACAGGGTTGCAATCAGTGGGGCACAACATGTGACACCCTATGTGCATGCATGCACCCCAGTTCCTGCACAGTATTGTTATGTTCCATATAGGTACCCCAACATAGGTTCAGGTAGCAACCTAGCCTCTCACCTATATTTCCCCTGCCATTGCTCCACATAAAGTTTCTTGGGAATTACCTTTTACCTAGTTAAGGTACTGCTAACAGGACTTTTTTTCCCTGAGAACTAGCCTCATCCATTTTGCATGAGGATTCTTGGAAACTCAGCAGGACTACCATCTCCTACTTAATAACTATGTATATAATGGTCATTCCTTCCGTCATCGTACATCCGACATGACACAACAAGACAGATCCCCTGAGGGTACCTCTTTGGGTATATAAACACCATATTTTGCTGGGCAGGGAGAGGAGAAAAAGGACTTCCATGCTGACACATTGACGCGAGATACTGAGGTTTCTGCACACAGACACTCCAGCTCGCAATGGTCTGACATCCCTCGCGGGGTGTCCATCTCGAGACCAAGGCGGGGTCCCACAGTCTCTCACTTCAGGTAATGGGGTTGACTTTATCAAGGAGGGATTCTTGGCTCTACACCTACATACACGCTAGGTACAGTTAGGTACATGTAGTTAGGGTTGCATCATAGGAGTACACATTTTATTGTCATGTATTTTTAAACCTGCCTGTATTCATCGTTTTAGCACTATTGTAGAAATCTACCATCCTTTTACTCTGTTGGTGCTTATAATCGTTTATATCTGTTTCTGTCCAATGGTTGTTTCATTACACCTATTTTACACTAGAATGACGCTAGTTCAATAAACGCTTGTTGAAAACATCCCCACTGTTTATTCTGTGTATCTCTCTGCGACAAAGTGAGCACAAGTGACTGAGCGAAAAGTGTACTGTTGCCACGATCCCTGATGGGACAGAGTTGTCAAGCTCGATAGTTGCCAAGAACTATTCTCTCCTTGTTAAAAGGGGTTTCTAGTGGCACTGTGAGCTAGCTGGTACACAGGTGAATATAATCAGTGGGGGTGTCTGGACTCAGTCTGAACACCAATCCCACAGTCTATGTTGTCTAAACGCACAGATCCCAATGTTGATTTCGTACTTATTTAATGGTCAAATCTGAGTAGTTCAGTTGTGTTCTTCTCAGAGACCCCTACTCACATTTCCCAGGAGACGTCTGGAGTGGGGAAGGGACTATTTGCCACCGCTGAGTTGGCATATCCTATGTATTGTCTGTAGGTTTATCAAGCTTGAAGGACAAAAAGTTCCTATTGTTCAAAAAACCTTACCTCTGTTTCCTTGAAACTTTTTCCTTCTTCAAAATAATGAATAACGAAGACGCCACTGCTCCAGCACAACGTGCAGATGCAGGGAGGGAGGGAGAAGATGAAATAATCATTTCAGAAAATGTCAGAACTGCCCTTAGTTTAAAACTAGTAGACTATGGAGTCACAGCTAGGGGTGTAACAGTAATGTTCATGATTGAGGCACATGAATCATACAGAACGTAGGTATTCTATTCATGGGTTAAATTCCCACAAGCAGATGCGCAAACAAATACATTTCATTTTTACAGTGAAGATGAAGCACCAAATGAATACCGTCCATATGAGGACATTAAAATTCCGCTTACCTACCAGTAGCACATAAACTGGTATAAAGGCGCCTTCCCACACACAAAAGTAAAAGTGAGACTTGGTCCTCTCAGAAGAGATGGAGCAACTTGGCTAGTCCTAGCGGCTTACACACCGCATCCAGACATTGACACAATGCCAGTAGCAGACTTACAATCACTTTATAATGAAATAATACAACTTTACAGAAACCTCACACAGTTTGTGATGAGAACACTCATACTTCAGCCAGCAAGGGCTACACCAGCAGGACAAATTCAGGGATCTACAACTAAAATAACACCACAAACGTTACAAGCAGTTATGGGTAGAAGGCCTACTAGACGTGTGCACATGTCATTTTGTATAGATCAAACAAGAACACAGCTAGAGGCAGTATTTCTACACACAAACCCCCAAGAAAGCACAGAATGCTAACAATCTGCTTGCCAAAGGGGATAGCTCCCCAGATAGAGGATTGTACCTCTTGGGGTACAGTTTTCACTGCCATATGTACCAGAACTCATGGTATCCCTTCATTAGCAGTAATGCCAGATCTATTAGGACAAATACAGACTGAGTATGGAGCAGAACCTGCTCTGAATTTTGGTATGAAATTGTTAGGAAATTTAGCCCAGGTATCAGTTATTATATTAGCAAATATAAAAGGGGATGCAGCAGCAATAGCAATACACCAACGCCTGAGGGATTTCACTCATTTTAGCTGAAAAAGATTGGCCGCCTGAAATTGTTATGGATTGCCCAAAGGGAGACCTCGATCCAATATACTTAGAACATGCATACGCACAGGAGTGGGCGGTAGCACTTGCTCCAGCATTATATCGCAGCCATGCTGGGTGGGATGCTGAGTCACCTCACCACACAATCCCAGTAAAAACTACTACAACTCCAAAGAGACAGTACCCAATAAAACAAGAAGCAAACAAACAGGTCAGGGAGATTTTAGAATAACAGGGTGTAATTGAAACTTGCACCTCTTCAATGAATAATCCTTTGTTTCCGGTAATGAAACCCGATAATTCATACCGTCTAGTTTTAGACTA
This sequence comes from Lissotriton vulgaris, assembly GCF_964263255.1. Classification (NCBI taxonomy): domain Eukaryota; kingdom Metazoa; phylum Chordata; class Amphibia; order Caudata; family Salamandridae; genus Lissotriton; species Lissotriton vulgaris. The sequence continues at coordinate 300,685 of NW_028244385.1, read as the reverse complement.
CAGACATCTGCAAACATGCACGAAAACATTTTCAGTACAGAATGCAAACAGTGCCGCATTGATGAATAACACTGAGCGGAAAAAACACAAAATAACACTAGATATCTCAAATTATATAGTGCCTGAGAGCAGGTATTTAACAGCATTCTCAGCGCTCGGTTCACATTATCAATTTTGTCGCCGCCCCCAAGGGTATAAGAATAGCCCTGCGTTATTCTCAGCTAGGGTAACAAAGTTACTTCAGAATTTAGATGAAGAGGCAGTGTCCTATGTAACCCTGGGCATAGGACAACACTACACTCGCAGAGCGTGCGTAGTGTGCGCTATTACGCAGTACGCTAATTGCATGTACCACAGTGCAGAAACACGTAGCGGACATTTTTTGCTTGGTCGCGGTCCTCAACGTCAAGTCGGCGACTGCGAGTGAATCAAATCAACATCCCGGAGAGACTTTTTCCTCGTTCGCGATCAGCAACATCATTATGCCGATCACGAGCATGGAAAATAAACCTCCCAGCGAGATTCTCATCGCGGCAGATCAGGTTTCTCTTTACGAGTGGTCGCGTATGCTCGTGACCGCTCGTGATGAGAAACTACCAGTCCGCGTTGAGAAAGCTGCCGCTTGAGTACAAGCCTACTTGAGCGGCATAAAACGACTGCTTGCACTGTCCAAGATGCTGTTTGCAATGATTGCACAGTGTAAGCACCACAAATCTGGTGATCCGTGTTATAGCGGGTCAATCTGGGTACATTTAGCTAAACCTTCAATGAAGGCGAAACAGTAGCCATAGCATAGAAATCACACTTGTACACATATGCTGAAACGTGTTTTGCTTCAACAGAAAAAATTCTTACAGTAGTACAAACTGCTGTGGTGAGAGAGAGAGCACTGTCTCAGGGGAAACGAATAAGTGTTGTGACTCCAGTACCAGCCTTAGAGGCAATTACAAAAGCAAGTGTTCTGAATGATAAAGCTTTACATCCAAGATGGATACAATGGACTAAATCTCTCACTAACGGCAAGGGTATTAGGTTCGGATGGTACTTGGGTCAATCACTTATAGGGGGTCCAAATAGCCCATAACAATATGCCAAGAAGTTCCCTCAGAGGTGTCACTCCTTACGAGATCCTATTTGGGATGAAAATGTGGATACCTGACCTTGACTATGGAAGCACAGTGGGGAATGAAAAACCATTTGAAATCAATAAACGTTTGGCTGTTGTACAGGAACTAATTGAATTCCACGCACTACAAAGCAACGTAAAAGTAAGACGCACCGCCACTGGAGAATTCAAATCAGTCACGGCAAGACCTGCCTGAATCCCTAAAGTCCGGAATCTGGTCAGAGAAAATATTGTGGACAGGAAAGAATTTGGGCCATCATACAGAAAGCCTGTACCTTTGCTGGCTGTTGAAGGAACAAGAACAGTACTGCTTCCGCCTCTTGCTGGCAAAAAAGAAAAGAGATTTGTCTCCATTGATTTGATCAAACCACACTTTGTGGCCGATACTGAATAGTGGGCCTTTCGGACTCGTGGGTAGCTGACGCTCTCCTCTCGCTTCCATACAGGAAGTTCAGACAGAAAGACTCATAACATTTGAAGAGCCACCAATACAACAATGTCATTACATGGAACTCGTTCCTCTTGAAACAGAACATCAAAATGCAAATGAAAGACAAATATCAATATAGCCTAACACCCATGTCTACATAAATATGCCTCTACAAGAGATGTCTGCCAGTTCAACAAAACCTGCTGAGCTACCAAAAATAGATCAAACTGCATCTGGCTACTTCATTGATTTTGATACCTTCTCTCTGGATCTCAGTGAACCTAAAACAACGTCAGCTCAAGTTTCCCTTAAGCAACAACTTCATGATTTCTACACTTTTCTGAAAAAGACCTTCCTGGTTTCACCATGGCTACAGCTCTGGATAATAACTGGAATATAGTTGTTTTCTATTCTGGATTGGCCTAGTGACTGTCTTTTGCTTACTCATGAATGGAAACTATTTCCCAGAACGCTCTGCAATATCAAATGTGAACCTGGTGCTGAAACCTCATGCATCTTCTCATTATGAACAAAGAGACCTCTTCTTTGTGAACATTATAGCTGTTCCAATTCCTGATGGTATAGTTTGGGACAAGGTTGATTATGATGTATTTGGCCCCACTGAACTTTTAAGAATACCACATGTATTGGACTAGCCAAGAACAAGGATTTGAAAACACTTTGAATTACCACACCATCACACATCAATTGAACATCACATATAGAGGATACAATGGAGGAATAATACAGTACAATTTATCAGACCCCAATTGGAAGGGATGATTAGTTTGGCCCACAGACACAAGCAGGTGGCAATCAAAATTCTGTGGTACAACCAAAGGGTTTAGTATCCATAGGCCAGACCAACGCTTTGGACAAAGAGAACATCTGGGGAGGTGACATCATACAGTGTTGGGAACTTAAGCCTCGATTGGCTAAAAACTTCAACACTGTTTCAGGTGAAACAGCATTTATCCTTACTCTCACATGAGGTGGATATAAGGGACTTTTTATTAGGCCTCCAAAGCCACATCAGTAACGTTTCTTATATGCTGTTTATAATGAAATCGGAAAATTCTCTCAACAAGAAGCAGAGAGACTCAGTGAAATTGATAGAATTAACCTAAAAAAAAACGTTAGCTGTAGTTGATAATGGTATGATTACATTAACATCCAGAATGTATTCACTGGGCAACATTATATCTTCTGCTATAGATATAGTAGAACAGGATTTATCCATAATACAGCACGGACAGTCTCCGCTACGTTCTATTATGTTGTTAAGCAGGAAGCTACAATCATTGTGTTGCAGTTATTTGCCTTGGTGATTTATCAACAGTACATCCTTGTTCTCTGCATACAATATAACTAATAAACAGATAACAATGGCACAAAGGGTGTGGAAATGAACCTTTTTGGGGCCCACAGGTGCAGGGGTTAACCCTTATTGGTCTACTGGTCTTTGAACCAACATAATAGAGATTGGCACGGGAGCTGGAATATCAAATAACAAGTGTAATAATCACTCATGAGTGGGAATACATCAATACAACATCCTCGGGCACTGTAGGAGGTATTACAAGGACTACAGAAACCAAGGGTCTTTCATACCCAGCATGTTGCTGAGTAAGCATGGAGACTCAAATAGAAGGTACAGGCATACAGAGGAGTAGCTATCGACTAACATGGGCAGACAGATACTACTTGGTCAGCAAAGTGGGAGGGGAGACAGAACTGGTTACATCAGCTAGAATAGCCTGACAGTTACATTCTAAAACAGATGCATTCTAGCAGCTAAAGGCCTTTCTGAGCTCATACATTGCTGTGGCTTAGAAAAGAAGACGTTAACTAAAGCAGATCACTCAAGAAGAATAGAAAATCAGGCAACAGTGAAGACAGCAGAATCACATTGCTTAACAAAATGGATGGCACAACTAAAATGGCTTCAGCTTATGCTAATCACAATTTCTGCGATTTCCACAGACGGCCCTTTTAGCATTAGCTGAAGACATTTGCTATGCAGTTGAAGAAACATGAAAGCTATCACCTATATCAACAAACATTGGTTCTCTAATTTCTTGGTCAGTTACTAACCGGGCATTTACATTCTGAAAATCTCGTTTAACTGGTGTACATGAGGTACAAGTAGAAACACATAGGGAACAGAGTATTGGGCCACATTAGATACAAAGGCAGCAGATAAAAGGATCGCAACAAATGTACATAGAGCGGACAATAACTTCCATCCCCAGACAGTAAACATTGTTCTTAGCCATCCATTCAAAGTCCATGTTCCTGAATCCTGATGGATTTCAGTGGCTATTTTTCGCCTCAAAAACGGAAGGGGCATGGTCAGGGATATACACGCAGCAACTGCTCCCAATGATGCAGCATGCTCCACCACCATCAGCCAGAATGACGTCAAGGACCATACTGTTTTGGAGTGCCACAAATCTTGCAATTTGCAGCTCTTCCGTGAGATTTCCAAGTGCCATGGCTGTCTGATTGGTTACAGCCGCTACAACACATGTCAAGCACCTGATTTTTCTGCAGTTTAAGGCAGCACCAACAAAAAGAATAGTCCCAAATTAAAGACAACGTACTGCTGCAGTGCAGTATCAGTTTGATCCAGCTCATCATGATTTATTGTCCTTTAATATTGGTTCTAAGAAATGTCATTATACAGTTTATAGTCAGGTGGTAGCAAAAAGGACACATAGCAGCTACTTGACCACCCAATGGTAGGTGGTAATAACCTTTAATTCCACAAATAAAATAAGTGTTATGTGATGACCAAAACCTGCTATTGTTCATTAAATATAGTACAGTCACTTTTCCCCACAGGAATGCTGCCAATACTGCTTACACAAAGGTCTGCTCGAGCTCTAGTAACAGCTATAACTGGAGGTCCATTTCCTTTGGATGCTCGAGTATTAGAGAAAAAATAGCATGCAGAGGAATTTCTTCAACGATACTCCTCATTTCCCATACAGTTCCTTTAGCTTGTGGATCTCCTTCCTCATCAGGGTAACACACTTTGTTTAATTGGGCATTCAGTCCACCTACATCAGCTTCAGTAATGTTAGCAATTTTAGTAGGCCATAGTAGCGCAAACCAGGCCCTACAAGAACCTTTGTGTGAAAATGGCAGAGAAATGAAAGGCGTTCCTTCCTTTTGCTGATGAGCTGGCATCATTCCACACACCCAACAGTCAATAATGTTCGTAGCGTTGTGGGTGTGGTGCAACACTTGAATGAACATATTGTTGAGATAAGACTGTTGATGGTTCTGCTCAGGATAAGGGAGAGTGTAGTAATCGTGCTCAATGGGGACAGGAGTAGTGACAGTCGGGAGATTTTGAGCAGGAGTTACTCCATTTATAACCCATGTTACTGTAGCAATGATGATAACAATGGAAGTAAGTCCAATAACAAACATAGTCTTTCAATCACAGACTCTCGTACCAATTGATCTCTTCTCCCCAGGCATGTTCATCTCAATGTTGAAAAACAAAACAGATGGTACCCTAAGGTCCTGGGCAGCCATTGGTTTCTTCATTGAGATTGAGACGAGTATCATTAGTAGAGTCCCCCCTTTGTAACTCAGGCTTTCACTAACCCAGGACAGTAGCTCAAACAGTCTTTATCAATAACGAAGTGTCACTCTTCAGGGTCGCAGCTGATATCGAGATGTACAAGTTCTTCGGGAAGATTTCCTCAGGTTCTTCAGATGACGTAGCTCGGCCTCTCTCTGTGTCCATGATGTCCCAGTGATCTTTCAGCGCATCAGGTTCCACCAAGGTGGACGGCACCCTCTTGCAGTGGGTAGAGTAAACCCAGTTCTTCCGGTTGGTCACTCAGACTGCAGATCTAGTGGCCGGAAGTACTTGCTCGGGTCCCCGCCACCTCTGTTCCAGGCTGCTCGACCTCTGGAATACCTTCACCATCACCTGGTCACCGGGCCGCAGATCATGACCAGCACCTTGCGACCTGTCAGGAAGAGCTTCTCAAACCTGTTGATGAATAGAAAGCAAGCTGTCAGTCAACTGAGACAAGTAGTCACTCATCAACACATAAGGTACACCTTGTACAGAGCGTGGCTTAGGAATCCCCCAAATGTTCATTCGCCTCACGAAAACCACCTCATATGGTGTGAGGCCAGATCGTGTACGTGGTATCGATGTATTGGAGAGCAAAGTTAGGGGCATTGCATCAGGCCATTTCAGAGGTGTGAAAGATGGGATTTTGGCCAGTTTCAATTTCAACGTGAAGTTGTAACGCTCCACCAAGCCTGCTGACTGCGGGTGAAAAGCTGCATGAAATTTCTGTTTAATCCCGAATCCTTTCAAGACATACTCAACAACTTGCCCAATGAAATGGGGTCCGTTGTCACTCCACAAAATGCGACAAACGCTGAATCTGGGGAAAAATCGTTTAGGAGCACCTTTGCTGTAGTAAGAGCTGTATTATTTTTCGTAGCATATTCCTCTATCCACTTACTAAAGCACAGACCACCACTAAGACATACTTCAGATTATTACAGTGTTCTAGCTGGATGTAGACCGTTTGCAGAACCTCAAAAGGTGCAGTTGGTATTGCAAATCCTCCTGTTTGAGTTTGTGTTCCCTTTCCAGGATTATACTGGAGACAAATCAGACAAGACTGGACTATCCTTTTAGCTGTGCCGACAATATCTGGATGATCCCAAACTTGCATAAGTAGCTTTGCTATTCAGGATGCACCGATATGTGCCATGTGAATCATGGGATGCAAACAGGCTGTGGACAATCTCCATTTGGTCATTTCTTTATTCCTCCAACAGCCCTCCTCATCCAATGTTCCCTCCTTAGACCATTGGTCTAATTCGTCAGCAGAGGCAGATCATTGCATGTCCAGTACCTCTTGACTGGCATCATGCCAACGTTCAGCTTATCACTTAACCACATACATAGATGTAGTACTTCGTTGCATTGTAGTCTCACAAGCTGTATGATCCACAAAGGCATTACCCTGTCCTATTTTATCAGTCACTTTCTTGTGTGCGCTACACTTGACAATCGCTACTTTCTTTGGATATGTCAAGGCAGTAAGGAAATTATGTACTAAATCTCCATGCACTATTTGTGTCCCATGTGATGTAAGAAAGCCTCTTTCCTTCCAGACTTGCCAAAAATAAATTGTGAGCCACTCTAAAAGCATATCGGCTGTTGGTGTAGATGTTAACAAACAGATCAGTACTAAGCTTGCATGCTCTTGTTAGCACTATCAACTCAGCTGCCTGAGCTGACAGTGGGTTGCGAGCTGTCTCAACTACTGTCTGAAGTGTTGTTATTGCATAGGCAGTAGATGTCATGCCATCGGGCAATTCCAAACAAGACCCGTCAACCCACAGTTCCTCGTCAACACTATAAAGGGGCGTATCTTGTAGGTCAACACAACTTTTGTTTGTTCTTCAGTAAGGGATATACAGTAATGGGACTCTTGTGACTGAGGCTGAGTAGCTAGAAATGCCAATAGTGTAGCAGGATTTAGGGTCGAACATCTTTTCAATGTGATATGAGGGGTCAAAAGTGTCAATTCATAACCTGTTAAGCGAGCACTAGTCAAATGTTGTGTTTTTATTTGGTTCAAAAGGGCGCCCTGCAGGCGACTGGACCTCCTTCTCTTGTCTCCTCTCTGTCCTGGGTACCTTTTCTCTACTCCCCTCTGCTGCCCTGTGAGATGGCTCACCAGTGAAGACAGAATGTACATATGCTCACTTACCTGGTAGGATTTGCATTGTAATAAATGTAATGCCTGCCAATCACACTGACTGTCCTCTGCTTGCTAATTGCTAATTGGTGTCACATGCCTTTGGGTTCAGTGGACTGACTGTTCTGACATGTGTATGTTACTTTTGACTACATCTCCCATAATGCATTGCAGGTTATGAGTAAAACATGTACTGAGTAGGGGTCTCATTCCTCTCTGGGGATTGGGGGTAGGGAGGGGGGTGCACAGAATGCTGTGAATGCATCTCACCTTGTTTGTTGGCAGTTCTGGCTGAGATGTCTGCACGCCAACCCCACTCACCTTCTCCGGCTGCAGGGTGGACTCAACCAGGAGATCCAGAGCAGTTGATCCAGGTGCTGTGTTCCTTCCTCCACCTGTTTGGTTGGCCTGCTTCTGCCTCTCTGCCATCCTCGCCTTACCAGTCTTCCTCAAATTGTACCATCTTTTCTGCAGGTCCTCAATGGAGCGCTGGGTCACTCCGATGGCATTGATTGTATCCTGAATTGCAAGCCAGATCTGTCTTTTGGCACGTGCAGGGACTGCTTTCCAAATAACTTATTGTGGTCCTTGGTCACATCTTCAATGAGGACTCCAGCTCCCTCTCACTGAATTTTTGTTTCCTTTTCCTTTCACCTGCCTCCCTCTCCCTCTCCTGGTTGGCCATTTTGCTAGGTTTTTGTTGCAAAATTCAGCTGAGTTGCTCCTGGCTTCTCTACTCTGCTCCCTGCTTCACAGTCAGCTCCAGGTTCAGTGCAGCTGCTTGGGTGTGGCCACTTCCTGTTTGGGAGGTAATGGGGATGCACAGGATTGGCTGATTCCACAATTACCGATTTTTTAAATTACTGAATCGGTATTGGGGATTCTGTAATAACGATTCGGTAGCGGGGATTCGTTATTTTTTTTTACCGATCCTTTCCGAATCGCTATTTTTTAGCAATTTATACCGAATCGGTAATTTTTACAGATTCATTACGTACATCGGAAATACCGTGTCCTTAATAACGGATCGGTAAAATTCGCTATTGAGGACTCAGTATTTCTGTATTACCTACTCCTGGCCCAAAGTTGTTAGAGGGAAAGGGGGTACACCAGGGCGATACATCGCAAGTCCACCTCTCGCACTACCTCTAAATGATGGACCATAGACTTGAGCCAACATAACTTTCGGTTTTAAATCCTTAAACTTTTTATCCTCCTTGCCTTTTGTTTCCAATTCCTGATGCTCATAATACTGCGTCATAGTCAAAAGGGAGACCGGGGAAGACGTAGTCCATGAACTCTCACTGGGCTTTAGGCTACTAGCTATTTCTGGCAAAATGTTAGTGACAAATTTGTCAACGAACAGATGCTTACCCGTGTCATCTGTCAATGACTGCCCACTGAAGGTATGGGATGTTGCTTCAAATTGTGTAAAGAATAAGGGTGGGCGGGCAACTTCGCTACGCCCACGAAGTGGGCGAAGTGTTGCCTACTTCGCCCTTTGCAAAGTATGCGTAGCAAAGTTGCCCACCACCCGCCTCCCTCCAGCCCTCCCTAAGTACTTTAAATGAATTATAAAACCACTTACCTTGTCCGCCGCGTCCCCGGGACTCCCGCTCGTCATCGCGCCGACGGCGCGCGCGTCTTGGATTCTAATGCGCATGCGCGGTCGCCCGTGCATGCGCATTTCTCGTGAGAAATGCGCATGCGCGGGTGGCCGCGCATGCGCATTAGTATCTAAAATGGAGGCGCCGGTGGCGCGATGACGAGCGGGAGCCCTGGGGACGCGGCGGACAAGGTAAGTGGTTTTATAATTCATTTATATATTCATTTAAAGCATTTAGGGAGGGCGGGAGGGAGTCGGTGGCGCGTAGTGGGGCTACGCGAAGTGCGTGGGTGGACGTAGTTTTTTGCCCACTTCGCATAGCTTCGAGAAGCCCCACTACGCCCAGCCTTAGTAAAGAAATCAGAAACTGACCTGGATGAACGCCTCATCAGCTCCCGACATCGCCATCGCTATCCCAGAGGGCTACAAGATCGTCCGGAGGGACCGCAACGCCAACCAGATAGGAGGAGGCATCGCCATCATCCACAAGAACACCATCCGTCTCACGACCAGCACCGAGAACACCCTGACCACCGCCGAACACCTGCATTTCCAGATCCACACCAACCCGAACACCACCCTCAGAGGCACCCTGATCTACCGACCCCCTGGACCACGCGCACAATTCAGCGAGGACATCGCCGACTTCGTCAGCCCGCATGCCCTCCCCTCCGCTGACTACATCCTCCTGGGGGACCTCAACTTCCACTTGGAGAACAACAACGACCGCAACACCACCACCCTGCTGGACAACCTCGCCAACCTGGGACTCAAGCAACTGGTGTCCACCCCCACCCACCTCGCCGGACACACACTCGACGCAGTCTTCTCTTTCCAGCACAGACATCGACTTCAGCCACGCCACAGAGCTTCAATGGACGGACCACAGCTGCGTCCACTTCACCTTCAAGAGAACGACGACCCACCACCACCAGCAACAGGCCGCCCGCAGAAGCTGGAACAAGATCACAGCAGACCAGCTTGCCACCTCCCTGAGCCAGCACCCTCCTGCCAGCTCAGCGAACCCCAGCCAGGCCGCCGACAACCTCACGAAGTGGATCAGCATCTGCGCGGACGAGCTCGCCCCGCTGAGGACCCCGCCCAGCAGACCCGGAAGCAAGAAAGCCCCATGGTTCACCGACGAACTCAAGAGCTCCAAGAAGAACTGCCGAGCCCTCGAGAAAGTCTGGAGAAGGGAACCTACACCGGACAACAGGACCTCCTTCAAGCTTGCCACCCGGAAGCACCACCAGCTGATCCGCGCCGCCAAGAAAACAGCATTCAAGGAACGGTTGGACAACAACGCACACAACTGCAAGGAACTCTTCAACATCGTGAAAGAGCTTTCCAACCCCAGCGCAGGAAACAACGACATCACCCCATCGCAAGACCTCTGCAACTCCCTCGCTTCATACTTCCACAACAAGATCGCGGACATACACAACAGCTTCAACAACCAACCAACGCACACCATGACCGAACAATCACCCCCCACCACCACCCTCCACGCCTGGACCCCGATCAGCACCGAAGACACCATCCGCACGATGAACTCCATCCACTCCGGATCACCGACCGACCCCTGCCCTCACCACGTCTTCAACAAGGCCGACGCTGTCATCGCACCCCACCTGCGAGACATCATCAACACATCATTCGACACCGCCACCTTCCCTGAGAGCTGGAAACACGCCGAACTCAGCGCCTTACTCAAGAAACCAACAGCGGACCCCACCGAACTCAAAAACTACCGCCCCATCTCGCTCCTCCCGTTCCCAGCCAAAGTCATCGAGAAGACCGTCAACAAGCAGATGGCCGCCTTCCTCGAGACGAACGGATCCCTCGACCCCTCACAGTCCGGCTTCCGAGCCAATCACAGCACCGAGACCGCCCTCATCGCCGCCACCGATGACATCCGAGCCCTGATGGACAATGGAGAAACAGCGGCCCTCATCCTCCTAGACCTCTCCGCGGCATTCGACACGGTCTGCCACCGCACCCTAGTACAGCGCCTCAGCAACATCGGAATCCAGGACAAGGCGCTGGAATGGATCATCTCCTTCCTCGACGGAAGGACACAGAGAGTCCGCCTACCACCGTACAAATCAGAAGCCTCCGAAGTCATCTGCGGCGTCCCTCAAGGATCATCTCTGAGCCCCACCCTCTTCAACGTCTACATGAGCCCCCTCGCGGCCATCGTACGCAAACACAACCTCAGCATAATCTCCTACGGCGACGACACCCAGCTGATCCTCTCCCTGACCAACGACCCCGCCTCCGCCAGAGCCAACCTGCACGAAGGGATGAAAGAGGTAGCCGAGTGGATGACGACCAGCCGCCTGAAACTGAACTCTGACAAGACGGAGGTCCTCATCCTGGGCTCTTCCCCCTCCGCCTGGGACGACTCCTGGTGGCCTCCAGCCCTGGGCACCGCACCCAAACCGACAGACCATGCACGCAACCTGGGCTTCATCCTGGACTCCTCCCTCTCCATGACCAGGCAAGTCAACAACGTCTCCTCGGCGTGCTTCAACATCCTACGCATGCTACGGAAGATCTTCCGGTGGATCCCCACCGAGACCAGGAAGACCGTCACCCAGGCCCTCGTCACCAGCCGACTGGACTACGGCAACGCCCTCTACCCTGGTACCACCGCCAAGCTCCAGAAGAGACTCCAGCGGATCCAGAACGCCTCAGCCAGACTCATCCTCGACATCCCACGAACCAGCCACATCACCGGACACCTGAGAGACCTTCACTGGCTCCCCGTCAACAAAAGAATCACCTTCCGCCTCCTCACCCACGCACACAAAGCCCTACACGACCAAGGCCCGAGCTACCTCAACAGCCGGATCAACTTCTACGCTCCCAAACGCCACCTCCGATCAGCCAACCACGCCCTCGCCGCCGTCCCCCGCATCCGAAGAGCGACTACAGGAGGAAGGTCCTTCTCCTACCTGGCCGCCAAGACCTGGAACTCCCTCCCGACCGACCTGCGCCTGACCCAAGACCACCTCTCCTTCAGGAAGAAGCTGAAGACCTGGCTGTTCGAGCAGTAGCGGCACCCCCCGCCCCCCCCAGCGCCTTGAGACCCTACGGGTATGTAGCGCGCTCTATAAGTGTCACTGATTGATTGATTGATTGCTTTCTGCTTACAAGACTCTAATGTTGTCCAATCTATTTTCTTAGGGAGTATGAGAGTTTTCAACTTAGTTACAATAGCTTTGGGAAGATCTAATATCACATGTTGTGGTTTCTGCGCAGGCTCTCTATCATCATCTATTTCCTCTAAATGCACCCAAGTATCACCATAGGCTACATTATCATCTACCATCCAAATTGATCTCCACATATCAGGGGGTAAAATAAGTCCAAAGAACATGTCAATATCAGGCAATGTCACAGTGCAAGAACTAATAGCTCCTTCTACTTCTTCATAAAAAGCGGCTGAATTTTTGCGTGGATCAGGCAACGCAGCTTTAAAAGCCATAACGTCTGTTCTACTACAAGGGGTATAGACCCAATTATTAATAAAATATCCCTTCGCATTATCTGATGTTTTATCGTCACTTGTTTCCGCTCCCTTTGGAGGAACATACAAAGGCGCAGCTTCACGCATCGGTTTCACACTAACTACAGGATTACTTGTATCTGTATCTGTCCCTGTAACTCCTTCTTGTTGCGCCGGAGACTGAACTGTTAATTCAGCTGTAGCTTTATCAGCTGCTTTTTTCTCTTCCCGTAAATGGAATGCCTCAACGCGCACATTTTGTTTTTTAAGTTGGAAGTTTATTGAAGAAAAGAGAATAATAGTACATGAAAGTAAAATTCAATGCGCAATTTAACCACTCACCTAATTAGATCGGACACATGTGAAGAAAGAAAGGTGCCATCACTTAACTGTTTATAATAAGAATTTATATCAGAGGGCTCTAGAGCACCAGAATGTTTTCTAAAATTGAGTATTCCCTCCCAAGTAAACATTTCTAAAAAATATAACTGCTCTAAATCTGACCATTGTTGAATCATTGCTATGACGTCTGGGGCAAAGGCACTCTCGTGAGCTGCTTTATGAGCAGCGGATCTAAAGAGTAGCCTTGTGTTCAGTACTTAAAGTAGAGCGAGTCGAATGGCCAATTTGCTTATCGTTAAATTTTTCATCTGAAGAAAAATGCTCATCATCAGAATCTTCATTCTCAGGGATGCTAGGGAATTTTTACGGGGCATAGTTCTATCTAACAAAATAGAATCATCTTGAGGTTTAGTAAGTATGGGATAAATGGGGTGGCTAATAGGGTATGGCCAGTTACCTCTAAATGACGGTCCCTGTCTTCTTTCTCTTTTATTTCCTTCATCTCTTTATTTTTCAATTCTAATGCTTTCTGGTAAATTGTCTTGCGCTGTGCTTTTTCTGCTATAGCTTCTTCTCTCCTCACTCTTTCATTCACTTCTTTCTCCCACATTCGTATACAACGAAACATATCTTGTCGACTCTTTCGCCCAAAGAGACACTGCTCTACATATTAAATATTTTTAAAATCAAATGACCATTTACTGGCCATCGTAAATCAGGATCCTTTTTCGTATATTTGTTCCACAGTGTACTATACATTATGGAAGAAATACTGTATTTAGTATGCATAAAACTATTAGGTGTCCCCTCTAGGGGAGCCAGCTCACTACTTTCTAGATCCATATTGGTACCTCCAATACAGCAACACATTCTACGAAGTGTGCTAGGAGCAGGCATGCCAAAAATATTATATTAAAATATAATATTATAATCAAATAGTATTTATTTCAAGTGTATCAACAGTAGAGACATACATCTCCTCACTACCTGCCTTTATTTATTGCAATAAGTAAACTAACAAAACCAGAATCTTGGCCAAGCAAATCCAAATTCAAGAGGGTCACTACTGCGACCTTTCCAAACCAAAGTCTCCAACCTCCACCTGCCAAGCTCTGGGTTGACCTAATGGTCACTGCAATACTTATGCCAAAAGTGATCTCAGTCAGGGACCGGCCACCACCCGAAGGGTCAGATCAGAAAAAAACTGAAAACACGTCCGTCTGCAAAAACAAAGTGTCTCCTCATGCAGGGTACCTCCTCAGTAGATTCCTTTCTTCCGTCAAGACCGCTCCTTTGGATGGCCACATCTCCGTTGAGCACCACGAGTCGGGCACCAATTTGTGGAAATTAGTCTTTTTAGGGGCCCACTGGTACAGGGGTTCACCCTTATCTGTTCACTGGTCCTTGAACCAACAAAATAAAGATTGGCACGGAGGCTGGAATATCAAATAACAAGTTTATTACTCACTCATGAGTGGGACTACATCAATACAACACCCTTGGGCACTGTAGGAGGTACTACAAGGAATACAGAAACCAAGGGTCTTTTATACCCAGCTTGTTCCTGAGTAAGCATGGAGACTCAAATAGAAGGTACATGCATACACAGGAGTAGCTATCGACTAACATGGGGAGACAGATATCACTTGGTCAGCAAAGTGGGAGGGCAGACAGGACTGCTTACATCAGTTGGAATAGCCTGACAGTTACATTCTAAAACAGGTGCATTCTAGCAGCAACAGGCCTTTCTGAGCTCATACATTGCTCTGCTTAGAATAGAAGGAGTTAACTAAAGCTGATGACTCAAGCAGAATAGAAAGGCAGGCAACAGTGAAGATGGCAGAATCACATGGCTTAACAAAATGGATGCCACAACTAAAATGGCTTCAGCTTTTGCTAATGAAAATTTCTGCGATTTCCACAAGGGGAGCAAGATACACAATGCTGTGTATTGAAAATCTTGATCAATAGCCTTTTACTGTGGCAGAGTCACCATCCATAGAATAGTTAATTCATGGCCATGTAACATTACCAGTCACAACTTTCCAGCTTCAGTATTGCCTAGAACAACAATGGATAGGCAGATATGAAGCTATGGGTAGAGAATTTATCAAGGATTCTTGGGAATTGCCATACAGATATTGATGCAGGAGTGGGGACATGGAAGTGTTTCTAAACTGTAAAAACTACGAGAACTCTTTAAGTGGATCTCTCATATATGCCAGGATGTCATGCTTCAGGGGGCCTGTAACAGTTCAGTTGCAAAGGGCCCCCAGCTGCCGTGATTAATCCAGCGTTCAAGTTGCTTTCAAATGGGAGTTACTTGATGCTGAATGATCAAGATTGTTGTGGAATGCTTCCGGGCATTGCATATCTTGACACTGTAGACTCCAGGGTTACTTGTTGTAGGCAATTATTGTTTCCACCGAACCACACAGTCAGAGAGGCGCCGTTATGGCCTTTGTTGAATGTTTCCTTAATACAGTTTGATACTCTGAGCTGAATGAAAGCCATGCTTTTACAGAAAACCATGCCCTTAACCCCCGCCCAAGAGACTTTTGATCTCCAGGTTGCAAGGTTCTCAGCTGAGATACAGGCACTAGTACGAAAAAACTGCCCCTTCAATTTCACAGAAATTGTACAATGTATCTTTAAAAGGTCTGATACAATGGGTATAGTACACCTATTTAAGACCACAGGTTCTGGACTCTAAGTACCTTTCAGACAATCTTCGGCGTGATTCCAAACTTCATACACTCCATATTCGGAAGCATTTTTGGAGGACTTCCGCTGATCTTGTTCCTAAAAGCAGGAATCCTGAATGTAATTTTCTGCTACACAATGGACGTCCCAGTCACCAAGGAGTTGGAAAAAAACGCTCCTGGAGCTCAGATACCATGAGCACATGGTACTCCATCTGGGCACACCTTGCCTTCGCGAACTGAGCGAGTCTTGGTTCCTGTAATTTAGACCGGTCTGAATTGACTGTGTTCTGCCTGTCCTCCGATGCCTGTTCTGCAGACAAGAATGCGTGTTGGACCTCTGTCTAACACTTCCATCTGTTGCATCACCGGATGTGCATGCTTTACTGGACCCAATAACAGCCCTTGAAGTGCTGAGTACTCAGCGCATTCCCATGTTGATGTGTGCATTATTTGAGTCACCACAGGATGCTTCAGCTCCTGTTGGAATGGATACCCAGCTCCTCTACAAACACTCAGGCCTTGGATGTCACACAGGCTTCCCCAGAATCGGCTGTGGGTAATACAGAAGATCATCTGTGCTTGATTGACCTGATCTGTGAGGTGTTGCATGGACCGTCGTCTGCAATGGCCAGCAACAGTGATGTTGCATCTCCCAGCCAGGACACATACAAATTTGGCTCATCATGAGCTGGGAAAAATTTGGCCTTTTTGAAAACAACCAAATTTGGAATTTTAAACAATAGACACTTCTTCTTGCTGAACTGCATAACTTTCAGACACTCATAGTTGTTCAAACTATATATCCGGAAATATTTTAGTAGGATTTCTACGGCTTAAAATACAGTTTTAGCATATTTTAAAATATTTTTTAAATGTTACGTACAAGCATACCACCTGACATCGCCCCACTGCAGGAACGTTTGACCCCATAATCTATAACTCCAACACGCGTTCTGATTGCATAGCCATCCTGTGTTCCCCCTCCCCCTATGGTCCTACATATGAGTACTGTTTTTTACTGTCATTGTGGTTATTGGGCCTAGCGGACTCCAAGATCGGGCTCTGTTGCACAACTGTTTCAATTGCCTTACTTCTTAGCACTAGTTCTGGTGCTTTCCTTTCTTGTACTTGTTACTTGTTATAAAAAACAGAAAATTACAACCTTGATACGTCCTGGTAACTTGCTTCTTGTACACTGGCCTTCTGGTTAATGATATGCTGCCTAGCCTCCGGGATGTATGGCTAAATAGCTGTGTGTACTGATTTGAAAATATACGTTTTAAAAACATATATATTTTTTTAAAATGTTACGTACAAATGCGTAGAAGTACATCAAATGTTTAGTATGTCGTCCAGTCGGATGAGGAGTGGGTGTTATGTTCCATATAGGGAGCCCACTATCGGCTGAGTTAGCAACCTAACCTCTCACTTATATTTCCCTTGCCATTGTACTACAAAACGGTTCTTGGGACTGACCTTTTACCTAGTTAAGACACTGCTAACAGGAAATGGGGTTTTCTCTGAAAACTAGCCTCATCCTTTATGTATGAGGATTCTTGGAAACTCAGCAGCACTACCATCTCCTGAATAATAACTATGTATAATGGGCATTCCTTCCGTCATCCGCATTACGACATGACACAGCAAGACAGATCCCCTGAGGGTACCACTTTGGGTATATAAACACCATGGACCAGATGTAGGTAAATCTTATTTACCGACTCTAAATTACCGAATTTTACCGATTCGGTATTTTAGATTCGGTAAATAAGATATAGGTAATTATTCAGTAATTTTTACCGAACCGAACAGGAAACTGCTGCTAAAGCGGCGATAATGGGCTTGATAATATGCCCTTGTGAATTTCCGTAGAAACCCATGTTCAGGTGTACCCGTAAAGGAATTACTGTTCATGTACTCTGCATTACATCTCAACCTTCTCATTTAGGAGCTTAAAATGACCAGCATAACTCCCAAAGCAATATATCTTGGAACACCAAAATGCCTAGCACAGAAACTGTTAATATTTATTTGTAGCTTCCCAAAAATGTGGAACTCAGTTCTCCTGCAAACTACATGAGTCCTCTAGGTATGAGACATTCAAAGGGATTACCAGATTTCTCAAAAGTCACTGTTTAGAGGAAACATCATTGGCACTTTTGAGTTGAATAACCTCACACTGTAACTATATTTTTAGTTGTTTTATTGAATCTTTCACTACGTCTCTGACAAATTGGCCTTGAATGGGCATAGGCATTTCTGTCCATAAAATGCTGTGAAATATCCAAGGGCTGACATATTTTGAGTTTAACAATTGCACTATGTAAATATTTGTACACGTTTTATTGGATCTATTACTATGGCGCTATGCAGAGTAAGGTTGCAATTCATAATGATTCTGCATCTAATTGTAATATGACCCAATGTACCCTCTAATTTGTATTTGTTTTATTTTTTGGGTATTTATATTCAGCGCAGCTATCACCGCTGGGGAGTCTCCTGGTGCTGGCACTTATTGATACTCTATCTTAAAGTCAGGTATGAGTTGCATGTTGAACAGACAGGTTTTAATACTTTTTCAAATTTCGAGAACCCCAGTCTGTTGGTGGATTTTATTGCAAAGATTGGCCCTTTGAACCCTAAAGCATCTGCCTCCCCATCTGAACTATCTGAAAGGGGGTGACCATGGTGGATTTGGACCCAGATCTGAGTTTCTGTCTGGAATACAATTTTTTAATTTGGAGGTGATGAGGTCAGGGAATTTGACATAGAAGATTTGTTTAAGTATAAACTTTAAGAGAATATGTTTCTTTTTTTTAAACCTCTTTTTATCGCAAACATCATGTTATACATTACATGACGAAAAATTATTAAGGAGGCCCCCTTTAGGTAGTTGTCTGGGACAAGGGGGAGTAAGTGTAAGAAAAGCAGGGCGTCCCACGTTTCTGGATTCACAGATCCTGTTATTCAAATTGGACCGATCAGCATGTGTGTGAGCTCAGGGTAATCTAGTTTGGATTTGGCAGCGATATGCACTTGTTATTTGATATAATTATTCGTACATAGACAATCATAGACCCTTGGAAAACATTATAAGAAAACACATTAGAGAAGACATAATTTAAAAAACATAACATAAAATACTTTTACTGTAGGGTGACTTTAAATGAAAATTAATATGCATACAACTTAAGTTCTGGTAGAAAAAAGTACAAATTTATTCTTTTGATACAAGTTTAAATATATTGTGGTGTTAAAAACAGTAGTAAAAACATTTGAATGAACACAATAGTACATATATAAAAAAACAATTTTAGTACATAACATCAAGAATCGAAGATTTAGGTCGACGCAGAGTTTCGGTTTTCCTTTATGAGACACCTTCTTCAGGACCGATTCTAAAAGGTATTTAAAAACATACAGTTACCCACTGTTTATTGATATGTACATTGTTACACAATTAAAAACTTTGTTACTATTCCTACACATTAGACTGTTTGGCACCCTATCCTTATACAGTTATATAGTCTTCAGTTATATATTTTTCTTAAGACATCATTTTGGTAGAAGCCATAGTTATTGTTCAACCAACAATTTTTCTTAGGGTCATAGTATTTTGATCAGTATATACAAATTATGCATATCGAAAGACTGCCAAGTCATGTGGTGTTTTCTAATGGTTACTTCAAACCCACAGTAGATCCCTCATTCTGTCCCAATTTTGAAAGATAGTCTGTGTTGATTACATTCATCATCAGAAAAATAGAAATGGGACTCATATGTAAAAAGTCCCTACCAATCTTTTGTATAATGTAGACTGGCATTTGGAAGGATATCATTATCTAATCTAGACCGGGGTCTAACTTCCTCCTTCAGTTTAATTTAGACGAGGAATTTTATAAAAGCGCACCATACCTTAAGAGTTCATAATTTTCTCTTGTCGTCCACTTTTATCAATACCTGTGGAGAGTTTTGCTTCAGTCTTGTACGATCTGTTGGCCTCAAATCAATAGAATCTAAAGAAGATTATCTATTGGGGGAAGCAAGAGGTATTAATTCTTTTTTGTCCCTTGTGGTTTCTAATTATGCTAATTTCGTCGAGAGGGTGATTAAATATACCTTCTCTCTTTTGATGACAGGCCTTATGCGCTGTACGAGGGAGTCACCGTTATGTCCTTTGGTGTAGAGTTTCTTTCTGAGTTTGTTACTTTTTTTATTAGCCAGATAGTCACTATATCCTGCTACATCATTTTGTATATCGCGCAGTTTAGATTTTGCATCATCTAGAGCTGTACTATCATTAAGTTTTGCTTCTAGTTCTTCAATTTCTTTTCGCTCGAAAATCAAAACTTCCTGCACTGTCTCAATGATCAGGAGCATCCAATCTCGGCTGCAATGGTTTGCCACCAATGTCCAATTCTCTATGAATTTTTTATTTGCGATGAAAATGCCCGGTTCATTAGTGACTTGTAACCCTTTGGGTATTATACCGTTTTTACAATATTCAACAAGAAAGTCTGCTATATTTCTAAACATTTATTTTCACCATCCAGAAATAATAATAAGGTCTGGGTACAAATAGTTGAGCCTTGATATGAAGAAGGAAGCCCTTAAAGTATCTGTCTTAACATGCACTCATCCCTTCACATACATACACAAGTGAAAGGACGTTGTAGTCTATAAAAAAATCGTTTTATAATACTCTATAGCGAATTAATAATCTTTTAACCCAGAACTGAGACACAACATTAAGGAACTGTTTAACTAAGTGCACATAATACTACCATGAATATATTAAAAAGATCAGGTGAAACAACAAAAGTTTGTTGCAATTTATTCATAGAGCACTGTGGCAACAGAAAAACGTGTCCGGAGGATAATCTTCAAAAACTTCCTGAGCTCATCACGGAATAGGTGCAGCCTACTGCAGCGGTCTGCAACCATAACAATTGGTGAGTGAAAGAAGGGATAATTTCTGATCACAATACAAAAAATTTTGGGGGGAATAATTTCTGAAATATTTTCTAAAATCTTTGATTAATTTGTTCAGAAAGAAACTCTACACCAAAGGACATAACGGTGGCTCCCTCGTACAGCGCATAAGGCCTGCCATCAAAAGAGAGAAAGTATATTTAATCACCTTCTTGACGAAATTAGCATAATTAGAAACCACAAGGGACAAGAAAGAATTAATACCTCTTGCTTCCCCCAATAGATAATCTTCTTTAGATTCTATTGATTTCAGGCCAACAGATCGTACAAGACTGAGGCAAAACTCTCCACGGGTATTGATGAAAGTGGACGACAAGAGAAAATTATGAACTCTTAAGGTATGGTGCGCTTATAAAATTCCTCGTCTAAATTAAACTGAAGGAGGAAGTTAGACCCCAGTCTAGATTAGATAATGATATCCTTCCAAATGTCAGTCTACATTATACAAAAGATTGGTAGGGACTTTTTACATATGAGTACCAGTTCTTTTTTTCTGATGATGAATGTAATCAACACAGACTATCTTTCAAAATTGGGACAGAATGGGGGATCTACTGTGGGTTTGAAGTAACCATTAGCAAACACCACATGACTTGGCAGTCTTTCGATATGCATAATTTGTATATACCGATCAAAATACTATGACCCTAAGAAAAATTGTTGGTTGAACAATAACTATGGCTTCTACCAAAATGATGTCTTAAGAAAAATATATAACTGAAGACTATATAACTGTATAAGGATAGGGTGCCAAACAGTCTAATGTGTAGGAATAGTAACAAAGTTTTTAATTGTGTAACAATGTACATATCAATAAACAGTGGGTAACTGTATGTTTTTAAATAACTTTTAGAATCGGTCCTGAAGAAGGTGTCTCATAAAGGAAAACCGAAACGCTGCGTCGACCTAAATCTTCGATTCTTGATGTTATGTACTAAAATTGTTTTTTTATATATGTAATATTGTGTTCATTCAAATGTTTTTACTACTGTTTTTAACACCACAATATATTTAAACTTGTATCAAAAGAATACATTTGTACTTTTTTCTACCAGAACTTAAGTTGTATGCATATTAATTTTCATTTAAAGTCACCCTACAGTAAAAGTATTTTATGTTATGTTTTTTAAATTATGTCTTCTCTAATGTGTTTTCTTATAATGTTTTCCAAGGGTCTATGATTGTCTATGTACGAATAATTATATCAAATAACAAGTGCATATCGCTGCCAAATCCAAACTAGATTACCCTGAGCTCACACACATGCTGATCTGTCCAATTTGAATAACAGGATCTGTGAATCCAGAAACGTGGGACACCCTGCTTTTCTTATACATTACATGACAACATCATCAATGTTACACCGATATGTATTATTGTCCTAATATTTCAAGACATATTCTTGATTGCTTACGACATGTGCTTTGTCTGTTCAACATCCTCCCTTGAGTACTCCCTCTAATCATCCTCTTCATCGGATATTGAGTGTCTCATTTGGGCTAAAGGAGCTGCACATGGGAATCCTCTGTGGTCATTCTATTTGTTCCATACCCTTCCCCACTTCTGGGGGCATCCTCTGTTTGTGTATATAGTCTTTTCGGCTAACATACACCAATCCATATCCCTCTTCCAGTTTTTTAGGCATGGTGTCACTTCAGCTCCCTGATATGTTTCTTTTCGCGATCATCAAACCCAATGCTACACCAATCCGTTCTCCCCTCCCCAGATCCATCACATCCCATATATTGAACAGGCACCACTTTGCCAATAGTTGCTGTCTTGTTCAATGTACATTATTCTAATTTTGTATTATTTCCTCCCAATAGGATTGCATTTTCGGACAGGCCCAAATTGTGTGAAAAAAGGCTCCCTCCTGACCGCAGCACCTGCAACAAAATGGATCCGGTCGCCGACCCATCTTTGCCAGGGTGGTGCAGGAGATATACGCAGTGTGTAATAGTGTAAGTTGTATTAGGCAGAAGGGGAACCTGATAGCTACTTCTCTGGGGTAGGCCAGGGCTTCGGGCAACTCATCCCCCTGTATGTCTGATATATCCCTTTCATAAAAAAATTCATTAAAAAAAAAGGGTACGTAGTTCCTTATAAGGGTCTTGAGCAAGATGAGGGAGCCAGAGAAACTATTACTACGAGGGTAGACCAAACAATGTAACAAGAGAGAGGAGAACGCCTCCCTTTGGAACTAGGTACTTCACACACCCAGCCCGCTAAGTGTCATGCTTCATCATTGGGCCTGCTCCTCGTCGGGTTGGCGCTGCAATGCCCGATGGGCACCCAATGAGGGGCTCTTTGGCAGAGATCTTTTGTTCCATGCTGTATGGTGTCGTGGGGGTGAGGGGCCTAATAGGTGTAGATGTGGTGAATAAGTGTGTGCCGTGATTAAAACAAGTAAGGGAATCCAATAAGAGACCTTTATTCTGGTAGGTTTCCTGCCTGATTAAAATTGGGATAGAGTGGCAGATATGTGACTGTGAAAAATCAGGATATTTACGCTCTACTCGTAATTATACAGGTCAACATGTTTCTTGCCTCGTTCGTCAGGAGGATCGAACGGCAATTCTTCAGGACCAAATGAAATGCATCTAAACATCGTACTGAGGCGAGAACACCTACCTCCCAAATAATGAAACTGCAAGGAAAGTGTCCACAGAGGTGGAGGACGACCTACTATTGTAATAATCATGCCACAGCAGTTGCCGGCGAGTTTTTTGGGATACCTATCATGTAGTGTCCTGGTTAGCCAGGATTCCAACCGTTAAACCTATCCCTCCGCAGCAGGAACCCAGTTTTCACATTTAACATTTCTGGGGAGTTGTTCACATGTTTCTTATATGTTAGCGAGATCGCCTTTTGGGAAATAAGTTCCTCGGGTAGTCTACTTTCTAGAGGTGATGATTCTGGCAAGTTCCTCTTTAGGTATTCTCGTTTGCAGGGCATATATCGAAATGCCTTATTAGGGACTAACCTGCATACCCTGGCAGGTCTACAAATGGTATTATTCCCTTTCCAGAATATATATCTCCCTCCTTTGAAATCCCCGGCAGGTCCCATTTATCAAACCCTTGTCCCTTGCCCATACCCCAAGCCAATCTGACTCCCACAAGAGTGTTGCCAATGTATTCTTGTTTTTCCATCGCAGCCTATTGACTGTAGAGGGCCACATTTGAATCGTTAGGGCCGTTGGCCCCTCCTCTGGGTAATTTTAGGGCTCGGGCCTACGTCACACTGCGTAGCAGTGTGGGCGGAGCCCAAGAGTCCTGTAGTTAGCATCTCCGAAAAGCTACCTAAAAAATTCCTTGATGCTCGTGATTTTTCGTCCTTCTTTTTGCCAGCTGCATGGCAATTGGGCCTCGCATGCGTGTTTTTTTAGAAGAGAGCACGCAATAGGCCATAGGCGGTAGAGTAACTCCGCCTATTGCATATTGTGTGCGGTCACGCGCACGAGAAGGGCATGTGTTTTGAATTATCGCGGCTTGACGGCCGGGATAATTCAAAGCATATGTTAGCAGTGGCGCGCTCACCACTGCTCGTCAGAAGCAGCCCCCTGTCTCGTTTATGAGTGGAACATTCTTGGACAGCCCTGTCCCACCCAGCAGTCGGTGTGGGAGTCAGCGCGAGCCGTGGGCAGCAGTGCAGGGGGGCGGCAGTCGGAGAGGAGCAGTTGCGCCAGTCCTGGCCTGTGTCAGTGTCACCTGCCTCCATCGCAAAGGAACCCGGGCTGAAGGAGGCGCATTCTATGGTAAGTACCTGCTTTTTTACGAAGAATACTCGTGTATTTTTTCGCTGAAAATAAGTGTTAATACAGCGAATTTCTGTTTTCTAACTTTTCCTGCGTGAGTGTGGGGCTGGGAATGTGTCATGATATGCGGTGGATTCATTTAGGACTGGTGCATTGATCATATTCCTCGGCCGCGCCCTGATCAGTGCCACATGCAGATGCCAGCTCCATACTCCACACTGCCTGCCTCCGTGAGTCACCCACTTCCAAAGCTCCTTTTGCTGTTCACTGAAACAGCCAACTCCACATTTGTATTTCAAGTACCCATACAACATCCCACCACCCTGTCCAAAGCAACAATAACGTACATTCTACTGCGAAAGTGACATTGCGCTACATCACTGAGTTGAACTCCTCTAGGCGCTAGGGTGCCAACAGTTGACCCACAGCCGGGGGTCTACGGAAAGAGGCGCCATACTGTTTGGGGCTCAGACACAGCCAATTTCCTTACCTGTAACCCCTGGTTTGCAGCGTGTTATCTGTGGTTCTCGTTCCAGGTACTGCACTTACCGGATAAGCGCCTCGGCGGAGAGCGCGAGGCAGAGCAGGGTGATGAGGACGCAGGAGTTCATGGTCGGTGTCATCGGCTCCCAGTGTCTCTGAGCCCGACAGGGAAGTGCACAGAGGCCTTGTTAAACTCTGAAAAGCCCCGTCTCATGGCCTTCAGGGCGGGGGCGTTTCAGAGAGACAGCGGGGCTGCGGATTGGATCAAAGTAGCGGTTCCAGATGGGTGGGGAAGGCTTTTCCCCTTCAAGTTTTAATGGCTGAAGCGCTCAGGGGTGACTGGGTAAGATAGCTCGTCGGGTCAGTGTACCCGCTGCAAAGATCTGTGTGTAACATGCTAACATTACAGTCGTAGGTTTGCTTCGCGGAGTCGCTCAACCTTTCATCCTTTCACTGTTAACAAAAGGAGTACTGTGTGGAATAAAACCCACTATTAAAGAAACAATTCGACTGGCAGCGTGCTGTAGAAATGGGTAATTATTATCATTGCCGAATGCTCAGCTCCTGAGTTATAACAAATTGTAAATTGATACTTGTATAGCGCACTACTCACCCGCAAGGGTCTCAAGGCGCTTGTACGAATACCGCTGTGGAACCCATCCTGGCTTTCCCTGTGAGACGTCCACTCCTGGGCACCCCCAAGGTGGAGGCCAGGCATCCTTAGCGTTGTGGGGGCCGTTCTGGAGATTAAGCAAGCACAATATTAATCACTTCAATTCAGCTCTTTCCAATGCAGTAACCATTCAGAAACGTTGCACGAGGCATCTACAAGCAGTGATAGGGAAGGGCTGAGCGAGAGGTGCAGCCACGACACCCCTTGTGCTGGACCATTTGTCAAAAGTTGCTTTGCAAACATAGGCATACCACTTTCTACGACATGGGCCCTTTGTCTATTGAGGAATCTATCTATCTATCTATCTATCTATCTATCTATCTATCTATCTATCTATCTATCTATCTATCTATCTATCTATCTATCTATCTATCTATCTATCTATCTATCTATCTATCTATCTATCTATCTATCTATCTATCTATCTATCTATCTATCTATCTATCTATCTATCTCTCTATCTATCTCTCTATCTATCTCTCTATCTATCTATCTATCTATCTATCTATCTATCTATCTATCTATCTATCTATCTATCTATCTATGTGAGTGCAGAGTGAGTGCAGAGTGAGTGTGAGTGCTGAGTGAGGGCAGAGTGAGTGTGAGTGCAGAGTGAGTGTGAGTGCATAGTTATTGCATAGTGAGTGTGAGTGCAGAGTGAGTGTGAGTGCAGAGTGAGTGCAGAGTGTAAAGATGAGTCCAAGAAAATATTAAAATTGTAGTCTTTATTGAAGAGTAGGTACAGGAACCTCCAGCTCATCCACAGCCTGCTTCACAGCTCAGTTTCATCTCTCAAGAGATAACATTCTAAGCTGCTAGGCAACCATTAACATTCCACATTAGTCATCTCTACACACCTTCCCCCTTATATATCCCACAACAAAAACTTGAAGGAAACTATTATACAGAACAGAAAGATGAGTGAAAATCAATTTAACTACAAGGAGAAAAACACTTAGATACATTTCCCAAACTCCAAGTAGTCCCATCACACAGAATCACCACATTCTTCTTCACTTCCTTCACCTGAACAGGTTTAGAGAACTTGCTATCACCCTTGACAATAAAACCTCCACGTCTCACTACAACCCAATCACCAGATTTTATGTTAGGAAATTTGACACCTTTTAAGTGATCATAATGTTTGGCAGCACTGATTTGTTTGTTAAGCACTTGATCTCCAAACTCATCACGATTCATCCATACACATTCCCTGTCTTTCAACCACCCTGGTACTTCTTTCAAACCTGGTTCCCTTCCTTTAAGAGAAATGAAAGGTGACACTCCAGTCATGGAATGTGGTGTAACCCTATGAGACCACATCAGCTTCTTCAATTCTTCAGACCAGGACAAACCATTGCACAAAGAAAGTTGTATATTGTCCAAGATCAGACGATTAATCCTCTCAACTAAGCCATTGGCTTGTGGCCTAAATAAAGCAACTCTCTCATGTTTAATCCGTTTCCCACACAGGAACTCCACCATTTTCCTAGAAATTAATTGCGGACCATTGTCTGACACCAAGACCTTTGGAATCCCCTCATTCAAGAAAACCTTCTCAAGAAACTTAATTACTTTTTCAGTTGTAATACTCTCAGATGTCTCAACCACAAACCACTTGGAGTGGTAATCCACCAAAACCATTAGGAATTTGCAATTTGTTCCCAACTTGGAAATAGGACCAATGAAATCTAAAGCCAACCTTTCCCAAGGACGCTCAGGAAACTTCACAGAAGAAATAGGAGGTTGACGTAAAACTTTGGTCTTGTCACTAGCAGCACAAGCATAACAATCTTTGACAACTGCTTCAACCTCATTATCTAAACTAGGCAACCAGAATGACTGACGTACACGTCGCGTAGTCATATTTCTCCCCAAGTGACCTTCGTGTGCCATGATGAGAATTTTAGATCTAAGATTCTTCGGTGGTACTAATTTGTCTCTCCTCCACAGTTTCCCTTCTCTTACACTTAACTCTTCTGCAACATTAATGAAACCTTTAAACCGTAAATCATTGCACAATTGCGCATCCCATCCATTAGAAATAGAAAACATAACTCTTTCCAATATTTCATCTTCCAACATTGCAGCATCCCATTGCTCCAACCCAAAAGCTTGTTCTTCAGTATATCTCACTTCCTCAACATCAACTTCAGACTCAATATCACTCACAACAACAGGTATTCTCGACAAGCAATCCGCTACTATATTCTTCAATCCCTTCATGTATTCCACTTCAAAATTGTACTCTAAAACTGATAAAATCCACCTTGATATCCTCGGAGTAACACTCCCTTCTAAACCTTTGCCCCCCTTAAACAAATGAACTAAAGGTTTGTGATCAGTACGAAGTCTAAATGGTAAACCCCATACAAAGTATTTGAAATGTTTAATGCCCCAACAACATCCCAAGGCCTCTTTTTCTATCACTGAATATGACCTCTCAGCACCCTGTAGTCTTCTAGATGCAAACCCAATAATTCTTTCTTCTCCATTACATACTTGCGTTAAAACTGCACCAATACCTATAGCGCTCGCATCAGTGGTGATAAAAGTTTTTGCTCTAACATCAAAGTGTCCAAGGCTGGGTGCAGACAATATTCCATCTTTAACATCTTGGAATGCTTTTCCACAAGCATCACTCCATACAAACTCAACACCACTTTTCATTAATATCCGCAATGGTTCCACAATATTAGTAACATTTCTCACAAACTTGGAGCAATACTCCGCTAAACCGAGAAAACTCCGCAACTGATCTTTAGTAGAAGGAACAGTAGCATCTCTAATGGCAGAGACAATACTTTTCTTTGGTCTGATTCCTTCCTTGGAAATTTCGTGGCCAAGGTAATTAACTACATCCTTCCTTAACTGACATTTCTCCTTCTGAATAGTCAACCCATGTTCTCTCATTCTACACAAGACACTTTCCATCACTTGATCATGATGATCAAAATCTTTGCCGACAATTAACACATCATCTTGGAAGCAAAGTACATCATTTATACCATGAAGAACTTTTCCCATGACCCTTTGGAACACCGCTGAGGCTGAAGCTAGTCCAAATGGCATCCTACGGTAACGAAAAGCACCCAGCGGTGTTACAAATGATGTCAAATGTCTAGATTCTTCATCGAGATCAATCTGGTGATATGCTGACGACATATCAATGACGCTAAAAACACACCCCCTGCCCATTGCCGTCAACATCTCTGAAATGTTTGGTAGAGGTTGGCGATCAACCCAAATGTTCTTGTTTAGATCGCGAAGATCAATACATAAACGAATCTTCTTTCCCCCACCCTTGGGCGCGACGACAATGGGCGCAAGCCACTCAGAAGCCTCAATAGGCTCAATTATTCCCAAATTGAGTAACCTATCAAGTTCAACTTGTAAAGGACCTTTCATGAGATGGGGAACAGATCTAACTTTGTGAACTACGGGAGTAGCATTACTTTTGAGAATAATTTTATGAGAAAAATTTCTCAACTTTCCCAATTCATCACAAAAGACATCAGAGTACTTTCCCATAATTAAGGAATCATAACCCTCACTATTTACTAAGCATATAGACTGAACTGGAACAGTGGCATTAGGATTTAAAACTATACCTAAATCTCTCTGGTGACGCCATCCCAATAAATTTGAACCTTGTTCAGTTAGGTACACTCTACCATAGAGTTTCTTGTTATCAAATTCAATTACCATCCATTTTAAACCCAAAATGTCAATGTTCTTTCCCCCATAGCCTACAGCTCTGATATCTGATGGATCCCAGTTATTTATATTAGCAGATACTCCCCATGACTTAATGTACATTTCCTTTGACATCAAGGTATATAAACTTCCAGAATCAATTAACATGTTTACCCCCACAGTATCAAACTTGATAACATAATGAGGCTTATCCAGCTTGTCAGTGCTCTCCCTAGGAATACCTGACAAATCAATATTGTTAATTCAACCTCAGCACCAACATTAAGTTGAAAACCCTTGACATTATCAATAGAGGGGATAAATTCACAAACATCTTCACAAGAATCATCAATTTGATGAACAGAAGGAATTTTAGTTCTACAAACCTTAGCAAGATGGCCTCTCATACCACATGTCCTACATATTGCGTTCCTGGCCATACACTTCACACTGGAAGCAATATGACCGGGTGCACCACAACGGTAACATTTGATAGGTCGCACAATAATAAAACCACTGTTTTGGCGAAATTCCCTATTCTTATCAAAAACTTTAGTACTGGGTTTTTCATGAATTTTAGCCAAAGGTTTGGTTATTTTGGTTTCATCAATATTTGCATGAATTTCAGAATCTTTAGAACTAGAAACTTTCAATGCACCCTCCTTATTTACAATAGAATTTGTACATTTATCCATTTCTTTAATCCAAATGTCACTATGCTCCAAGCCTTTGCTATTTGAATAGCTTCTTCTAGACCAGAATCTTTAATCAATAACTTTTCACGTACTCTCTTATTAGTACATCTAACTATCTGATCACGAATAAGTGAGTCTGTTAAAGTGCCGAATTGACAAGTCAGTGACAACCCTCTCAAAGCACCAACATATGACGCTATATCTTCATCAACTTTTTGCACTCTACAGAAAAACTTGTATCTTTCAATAACTAAATTTACTTTTGTGGTAAACCTTATTTCAAGCATTTGTAAACTCATTTCATAAACATTTGCAGCTTGTCCATCTCCACTACCAAGGGAAACTTCTGGTAGATTTTCATATAATCTACCACAGCTAGCATTTCACAAGCGCTATTAAACATTTTCATAGCAGAAGGCTTGTAAATATCGGCAGCAATTCACACGAACTTCCAGATATTCAGATATTATTTTAAAAATATTTAAAATAGTCAATCTGAATGCAAATTAGTTCGAAGATGAGTTCAGAATTCAATCAGTTGAGTGCAGAATTTAATCAATTACTCACAAATCGGTGGATGATGTATTTAAACTGTTCCAAAATCCAAGGGTGGAGGTACCCAGCATCTGCCCCTTGCGCAGAAAGGTTTCCCTCGTCGCCAATGTAAAGATGAGTCCAAGAAAATATTAAAATTGTAGTCTTTATTGAAGAGTAGGTACAGGAACCTCCAGCTCATCCACAGCCTGCTTCACAGCTCAGTTTCATCTCTCAAGAGATAACATTCTAAGCAGCTAGGCAACCATTAACATTCCACATTAGTCATCTCTACACAGAGTGAGTGTGAGTGCAGAGTAAGTGTGAGTGCAGAGTGAGTGTGAGTGCAGAGTGAGTGTGAGTGCAGAGCGAGTGCAGAGTGAGTGCAGAGTGAGTGCGAGTGCAGAGTGAGAGTGACTGCAGAGTGAGTGCAGAGTGAGTGTGAGTGCAGAGTGAGTGTGAGTGCAGAGTGAGTGCAGAGTGAGTGTTAGTGCAGAGTGAGTGCAGAGTGAGTGTGAGTGCAGAGTGAGTGTGAGTGCAGAGTGAGTGTGAGTGCAGAGCGAGTGCAGAGTGAGTGCGAGTGCAGAGTGAGTGCGAGTGCAGAGTGAGAATGACTGCAGAGTGAGTGCAGAGTGATTGTGAGTGCAGAGTGAGAGTGAGTGCAGAGTGAGTGCAGAGTGAGTGCGAGTGCAGAGTGAGTGCAGAGTGAGGGCAGAGTGAGTGTGAGTGCAGAGTGAGTGTTAGTGCAGAGTGAGTGTGAGTGCATTGTGAGTGTGAGTGCAGAGTGAGTGTGAGTGCAGAGTGAGTGTGAGTGCAGAGTAAGTGTGAGTGCAGAGCGAGTGCAGAGCGAGTGCAGAGTGAGTGTGAGTGCAGAGTGAGTGCGAGTGCAGAGTGAGAATGACTGCAGAGTGAGTGCAGAGTGAGTGTGAGTGCAGAGTGAGAGTGAGTGCAGAGTGAGCGTGAGTGCAGAGTGAGTGAGTGCATAGTGCAGAGTGAGTGCATAGTGCATAGTGAGTGCAGAGTTAGTGAGTGCATAAAGCAGAGTGAGTGCATAGTGCAGAGTGAGTGCAGAGTGAGTGCAGAGTGAGTGAGTGCAGATTGAAGAGTAAGTGTAGAGTGCAGAATGAGTGCAGAGTGCAGAGCGAGTGTGAGTGCAGAGTGAGTGTGAGTGCAGAGTGAGTGTGAGTGCAAAGTGCAAAGTGAGTGCAGAGTGCAAAGTGAGTGCAGAGTGAGTGCAGAGTGCAGAGTGAGTGTAGAGTGAGTGCAGAGTGAGTACAGAGTGCAGAATGAGTGCAGAGTGTGTGAGTGCAGAGTGTGTGAGTGCAGAGTGAGTGTGAGTGCAGAGTGCAAAGTGAGTGCAGAGTGAGTGCAGAGTGCAAAGTGAGTGCAAAATGAGTGCAGAGTGAGTGCAGAATGAGTGCAGAGTGAGTGCAGAGTGAGTGCGAGTGCAGAGTCAGTGCGAGTGCAGAGTGAGTTCGAGTGCAGAGTGTGTGCGAGTGCAGAGTGACTGCAGAGTGAGAGTGACTGCAGAGTGAGAGTGACTGCAGAGTGAGTGCAGTGAGTGCGAGTGCAGAGTGAGTGACTGCAGAGTGAGTGCAGTGTGAGTGCGAGTGCAGAGTGAGAGTGACTGCAGAGTGAGTGCAGAGTGAGTGCGAGTGCAGAGTGAGAGTGACTGCAGAGTGACTGCAGAGTGAGTGCGAGTGCAGAGTGAGAGTGACTGCAGAGTGAGAGCGACTGTAGAGTGAGAGTGACTGCAGAGTGACTGCAGAGTGAGAGTGACTGCAGTGTGCGAGTGTGCAGGGTGAACAGTGTGTGAGTGTGCAGGGTGAACAGTGTGAGTGTGCAGGGTGAACAGTGTGTGTGTGTGTGCAGGGGGAACAGTGTGTGAGTGTGCAGGGTGAACAGAATGAATGAATGTAAGGCATTTTTATACCGCGTAAAACTTAGCCCCAAGGAGCATCAAGGCGCAATACAGACAAACATAAAAGTCCAAGTTGCCAGGTAACTAGAATAAAAACGCCACTGGAAAGACATAGTCTAATATGCTTGAGAGAAAAACCAGGTCTTCTGGCTCATTGGTTGAATCCTGGTCAGGTGGGACGCCAGGCTCGTGAAGCGGCCATATTTAACAGGGGCAACTAGAATAGCTCGGATGGTTCTTACTCCCAGTGCATGACTAATATGCATCTGGGACTGCATGTTTAACGTGATTTGTGCTTTATGATTGCTCATGACTGTACTTACTTTTAGAATCCTCATTTAATAATTTTTCGCCATATTTTAAAAGACCGTATTTTTTGCACTTTAAGCACATTTGGCTTCTTATCTAGCCATCTGCCACTTTATTCGCCGTGTGCCCCGGTCCACCACGGGTGTTCCCGATTGTGTGGAGGGCGCGTAGGCGAACAGCTGATCCTCGAGCTCATTGGTTGAATCCTGGTCAGGTGGGACGCCAGGATCGTGAAGCGGCCATATTTAAGAGGGGCAAGTTTCTCCGCGCCCAGCGGATGCGCCCAGCGAATGTGCGCCGAAGTTGCGCCAAAGTTAAGCCCGTCTGCGCCCGACCGCTCTGAGGACGCGCTGTGGGTTAGACGGGCTGGACCTCGCTTTTACCTCCATGAGAATTGTGAGTTGTATTCTCACTCTTTTCTTCTGTCTCTTAGACCTATGCCAAAATTGTGTCATTTTAGCCTATGTCCAGATGATCTGGTTAACATTCATTGTTGTAAGGGGACTCTAGGTTTTAGGCACCCCCGCCACCCCCACCATAAAAATCCTGTTAGAGCTGAAAACTAACTGTCAGCTCTTAATCTCTTTAGCGAGGCAGGCCTGCTGTTGAATACTCGGTCCACGGTACGAAATAATGTTGTTTTCAATGACTTTGTGTCCCAAAATAAACCTCCCTGGGTTTTTATTACTGAAACCTGGGGCTCTGAATCCGCTGGTCCAGATCTTGTTGAGGCAGTTCCCGAAGGTTATTCCCTGTCCAGATTTGATAGGACAGGGCGTAGGGGTGGTGGGTTATGAATCCTGTTTAGGGACACCTTTACTTGCTGTACCAAGCCCCTTTCTTTGCCCTCCGATACGTTTGAGGCAGTGTATTTTTCTATTAATTTTCTTCCTTCAGATTCTTTTTCTGGTATCCTTTGCTATAGACCCCCAGGCCCTAAAACAACCTTCCCCTATGAAATTCTTAAACTTATTGAGCCATATGTTGACAGGCCCCACTTTACTATTCTGGGCGATTTTAATTTTCACTTAGAGGCCACAGATTTTAAGGATACGCTAGCACTTGTAGATGGCTTAGCCACATGTGGACTTGACCAATTGGTTATTGGTCCCACACATCTAGCCTCTCATACGCCTCTCAACAGTGTGTGAGTGTGCAGGGGGAACAGTGCGTGAGTGTGTAGGGGCAGTGTGTGAGTGTGCAGGGTACAAACACTAAAACTAAGTCCACCACACACACATACATAAGACCCCACACATAAGACCACACACATAAGACCACACGCAAACCACACGCACACCACACACACACCACACACACACCACACGCACACACATCACTCTCTCACCACCACACACTCACCACGATACACTCACCACCACACACTCACCACCACACACTCACTACCACACACTCACTACCAAACACTCAACACCACACACACAACCACACACACACACCAGCAGCCATCAGTGCACGCTTTCACCAGGCACAAACACTAACAGCCGTCAGTGCACGCTTTCACAGGGCACAAACACCACCAGCCGTCAGTGTAGACTTCCGCCAGGCACACAACACCTAACAACAGTGCACACTTTTACCAAACACACACACCACCAGCCATCAGTGCACACTTTCACCAGGCACACACAACACCAGCCGTCAGTGCATGCTTTCACCAGGTGCACTCACCACCAGCCGTCAGTGCACGCTTTTACCAGGCACACAAACCACCAGCCATCAGTGCATGTTTTCACCAGGCACACACACCACCAGCCGTCTGTGCATGCTTCCACCAGGCACACAACACCTAATGACAGTGCACGCTTTTACCAAACACACACACAGCACCAGCCATCAGTGCACACTTTCACCAGGCACACACAACACCAGCATCAGTGCATGCTTTCACCAGGCACACTCACCACCAGCCGCCAGTGCACGCTTTCACCAGGCACACACACCACCAGCCGTCTGTGCATGCTTTTACCAGGCACGCACACCACCAGCCGTCAGTGCACGCTTCCACCAGGCACACACGCCTCCAACCGGCAGTGCACGCTTCCACCAAGCACACACACCACCAGCCATCAGTGAACAATTTCTACAGGCTCACACACCTCCAGCCATCAGTGCACACATCAATTGTTAACGCATCCGCAATTAACTATTGTAGCAATGGCAGTATGGTGCACTTTACTTTTAAACATATTCATCTAAAGTGCAGCATGCCACCATTGATACAATTCCAATCCAACCCACATAATTCCGCTACACACCACATGCATATACTCCATAACCCATGGCTAAAAGACATTGCCATTTACGATGCCATTAGCTCTAACTCAAATAAATCCGAGACCTATTGCATTTCCAATGCTTGTTTGGTTTGGTGTACATTGCTCCTAGTTGTCCCCCTGGTTGTAAGACCAAGCGATCCATACGAAAGGCTGGTTTTGTCACAGGTTGATGTCCCCATTGGTTGATCACTGCCGCCCGGAAATATGTTTGGCTATCTGGAAGTTTGATTCCACCCTCATACCACACCAGGGTTAATTTACTGAGGGCAATTCTAGGACCCCCCATCCCACAATAGAGTTCTGACCTCACCCTGTATGACTCTAAAACAGTTATCAGGTACCGGAAAGGGTGTGTTCTGTAGGATGTATAACAAATGCGGCAAAGCCATCACTTGAAAGAGGGCAGACCTGCCCAGTAAAGAGAGGAGGAGTGAGCACCAATGCTGCACATCCCCCTTTAGATGATTTATTGGAGCGTGTACATTTTTGACGATGAATGAATCTTGGTGGGGAGTGACGAAGATTCCTAATTATCGGAATCCCTCCGTCACCACCTGTGCCTCGCAATCTTTAGGCAATTGTGGTGTCGGTCCATACAAGACGAAGATCACTGATTTGGAACAATTGATCGTGAATCCCAAGTATCTCCTGAACATGGCAAAAATATTTAAAATCCTAGGGATGGAGGACTGGGGCGACGCCACATAGAGAAGAATATCATCGGCATATAGTGATAATTTGTCCTCTAAATCTGCCATCCATCGGAGGCCCCAGATCAGTGGGTTGCCTTGTATCCAGGCTGCTAGTGACTCCAGTCCGCGTGCAAACAGGAGGGGTGAGAGGGGCATCCCTGTCTGGTTCCTCGATGGAGCGGAAATATCCTCAACACTCTCACATTCATAACCACTTGTACCAGTGGAGCTGTGTATAGGAGTCGGTTCCAGGCCAGGAACTGGGGTCCCAGACCACGGTGTGCAAGAACTGCAATTAGATATGGCCACTTGATGGGGTCAAAGGCCATGTGGGTGTCAAGCAATAGAACTACTGCACCTTCTTGGATCCTATTTATGCTCCCTAAGACCCCGTGAAGGCGCCACAGATTAAGGGCTGTGTTGCGTCCTGGCATGAACCCGGATTGATCTGGGTGTACTAGCTGGGAAATGATCGAGACAGGACGGAGGGACAATAGCTTGGCCAGCATTTTTACCTCTGCGGTATGCAAGGATATGGGTCGATATGATCTACATTGGCCTGGTGGTTTCCCTTTTTATGTAATACTACAATCGAGGCCAGTCGTTGGTCCCTAGGTAGTATACGAATCTCATCACTCTCCTTATACATCTCGCACAAATAGAGTACCGTATTCTTGGTTGTGGTTTTGTATAATTCATATTGCTGCATATCTTCCCTCCCTGTTTGTCCCATGTTTTCTCTACGATTAAAGGGAAAAGCCTCTTGAGGAGGATGCCCACTCCTCTGAATCCAGAGGTAAACCCAGCGTGCACTACCATTTTATATCCCCAGAGGTCTAATGCTTTATATGCATTGCCGAGGAGAGGGTTTCCTGCAGGAGAACTACATCTGGGGAGTGCCCCCTCAGAAATTGGAGCA
This sequence comes from Lissotriton vulgaris, assembly GCF_964263255.1. Lineage (NCBI taxonomy): Eukaryota > Metazoa > Chordata > Amphibia > Caudata > Salamandridae > Lissotriton > Lissotriton vulgaris. The sequence goes on along the minus strand of NW_028244385.1, from coordinate 264,244 downwards.
GAAATGCACATTTAATTTTGTCTCCCAAGCCATTTATTTTCCATGTCATTAATCAGATTTCCGGGATTTCTTTATTCGCCATGTGTAGTAGAAACTATGGGCTCAGGGAGTTGGGACCCTGATTGATCTACCTTGCTCTTTGACGGAAGTGTTCCTCTTGATGTGGGTGTCAGATTTGCCTGTCGTTGCGATCTTGCCTTTAGGATTAATTTGGTGTATTGGTGTATCTTAAGAAGTGTAATGTGTAAACCTAACAATTTAACTAAAACCCCTTCAAGAACTTTTCCTCAAAAACAAACCCCTCTCCCCGCATCCCTGCTTGACTAAGCCATTATTGCCTGCCTCCCCCAATTTAGCAGAGCGCCTGTCATCCCACCCATCTTTAAAAACCTTTAGGGGTACATGGACCATGGCGTTCCCAGCCCTCCACCCCATGAAGCGAATCCTCTCCTCCCCCAACCCCAGTGCCCTTAAGACGGGACAACAATCAGGCCACCTGCCATCTCTCTCACCTGGCCTTCGTCTGTGTCCATTATCAGTCTTCATCTCTGGGACCCACAACATGCCTTCTGCTCACTTCTGAGCAGTTTTTCCTTCATATAGAGCCGTGCCATATGTGGGCCAGATTTCAAAGGTTCAGGTTGGTTCTAGAGCTTTATCCCCTCTGCGAGTTATGGAGAGCTCCTCCTTTTGGATTTGATCTGCCGCGCTATTAACAGATGAGGTTGATGGTTCTCCTCGCCATCTTTCTCACTGCAGCCCAGATGAGAGGCCCCCAACAGTGCGCCATCTGTCAAGCCATGCCCACGCTGCCTCCTGTGTTTCAAAGTATCATGTCTTGCCCTCATCCTCAATACGTAACTTTGCCGGAAAGAGAATAGAAACTTTCACACCTTTATCTCTTAATATTTGTTTTATGGATTGGAAGCTGCATCTCTGTCTTTGTACCTTCAGGGTAAAGTCCGAGAAGAAGGTTATTTCAGCATTTTCATAATGTACTGGTGGGGTTGCCCGAGCTCTCTGCAATATTACATCTCATTCCCTGAAATTGAAGTGTCAGGTGTAGGTGTAGGTATAGGTAGTGTGCCCGGCAGGTTCTACCTCCTGGGACGCTATGGGCTTGTTCGATTGAAAAGAATTTTGATAAGTCGCATGGTTGTAGGTACTTAAGAATAAGTTCCTCTGCAAATAGGTCTGGTGGACCCTTCTGTCCGTTCTGGGACCCCCAAAATGTGCACGTTGTTTCGTCATGATCTACCCTCATAATCTTCAAGTGTTGCTTCCAGGTTCTCTTTGGTCGCTTGCAGTTTGCTAACCTGGTCTTTGAGAGCCTTGGTGTCTTAAAGCATGTTGTGTCTTTGACTTCTAAGGCTCTGGCTGCCATATTTCGGATGTCAGCTTGTCTCAGGGATATTTCTGCAGTGATGGTGTCCATACGTCCCTCCAAGGTTGCTTGGACCCCTTGATTCACTGCCAATCTGTCACTGAGGAAGAGGGCATTTTCTGCAGATGCCCATTCACCGGGGGCTTCTGCTCCATCTCACCCTTTAGGGAAGGCAAATTTATCCAACTTCGTTTGGTGGGTCTCTTTCATATTTTTGGGCCGGTCATATCTCTAATGTTATTGTGGAAGAGGGAGGGGTCCCACCTGGGTACTTCTTGCCACCAGGAAATTGATGCACCTGTGCGGCATTTCAGCTTGCCCCCTGTCGCTAGTCCCCTCAATCAATCAATCAAAGACATTTATAGAGCGCACTACTTACCCGGAGGGTCTCAAGGCGCTTGGGGGGGGGGGGGGTGCTGCTACTGCTCGAACAGCCAGGTCTTGAGCTTCTTCCTGAAGGAGAGGTGGTCTTGGGTCAGGCGCAGGTCGGTCGGTAGGGAGTTCCAGGTCTTGGCGGCCAGGTAGGAGAAGGACCTTCCTCCTGTTGTCGTTCTTCGGATGCGGGGGACGGTGGCGAGGGCGTGACTGGCTGATCGGAGGTGGCGTTTGGGAGCGTAGAAGTTGATGCGGTTGTTGACCTTTGGACACAGTTGGCATTGGTCCCTGGATTTTTCGAGTTGTCCTCTACCCTGTTTCAATGTGACTCTGTGACCGTAATGTCGGTCTCAGGGCAACGGCCGAGGGCTGCTCCCTTTGTCGCTTTTCTGTGTTGCTACTGCATGTTCAACACACTCTAACGTGATATACCCCCCAGAAGATACCCCCAACAGGGGGAGGACAATCCACTCACTCAGCCCCAGACAGTTTAACAATGACGGCGACCACCAGCTCCCGCTAGGGTCCGAGGTCCTTACCCAGATATGGAGCAGTGCCTGGCTTTGTCCATCCATTGATTTTGTCTCCCTGCTTGGGCTTGCCCTCAGCAGTTCTTTACCCTCTAGCCTGCACCGGAGCTCCATCGTTCTGGTGTGGCTGCTCCTCCTCCCCTCGTTCTGCGATGTCAGGATGGACTGTGCGTCACAGCCCTGCGGTCAAACTATAAGCAGGGTTGCGTCATCGATTCCAGGCTCGCTGTGATTTTGTCCAGGAGACTTCACCACTGTTTCCAGCACACAGCTCAATGAATGCCTGTCTTACTCACTTGTACCTGGGCATACAGGTCGGGGTCACAGGCTTGGATGATTGTACGGATATTAGCGGGGAAAAGAACTGGGTTGCAGAGCCGCTTTACAAAGCGGCCATCTTCTCTGGCGTTTGACCAGGCCCCAAGATAATACATTTCTTGATGATTAAGATAATGGAACAAGCAAAGTTGTGGGGAGACAGAATCAAACATATTTAGATTGAATAATATTCTCGCCAGAGAGATTTGCATTTTTGGAGCCTGTTTATCATATTTATTGGTAGACTGCGCTAGACAGAGTTGGGCACATAAGTGTTGGCGATAATAATCTTGTGCAAGAAAGTGAAAAATGGCATGAAGTACCTCAACATTCTGATCTAAATATTGCATGTATTTGTGATCTTAATGTTTGTGGCCCTAGACTGCGTAAGAAGCCTAAGATTACCTTAGGCCATGAACTTCAGGCACAGGGTCAGAACAATTGCCCAGCTCTACAGATCAAAAGTGGTTTTCACTGCATTTAATTTTGGGGGAGTTCAACTTGAGGTAGTTTTTATCCATCCACTTAGTAATAGAGTGCATAATAGCACTGACCCTAACTGTTGATGCCTAGGAGTTTTCTTGAAGGTTGATAATCAAATTTCAAAAGTTTGAATACATTTTTGCACTTCTTTTGTTTCTGTTTTTCCCACTAATTTTGAGAGGGAGGAGAGAGACTGGTCTGTAATTAGCCAGATCCAATTGGTCATAATCATCATCAAAGATTAACTTTATTTGGTTTATCACAACCCTAAAGTGTACACAATAAGAAAGAGAATGGCAATCTAGATTAAAAAATTAAAAATGGATTTTCTTAAAATTTTGCAATAAAAAAAAAAATCATCTTTCCAGTCCCAGCTTTGACTATTCATTTTTTAAGAGTAAAGTCTCTACTAATGTCATGAATATTACACCACGGCATATTAGAATGTTCGAAGTGGCACCCATCCAAGTTGTTACCGCCTGTCTGCAGGTGCGAATTTTTAGGTTATTTAGAACTTGTTTCAGCAGTTTTCTTCTTTCATCTTTTACTGCCTCACACGTGCACATTAGATGGAGCAAGCTTTCCGTGTGGTACCCGCATAGGCGGCATGTCTTGGCTTGCTGTTTGATTTTTCAGGAAGGAATCAGGTCTTTTGAGCAGTGGTCGCCCAATCTGTATGCCATGAATTTCTCTTTTAACGATAACCGAAAGTGAGCTTCTAAATAAAATTGGGATTTTAGGGGCATATTACCAACAACTAGCGATAATTTTTGTCTCTAACTTGTTTAGAGACAAAAATTATCGCCGCACATCGGCGATTTTTATCGCAGATAAACCTTGCTATTAACAAGGTTTATCGCAAATGCGATAAAAAACGGCCGAAATGCATGAATATCACTGAAAAGTCATCGATATTCATGCATTATCGAGCAAATGCTCTTAGCCATGTTATCCACCTCCCATTGGATAACATGGCTAAGAACTGCTCAGGGCAGGTGTTAGCTTTTGGAGATATTCCCGCTTAGCACGAATATCTCCAAAAGTTGGTAATAGGAGATAGCGATGTTAGCGACTGTTTTCAGTCTCTAACATCTTGGCACGCCCACTTTGCATCTCATTAGTGATAAATATCACTGACATGCAAAGTGGGGCCCAAGATGGTCGCTATCTCCTACTAGCTGTCGCTAACTGGTGTTAGCGACAGCTTGGTAATAGGGAGATAATTTTATCTCCGCTTTCTTGGCTTTTAAAGCCAAAAAAGCGGAGATAAGCCCCCTTGATAATATGCCCCTTAGTCTTTTATACGAATTAATTACAATCCATGCATGTCGGCGTTTGGCTAATCTCCTTTTGTCCTCTGCCAGGGATAGCAATTTTGCGTTTAAATTACAAATGTTATTAAATGATGTTCGTTCCAATTGGCTATTCCAAACTTCCTCGATGTTTAGTGTTTCCAGTGCAAGTCGCAGGTAATCGCCCCAAGTGTTTGGTTCTTTTTGCTCATATTGTGTCTTGATTTCTAACCAACATAAGTTATTTAATGATCCTTTTTCTGATGCTCTGAGTTTCCAGCACCATTTTGTAAAAGTTGCTTTCCTTTGGTATTCTTGGTTTTGTAGACCGAATTCTAAACGTATATGTGCTGGGGATGATCCTTTAAAAAGATTAAAAACTGATTTGTAAACTTTTATCTGTAGTTTGTTTAAAATATCAGTTTCTTTCCCGTGCCAGATTTCCAACCCGTATGACAGGGTTGGGAGCAGTTGAGCTGCCATTATTTTTAAGAGATGTCCATATGAGGGGCAGTGTAATTTCTTTTGCAGCTGTTTGTAGGCAAAGGTAAGCGATTGGGCTTTGGCTGTGATGTCCCTTTTTTGGTGCACCAGAGACATGTTTCTACTCAATTTAACACCCATATATTTATATGTAGTTGTCTCCTCAATTTGTGTGCCCTTTGCGTACCATTTAAATTTTCCTCGTCTTGGGCCCGCTAATCTCACTACCTTGGTTTTTGTTTTATTGAGTTGCAGACCTAATGTGTCAAAATAATCGATTAAATTATTTATGACTCTTTGCAGGCCAATCCGAGTTTGACTTACTACAACGATATCGTCCGCGTATTGCAGAAATTGTATTGGCTCATTTGCCAATTTTGACGGACAACCATTTACGTGTTGCAGATAGGTGTTTAAATCCGCTAAATACAGATTAAATAAGCTTGGAGACAGCACACAGCCCTGTTTTAGGCCATTTCTTATTTTTATTTGTGATGATATTCTTTTCCCATCCCCCAACTTTACTTTGGCCATTGTTTCCGTATATAAGGCTATAATGGTTTCTATTAGTTTCTGCGGGAGTCCCCATGATTCCAACTTTTTCCACAGGCGGTCTCGTGGTACTCTATCGAAAGCTGATTTTAAATCGATGTAGCATGCCAGTAATCCTACCCTCTTTTTTTCTGCGGTTTCTATTAACATTGCCAATACTGAAAGGTTTGTGATTGAGCCCATGCCTTCCCTGAAGCCGGTTTGGAACTTAGGGATTATTTTATTGATGTTTGTCCATTCCTGTAGATGACGTAATATACAGGATGCAAAAAATTTTGCTTCTACATCAATAAGAGCTATTAGCCTATAGTTCCCTGGTTCCATTCTACACCCATTTTTGTAAATCGGGTGAAACAGATTTCCACTCCAGGTCCGTGGCATCTTATTGTCCCGAAACAGTTGGTTGAAGAGTGGTGTGAGGTAACTCGCCCAGAATTCAGGATCTTGTTTAAATAGGGCATTTGGTAGTCCATTTGGACCAGCGGCGCCCCCGGCTTTCAATTTTTTTTATCAAAGAGAGTGTTTGTTTCACTGTTGTTAATGGAAATTGGTCTTCCAGGTCCCAGCTCGTTGTTTCTTCTTCCCATTCGTTTGTTTTTTTGTTGAAGATGACTGCGCTTCATAATTCTTTTCCCAATAGAATGTCTTTTCTTGCTTCTTTGCTTGGGAATTGGTCTATGTGAATATTATACAGGCTATCGATGTATTGTAGCCATGTTGTTTCACTGATTCCTATATTCTGTCGCGCTCTGTTCCTTTTGATAATTTATTGATTATGCCCCAAAATTCACTGCTATTTGGTAATTTACTTGTCCATAGCAGGTCTTCCCATAGCTTTTCTGTGTGTGCCCTTTTTGCTTTTCGACATTCATCTTTATATTCTTTTCTCATTTTTTGTATCTCACTATTGTCAAATTCTTTTCCCATTCTGTTTAATGCAGCCTTTTGTCTCAAAGCTTTAGCGATATTCCTTTTTTGTCTCTTAGCTTGTAGGTATACCATGCCTCTTTGTTGGAGTCGGGTGCACGGGTCTCTACTGACTTTGCAGGGAATTTGTCTAGCACCAATGTGTGTAAATTCTCCCAGTCTTTAACCAGTGAATGGGGTTCCAGGAACGCTGTATTCTCTACGTACATGTACACTGTTCGCATTATCTCATTAATTATGGTTCCTTTCCATTTTAGTTTCCTTTGGTTGAATACTTCTGGAATTGTAACCAGTGATGCTGTGGTAAATTTTTGATGGATGTTTAAATTTAGTATGGTTTCTTGAGGAAAATGGTCGCTCTCCGGTCGTAATACAATGCTAAACTGATCAGTTTGCTTTATGAGCTCTTTGCTGATTAATGTATAATCTATTGTGGAGGATTCATTTCCACGCAAAAAGGTGGTACTTGCTGGTTGATCACCCCTCATGTTTCCATTTAATGTCACTAGTCCCAGTGCTTCTAAATAGTTCCATGATGTTTTGATATTGCTTTTCTTTCCCTTAATACTTGTCAGATTGCAATCGAAGTCTCCTGTGATGAGCATCTCGTGATATTGATGTGTTATTTGTAGTGTTTTTATTATGTTGACTTGTTCAGACAATTTTTTGACTTTTGTATGCTTCTCAGGGTGTATATATACGTTTACAACCAACAAATTCCACCCAACTCCATTTATAGGCCAATTATTTTCTAATTTTATAACTTGTATCCAGTTTACTCCAGCGTCCATTGTCTCTGTCTTCCAGTTGAGTTTATTTGTTATATATGTAGATAAACCCCCCCTAGGATGACCGTACTTAGAGATTTTTTCCACCATTTCATGATGTTCCTCATATCCAACTATGTGTCTTGGGGCGATATTCCATGTTTCCTGCAGAAGGATTATATCATAGTTACACAGAAAGGTAATGGTTTCTTGGTCTTGTTCCATTTCTTTGAAACCATGGACATTCCAGGAGCAAATTTATATTTTTCTTTCACGTTTCAATTGTACCTGGGTGTTTCTCTCTTTGCTCTTTTCGGTCCTGATTTTTCTATCAGGATCGGTATGGGTTCAGTGCGTGGGGAATCCAAGACCAATCCTGATCTTCCTCTGACTGATAATTTAGGGTTACCGTTAAACTGTTGAGCCTGGATTCCCTGCTAGTTTGTCGATTTATTGACCTGCTTCTTGCTCCTATTAAAATGGAGGATGTTTTTCCTTTTACATTTGGGACTTTGGATGCCACATTGTTCAACAGTGGATATGGGTACTTTGTAGGCATTGGGTATGCCAATATTATTCCCCATGTTGCAAAGACTGATCTTGTTGAGAAGATGAGATTGGTTATCACTTTTGATGCCCAGGTTGTACTACTTATTTCCCAGTCTGTATCTTTATTCATTTGAACAAATTCTACTGCTTTGAGATCATACGTTGTTATTGCCCTTAATTCTGGAATCTCTCTGAATAGCCGCAATATGTTACCCCGGTTCAGTGTGTCCATCTTTCCTTTTGTCTGATATTTTGGTTTGAATAATAATTTATACCCGACTCTATTGGAGTCATTTGATTTTCTGGTTCTGCCTAGGTTCACTATTTTCCTCTATTATATTCCAAGGGTTGTTTTGTCTTAAGCATTCGACAAAGGGTGCTTCTAATGGGCTAGACCCCGGTGAGATCCCCTCTTCCTTATGGTGCCGTGTTTCTGGGTCAAATGTTCTGAGACTCGTATTGGGTCTCTCCTTGTCCGTTTGTGTATTTCCTGACGGTACATTACATGTCCTTCCATATTTTCCTACTATAATTTTTAGATTGGCGTTCATATTTGTGCGTTGTTTTGCGTCAGTCTTGAAGCTGGTTTCTTTTTTAGGGAGGATACGTTGTATTTCTTCATTTCCACCTGAAATTGGTTTTGCATGATCTGGCGTTTTTAAAACATCTTGAATATTTTGTGTTTGATCATTATCAGATGATTTTTGCTGCTTGTGGTCTAAAACCTTCTGATTGTTTACTGGTTCCTCCAATATGCTTTTTATTTTATTTGTTTCTTTTATTCCTGCGTTGTCTTCATATTTTGATTTGCATTTGACGTTTAACTTTGTCGTTTTGTGGCTAGAATTTCTCAGCGATCCCGTATCTTCTGATGTGAATGCCGTATGTTCTGATGTGAATGCCTCTTTGTTGTTTGTTTCTATTTGCTCGATTTTTTCTGTCTGGTCAATTATTCCTTTTTTCCTCTTTTGAGAAAATATGGCATAAGTTTGACTTTCGTGCTTAGTTCTAATACTGTTCTTTCTGGCTTTCCGCGCTCGTTTCCGCTGTCTTTTAGTTTGCTTTTCTATTTTCTCTGTTAACCTGAATGTATTTCCTTCGCCTTGTCCGTTTTCTTTTATTTCACTTTGTTCCGCCAAGTTTGTACCAGTTTCCAAATCGATAGTTGAACGCGTTTTATTATGCTTTTCAATCTTTGAGACTTCACCCTTGTTTTCTTGGGTGAGGATTCCACCAGGTGACCTTATTGTGCGAGTAACGCATAGGATTTCTGACAGTATTTCTGGTAGTGAAGCCAGTTTGTCTATTATCTTCCCGCAAACGCAGTGTTGATCAATTGGTTTCTTACTTGATTCGTTTTCCTTGTTTATTCCTTTTAAAACGTGGGCTTGGATTGTATCCAGTTTGGTGTTTATTCCCACTATATGTGTTGCGATTAAATTCATTAAATCCACCTGGACATCTAGTTTATTCGATTGAAAGTTCAAAACATCGATTGCATGCTGTAAACTTTTTAATAACGATTCACTCCAGGGGAATCAAAACCACTGGCGGAGGAAATTGTGATTTGCGATTGTTTTTTTAAATTTCCTTGGGGTGGCCATTTTTTCCATTTTTTCCATTTTTGTGTCCATTCCATCGGGTTGGGCTCGGAGTAAGTTTTATGGGGGTTAAAATAACTTCCCGTTTTTCACCCTCATTCCTTTTTTCTGGTGATTCTATGTCTGTGTTTTCCAATTTTCTATTTACCCCCAATTTCTCCTCATCATTTTGTGTGTTTATTTCTAACACCTTCATGAGCTCCTCTTCCTCAGAAATTGAGAAGGATCTTGACCAGACTGACTTTTGTACGCTTCCCTGACATTTCACTTGACATCCGATTTGACTTTGATCGTTTTTTAAAGACAGACTTTTCCCATTTACTTCTTTATTCGCCTTATCTGGTGTGGACATTAATTGGCCCATAGGTGCATGAATCTGTGCTGTCGTTTTTACCAACCAATTCTTAATTGCTAATTTTTCTTGTGACAATGATCCAGTGTTACCTCCTGTTCTTTTCTATTTTTATTTTGCAATTTGGTCGTTGTGAGTGGTGTGATTTTTCTTTCGGCGGATCCCATTGTGCCTGGGTTTTTCCTTCCATTTTGTTCGGTGTAATTAAGTTTATTGGTTTTATTGGGCTTTGTAGACTTTTTTCTTCTTCCGTTGTCGAATAAATTACCTCCATGGGTTTTTTTAGAAACTGAAATTTATGCCTTGAAGTGCTCTCCCCAAACTTGAATGGTTCTGGCGTGGGGATTGGGATCAAGTACTTTTGCTCTGTGCTTAAAGACTCCTTTGTTTTCTTATTTGGACCCTTGATTTGTTCTTTTTTGACCCCTCTTTTCTTGTTTTTATATATTGGTGCTTGTCGAATTTTGCCTGACCGCATAGTCCTGGTTCGTATTTTCAATCTGGTTCCTTCTGGTTGGCTGACCTGTGCTGCCAATTTCTGTGCTGCTAATTTCTCAAATGTTTCTAATGGTTCGATGAGTCCTAGCGCCTGGAGTAGATATTCCTCATTTGGGGGGTGGGGGGTTATAGTTCGAGCATATAATGCTACCGGGACACAAGCTCGACGGCGCCTCCCTTTTGCTCCCTTACTCCAATGTAACGCCTGGATGGTAAAGGCAGGGGCCTTCCTGTGGCTTCTCACCGCCTCTAGCTACCCTACCCCCCCTGTTTTGCTTTATGACGAGCTTTTCTTAAATACTATGTGTGTTTGTAGATTATTTGTAGATTATTTATAATCTCTTTGCTGCCTGCAGCTAAGATTACTCATGTCTTTTGCCGTCTTTGCCGCTGCTCAGATGATTTCCGCTGCTGACACTGTAATCCGGCTGTCTGTCCCCAACTGCTGTCTCTCCAAGTCTTTCCAAAAGCCGTGCCGCTTCCAGTGCCGCTGACACCATGGGGGTAGGTCTTCGGACTTCAGACTTCGCACTTCGGGGTTTTGATGGAAGTCTGGGCTCCTAGCCCCTCGCTCCTGGCTCCTGGCTCCTCTACTCTGCTCCTTGGGACCTCCGCACTCCACTCTTGTGCGGGTGCAAATGCAGGTGTGGGTGTAGGTGTGGGTTTTTGGGGTAGGGTGCAGGATATGGGTCTGGGTACAGCTGCCACGCGAGCGGGCGGTGGGACGTGCACCAGCCGACAATCTCCTTGCAGCGGCGCCGAGCTCTCCCAGCTTTCACCGCTCTCTTGCGGCACCCCAGAGACTCCTTTGCTGGCTCCCGAAATCCACAATTATTTACTGGGGGGCGGCACGTTTGCTGGCCGCTTGCTGCCGCTTACTGTTGTCTGCCACGGGTGCCTTCACCTCGGCCGTGACTTTCTGATCCTCGCGGACCCCCACCCCCGGCAGCTCCGGCAACACCGCGTCTCACCGCGTCTCACCCCTTGCCTGTGCTCTGCTCCTCCGCTCCTCCGCTCACTGCTGCTCGCTGCTCTCACAGGTGTGTGCAATCCAATCAGCAGTCCAATCAGCACAACCTGTCAAGTTATGGGAGACTGACTGAAGGTATGGTCTGGATTAGTAAAGAAGTAAGGGGGACGTATATTATTGTTTGGATCCCTCGGGCAATCCAAAGTGCAGATAACTATTGAGTACTGAGTGTGCAGAGGCGTTGAATTTCAGTGAAGAGATGCTGTAAATTTGAAGCTCGAATTAGTTAGGATGCAGGTCCTCTTCCATTGGAAGCCGGTGCGGACAGCCTCATCAATGCACACCTCGGATTTAAAGTACTCTTAAATCATTGCCAATCCAATGCTGTAGGTGACTGTCGATACGGGTTTTTGGGGTAGGGTGCAGGATATGGGTCTGGGTACAGCTGCCACGCGAGCGGGCGGTGGGACGTGCACCAGCCGACAATCTCCTTGCAGCGGCGCCGAGCTCTCCCAGCTTTCACCGCTCTCTTGCGGCACCCCAGCGACTCCTTTGCTGGCTCCCGAAATCCACAATTATTTACTGGGGGGCGGCACGTTTGCTGGCCGCTTGCTGCCGCTTACTGTTGTCTGCCACGGGTGCCTTCACCTCGGCCGTGACTTTCTGATCCTCGCGGACCCCCACCCCCGGCAGCTCCGGCAACACCGCGTCTCACCGCGTCTCACCCCTTGCCTGTGCTCTGCTCCTCCGCTCCTCCGCTCACTGCTGCTCGCTGCTCTCACAGGTGTGTGCAATCCAATCAGCAGTCCAATCAGCACAACCTGTCAAGTTATGGGAGACTGACTGAAGGTATGGTCTGGATTAGTAAAGAAGTAAGGGGGACGTATATTATTGTTTGGATCCCTCGGGCAATCCAAAGTGCAGATAACTATTGAGTACTGAGTGTGCAGAGGCGTTGAATTTCAGTGAAGAGATGCTGTAAATTTGAAGCTCGAATTAGTTAGGATGCAGGTCCTCTTCCATTGGAAGCCGGTGCGGACAGCCTCATCAATGCACACCTCGGATTTAAAGTACTCTTAAATCATTGCCAATCCAATGCTGTAGGTGACTGTCGATACGGGTTTTTGGGGTAGGGTGCAGGATATGGGTCTGGGTACAGCTGCCACGCGAGCGGGCGGTGGGACGTGCACCAGCCGACAATCTCCTTGCAGCGGCTCCGCCCAGCTCTCGCAGCTTTCACCGCTCTCTTGCGGCACCCCAGCGACTCCTTTGCTGGCTCCCGAAATCCACAATTATTTACTCGGGGGAGGGCGGGCGGCACGTTTGCTAGCCTCTTGCTGCCACTTACTGTTGTCTGCTGCTCCGGCAACACCCCGTCTCACCGCGTCTCGCCCCTCGCCTCTGCTCTGCTCCTCTGCTCCTCCGCTCACTGCAGCTCGCTGCTCTCTGCTCTCACAGGTGTGTGCAATCCAATCAGCAATCAGATCCAATTGGTCGAGGTTGGGTTCAGCCCTCCTGTAGGGATGAATTAATAATATGCTTAATAGTGAGTGCAATCATTCAGCTGAAACTTTTAAGACTAGAAGTGAGACAGATGTTTTAAGAGGAACATGAAAGTTTGCTGGTACTGATGATGGAAACCCCCTCTTGCATAGATAGAGAACAGATAAGGACAAAGATTGCAAGAAATTGTAAGAGTCGACACAGTTGTTTCCTCCACTCTACAAGAAAAAATGCCCCATATTGTTTTAATTTTATCCACAACAAAATAGAAAAGAAACAAAGTATTGCAGGGGGAACTGGGTCTGTTTTTACATGCAAAGGGATTTCTTAACAGATTCACTGTTTTGAATGGAGAGTGTGCTTCACTAGATGAATGTAGTATTTTCTGTGACTAGAAATGTCCTTTAGCTTTGCACATGAGTTGTTTTGAATATCTCATGTGTCTAAGATATGTTATTTTTCATCTTGAGAACTGTAGTTCTTTCTCCAGGTTCTTTCTACGTTTTTGAATATCTTCTTCTTCTGACAAATTTAGGCTTTGAATCCTTCATGCACGTAGGCGCCATGGAGTTCAGAGTTATTAAGCTGTACAATGGCTACCAAAGACTTAGGGCCACATTATTACGAGTGTAAGCCACGGTTGGCGGAGCGGCTGCGGTGGTGTCACGGCGGCGGTATGTTTGGACCATAGTAGAGACCTAGGGCCAGATGTAGGCCTGGAGGCCCATAGGAATGAATGTCAATTACCGAATCGGTAAATACCAATTCGGTAAAAGGGGGAAAACATTGAAGGGTGGCAGGGTGTCACTTTGACACCCTGTTGCACCCCTCAATTGTGTATGGGTGCAAATGTTGCAGACAAACATGCCCTAAGGGCATGTATGTCTGCAACATGGCACTGAAGCAATTTGCATAAAATTGCTTTTTGGGGTGTTTTCGTTATTTACCACCATCTTGTAGTTGGTGGTAAATAACGAATCCTAACATGGGATAAGCACTCATTTAAGTTCTCTCTACATTAGGAATTCGGTAATTTACCGAATCGGTATTTATGAAATCGGTAATTTACCGATTCCTTAAATTACCGATTCGGTAAATTTCCGAATCGTTAATTTCGGCCCTTACATCAGAAAAGCCTATTACCGGTCGGTAACGTCCGAAATTCGTTAATTTAGTCCGTTACTGACCAGTAATAGCCTGCCTACATCTGGCCCTTAAACAAATATTGTCACTGTACAGCGCCTTCGGCATGTCAGTGCACCATGTGCCATGCACCATGTCATGCATGGCACACAGTGCACGGTAGAGGGGCACTACATGAACCCCCAGGCACATTTTTTTCTCCGGGCTTCAACGCCCAGGGGCCCTTTTTGGGTCTACTTGCTACCCTGTTTGGGTCAAGCCACGAAAGGGTTGTCAGAAAAGAACATTGGCTGCCGCTATTCCGACTGTCGCACCATTGGGACCCATGATCCTGGTGGTGGTGTGGCCTCCGGCTGCTATTGGTCCGACCGACACTATTCTAATTCGGTGGTCGCACTGACGGAAGTGTAGACGGTCGAACCGCCACTTAATGGCAGACGGAGATCCAACCACCGGCAACATAATCGGGCCTTTAGTTGCAGAATTTGAAATCTGCCATTAACTAACTTATTAAAAGCTGATCTAAACTAGGTCTATTTGATAGCTTTGAGGTTACATCTTGTTATAATTATGGTATCAGCTTTTGCCTTATATTTTGTTGATTTTTAGAGAGAATGAAATTAGAAAGCGGTCAGAGTGTCACATGAATTCTGCTGATAAGCAAAACAGTGCATTGGGGTGACAGGAAGTCAGAATGTAGGGACTGTGTCTCTCTACCACATCGGTACCTGCCAGCCCACCTCTAGGCTAGCTCACAGAGCCTCACCTGTACACATATCCTTCCCAGAGTAGCATGTGATTTTGGCAAACCTAGAATATGAACCTCTGGACCCCAAAGGAACAGTGTATGCCCTTAGTAAACAAAGGAAAGACACATGAAAGTTTACAATTCATTTATTAACCCCTTCGCTGCTAGTCCTTTTCCCCTCCTGTGCTAAGGCTTTTTTTGACGTTTTGGGGTAGTGCGCGCGTAGGCCCTTGTAACTTTTTGACCACATAAGGTATCCACGCCAAATTTGCGTCCTTTTCCTCCAACATCATGTGAATTCTAAAGGTGCCCAGGGTTTGTGGATTCCCTTAGAGGGGTCCCAGAAATTAACCAAAATATAGTGACATTTTTGTTTTTTTCAGAAAAATGGGAAAAACGGGCTGCAAATGAAAGCCTCTGGGTTTTTCCCTGAAAATGTTTTCAAAAAAGGGTTTGTGGGGCTGAAATCTCCATTTTCTCAGCTTTTAGGGAAAGACAGTCATTTGTCAGAAAACCGACATTTTGTCACACAGTTTTGGCATTTTTCTGGGACATAGCCTATTTCTGCTATTTTTAGAGCTTTCCACCTCCTTCCAGTTAATGGTAGAAATGAGTTTGAAAGCAATAATGGATCCTGGAAAGCTGTACATTTTCGAAAAGTAGACAAAATTCTGAATTCAGAAAGGGGTCATTTGTCTAAATCCATGAAGGTTTCTTTATAGAATATTGGAATAATTGAAAATTTGTTGAAAAAAACAGCCTTTTGTCCCAACGTTTTCACCTATAACTTTTTCTAATTTTGACAGCTCTTGGAAAGCAATATACCGTTACATCCGTTAGACATTCTTGGTTGTGGGGATATATAGGACTTGTAGTTTCACCATGAACCCGATGAACCCAGATCCAAAAACTGAGCAGCTACTTGCAATTGTATTTTTTCATTAGCTGGGTATAGAGCACTTTGTCTTGGAAAATGTATACATGGAAAAATCTGTATGAAAAACACCTATGTATTTCTGAATTGGGTACAAATTATAGAGCTCAGAAACAGTATATAATAGCACATTTTCAAAATTGGAAATACTCATACTAGCATGAGATTTATTGGTCATTTTTCAAAAAGATTTTTTTTTTACACAATGTCTTTCATTGAAAGGGAGAAATGCATGAAAGCTCAATTGGTAATAACAGTTGATTTACAAATCTGAATTACCCCAAATCTCCCGATAAAAACAGTACCTCACTTGTGTGGGTCGGCCTTGTGCATGCGACAGGAAACGGTGCAAAATGCAACGTGGTCACACCTAAATTTTGCAGTTACAAATTGACCCTTTTTTGGCAAAGTGCCTACCTGTAGTTTTTGCACCCTAGCTCTGCCGGCACCTAGGGAAACCTAGCAAACCTATACATTTTTTAACAGTAGACACCCAGGGGAATTCAGTATGGGGTGACTCCACTGTCTACCACCAGGTTTTGTTACCCTGAATCCCTTGCAAAGCTAAGAATTTGACAAAAAAAACACATTTTCCTCACTTTTCTGTGGTGGAAAGTTCTGGAATCTGCGTGGATCAACAAATTTCCACCCACCCACCGTTTCCCCAGGTCTCCCAAAAAAAATGGTACCTCACTTGCGAGGGTAGGCATAGTGGCAGCGACACGAAACAGCGCAAAACGCAACGTGGTCGCACCTCAATTTCCCAGTGAAATCTTGCACTTTTTGGAGAAAGAGACTACCTGTAGTTTTTGCACCCTAGCTCTGCCGGCACCTAGAGAAACCTAGCAAACCTATACATTTTTGAAAAGTAGACACCCAGGGAAATTCAGGATGGGGTGACTCGACTGCCTACCATCAGGTTTTGTTACCCAGAATCCCTTGCAAAGCTACGTATTTGACAAAAAAACACATTTTCCTCACATTTCTGTGGTGGAAAGTTCTGGAATCTGCGTGGATCAACCAATTTCCACCCACCCAGCGTTCCCCCAGGTCTCCCAAAAAAAATGGTACCTCACTTGCGTGGGTAGGCATAGTGGCTGCGACACGAAACAGCGCAAAACCCCACATGGTCGCACCTCAATTTCCCAGTGAAATCTTGTGCTTTTTGGACAAAGAGATACCTTTTGTTTTTCAGCCCTAGCTCTGCCAGCACCTAGGAAAACCTAGCAAACCTATACATTTTTGAAAAGTAGACACCCAGGGAAACTCAGGATGGGGTGACTCGACTGCCTACCTCTGGGTTTTGTTACCCAGAATCCCTTGCAAATCTAAGAATTTGACAAAAAACACATTTTCCTCACATTTCTGTGGTGGTAAGTCCTGGAATCTGCGTGGATCAAAAAATTTCCACCCACCCAGCGTTCCCCAAGGTCTCCTGAAAAATATGGTACCTCACTTGCATGGGTAGGCATAGTGGCTGCGACATGAAACAGCGCAAAACGCAACATGGTCGCACCTTAAAATTGGGTGAAAAAAATCACTTTTCCAAACATTTTTGCGTGGGATCTCCGTGCCGGCAAAAATGTCCTACCACCCAGCGTTCCCCTTGTTCTCCCGAGTAAAAGGATACCTCACTTGCGTGAGTGCCCCAAAGCAGAACAGGCTAAAAATGAATTTTTAAAAAGGTTCGTCAAATTAAGCACCCCCACCCCAGTCACAGGCCTTTGGCCTTTGGCCTACCCGCACAAGTGAGGTATAATTTTACTCAGGAGATCAAGGGGAACGCTGGGTGGTAGGATATTTTTGCCGGCACGGAGATCCCACGCAAAAAAGTTTGGAAAAGTGATTTTTTTACCTAATTGTAAGGTTTGCCAGGTGTTCTGGGTAGGAAAACGTTGGGGGACCCACGCATGTCATACCTCCCTGGACTCCCTTGGGTGTCTAGTTCTCAGAACTGTTTGGGTTTGGTAGTTTCCAAAGGTGCCCGCCGAGTCCCGGTCCAAAAACTCATTCCCCCCCCCCAAAAAAAGAAGGTAATGTTGCTATTGGTTATTTTAATTTCTCCACCGTACGATTTGGACCTTTTCCTGTTGCAGCCACTATGCCTACCCAAGCAAGTGAGGTACAATTTTTATCGGGAGACCTGGGGGAACGCTGGGTGGGAGGAAATTTGTGTGAGCCCAGTGATGCCACGCTTTCCCACACAAAAAAAGTGTGAAAAAACTTTTTTTCAGCAAAAATTGAGGTTTGCAAGGGATTCTGGGTAAAGGAACGTTGGAGGATCCACGCAAGCCATACCTCCTTGGAAGCCCCCGGGTGTCTACTTTTCAGAAATGTATGGGTTTGGTAGGTTTCCCTAGATGGCCGTCTAGCACGGGGCCAAAAACCCAAGTAACCTCTCTTGCAAAAGCTGGTGGTATTGACATTCAATACCACCAGCTTTTGCAAGAGGGGTTACCTGGGTTTTGGGCCCCGTGCTAGACGGACTTCTGCAACCTGACCCCAAACAGTCACCGGTTCAGTGCTTTCATCATGTATTGTAGTCAACATGTAGACATCTCTCCTGTCTGAAAACTTCACAGCTAGAAGCTCCTCACAACGCAATGCACTGCACTGTCCCCGAGCAAGCTTTCGACAAACAAGTTCTTTTAGGAAACCTTTACGGTTTGAGCGGATTGTGCCACAAGCAACAGTGTCCACTTTGGCCAATTCCCTGAACAACAGCACACCAGTGTAGAAGTTATTGACATACAAATGATGGCCTTTGTTAAAAAATCCACGACCAAGTTCCCACACAATTTTCTCAGTCACTCCAAAAGTCGACGGACAACCAGGGGGGTTAATCCTGGATTCCTTACCAGTGTACACCCTGAAATTAGAGACATATCCAGTCTCACTGTCACACAGCATATACAGTTTGATTCCATAGCGTGCCCTCTTACTAGGAATGTATTGCCGAAATACCAAGCGGCCTTTGAACAACAGCAAAGACTTATCCACTGCAATTTCTTTCCCAGGATAAAAGATCTCAGAAAATCGATCAACAAAATGATCAATGACAGGCCGAATCTTAAAAAGACGGTCACAATCAGGGTGATCTCGTGGCAAAGCAAGACTATTGTCAACAAAATGCATCATCCGAAGCAGAAGCAAATACCTATCACGACTCATGACTGCCGGAAATATAGCTGTTGCCATCAAGGGACTAGTAGACCAATATGAAGCCATTGATGGTTTCCTAAGCAAGCCCATCAAAAAAGTTAAACCCTGACACCCTGTTGCACCCCTCAATTGTGTATGGGTGCAAATGTTGCAGACAAACATGCCCTAAGGGCATGTATGTCTGCAACATGGCACTGAAGCAATTTGCATAAAATTGCTTTTTGGGGTGTTTTCGTTATTTACCACCATCTTGTAGTTGGTGGTAAATAACGAATCCTAACGTGGGATAAGCACTCATTTAAGTTCTCTCTACATTAGGAATTCGGTAATTTACCGAATCGGTATTTATGAAATCGGTAATTTACCGATTCCTTAAATTACCGATTCGGTACATTTCCGAATCGTTAATTTCGGCCCTTACATCAGAAAAGCCTATTACCGGTCGGTAACGTCCGAAATTCGTTAATTTAGTCCGTTACTGACCAGTAATAGCCTGCCTACATCTGGCCCTTAAACAAATATTGTCACTGTACAGCGCCTTCGGCATGTCAGTGCACCATGTGCCATGCACCATGTCATGCATGGCACACAGTGCACGGTAGAGGGGCACTACATGAACCCCCAGGCAAATTTTTTTCTCCGGGCTTCAACGCCCAGGGGCCCTTTTTGGGTCTACTTGCTACCCTCTTTGGGTCAAGCCATGAAAAGGTTGTCAGAAAAGAACATTGGCTGCCGCTATTCCGACTGTCGCACCATTGGGACCCATGATCCTGGTGGTGGTGTGGCCTCCGGATGCTATTGGTCCGACCGACACTATTCTAATTCGGTGGTCGCACTGACGGAAGTGTAGACGGTCGAACCGCCACTTAATGGCAGATGGAGATCCAACCACCGGCAACGTAATCGGGCCTTTAGTTGCAGAATTTGAAATCTGCCATTAACTAACTTATTAAAAGCTGATCTAAACTAGGTCTATTTGATAGCTTTGAGGTTACATCTTGTTATAATTATGGTATCAGCTTTTGCCTTATATTTTGTTGATTTTTAGAGAGAATGAAATTAGAAAGCGGTCAGAGTGTCACATGGATTCTGCTGGTAAGCAAAACAGTGCCTTGGGGTGACAGGAAGTCAGAATGTAGGGACTGTGTCTCTCTACCACATCGGTACCTGGCAGCCCACCTCTAGGCTAGCTCACAGAGCCTCACCTGTACACATATCCTTCCCAGAGTAGCATGTGATTTTGGCAAACCTAGAATATGAACCTCTGGACCCCAAAGGAACAGTGTATGCCCTTAGTAAACAAAGGAAAGACACATGAAAGTTTACAATACATTTATTAACCCCTTCGCGGCTAGTCCTTTTCCCCTCCTGTGCGAAGGCTTTTTTTGACGTTTTGGGGTAGTGCGCGCTTAGGCCCTTGTAACTTTTTGACCACATAAGGTATCCACGCCAAATTTTCGTCCTTTTCCTCCAACATCATGTGAATTCTAAAGGCGCCCAGGGTTTGTGGATTCCCTTAGAGGGGTCCCAGAAATTAACCAAAATATAGTGACATTTTTGTTTTTTTCAGAAAAATGGGAAAAACGGGCTGCAAATGAAAGCCTCTGGGTTTTTCCCTGAAAATGTTTTCAAAAAAGGGTTTGTGGGGCTGAAATCTCCATTTTCTCAGCTTTTAGGGAATGACAGTGTTTTGTCAGAGAACCGACATTTTGTCACACAGTTTTGGCATTTTTCTGGGACATAGCCTATTTCTGCTATTTTTAGAGCTTTCCACCTCCTTCCAGTTAATGGTAGAAATGAGTTTGAAAGCAATAATGGATCCTGGAAAGCTGTACATTTTCGAAAAGTAGACAAATTCTGAATTCAGAAAGGGGTCATTTGTCTAAATCCATGAAGGTTTCTTTATAGAATATTGGAATAATTGAAAATTTGTTGAAAAAAACAGCCTTTTGTCTCAACGTTTTCACCTATAACTTTTTCTAATTTTGACAGCTCTTGGAAAGCAATATACCGTTACATCCGTTAGACATTCTTGGTTGTGGGGATATATAGGACTTGTAGTTTCACCAAGAACCCGATGAACCCAGATCCAAAAACTGAGCAGCCACTTGCAATTGTATTTTTTCATTAACTGGGTATAGAGCACTTTGTCTTGGAAAATGTATACATGGAAAAATCTGTATGAAAAACACCTATGTATTTCTGAATTGGGTACAAATTATAGAGTTCAGAAACAGTATATAATAGCACATTTTCAAAATTGGAAATACTCATACTAGCATGAGATTTATTGGTCATTTTTCAAAAAGATTTTTTTTTACACAATGTCTTTCATTGAAAGGGAGAAATGCATGAAAGCTCAATTGGTAATAACAGTTGATTTACAAATCTGAATTACCCCAAATCTCCCGATAAAAACAGTACCTCACTTGTGTGGGTCGGCCATGTGCCTGCGACAGGAAACGGTGCAAAATGCAGCGTGGTCACACCTAAATTTTTCAGTTACAAATTGACCCTTTTTTGGCAAAGTGTCTACCTGTAGTTTTTGCACCCTAGCTCTGCCGGCACCTAGGGAAACCTTGCAAACCTATAAATTTTTTACAGTAGACACCCAGGGGAATTCAGTATGGGGTGACTCCACTGCCTACCACCAGGTTTTGTTACCCTGAATCCCTTGCAAAGCTAAGAATTTGACCAAAAAAAACACATTTTCCTCACATTTCTGTGGTGGAAAGTTCTGGAATCTGCGTGGATCAACAAATTTCCACCCACCCAGCGTTTCCCCAGGTCTCCCAAAAAAAATGGTACCTCACTTGCGAGGGTAGGCATAGTGGCAGCGACACGAAACAGCGCAAAACGCAACGTGGTCGCACCTCAATTTCCCAGTGAAATATTGTGCTCTTTGGACAAAGAGACTACCTTTTGTTTTTGAGCCCTAGCTCTGCCAGCACCTAGAGAAACCTAGCAAACCTATACATTTTTGAAAAGTAGACACCCGGGGAAATTCAGGATGGGGTGACTCGACTGCCTACCATCAGGTTTTGTTACCCAGAATCCCTTGCAAAGCTACGTATTTGACAAAAAAAACACATTTTCCTCACATTTCTGTGGTGGAAAGTTCTGGAATCTGCGTGGATCAACGAATTTCCACGCACCCACCCTTCCCCCAGGTCTCCCGAAAAAATGGTACCTCACTTGCGTGGGTAGGCATGGTGGCTGCGACACGAAACAGCGCAAAACGCAACATGGTCGCACCTCAATTTCCCAGTGAAATCTTGCGCTTTTTGGACAAAGAGACTACCTGTAGTTTTTGCACCCTAGCTCTGCCGGCACCTGGATAAACCTAGCAAACCTATACATTTTTGAAAAGTAGACACCCAGGGAAATTCAGGATGGGGTGAATCGACTGCCTACCACCAGGTTTTGTTACCCATACTCCCTTGCAAAGCTAAGAATTCGACAAAAAAATACATTTTCCTCACATTTCTGTGGTGGAAAGTTCTGGAATCTGCGTGGATCAACCAATTTCCACCCACACGGCGTTCCCCCAGGTCTCCCAAAAAAAATGGTACCTCACTTGCGTGGGTAGGCATAGTGGCTGCGACACGAAACAGCGCAAAACCCCACATGGTCGCACCTCAATTTCCCAGTGAAATCTTGTGCTTTTTGGACAAAGAGACTACCTTTTGTTTTTGAGCCCTAGCTCTGCCAGCACCTAGGAAAACCTAGCAAACCTATACATTTTTGAAAAGTAGACACCCAGGGAAACTCAGGATGGGGTGACTCGACTGCCTACCTCCGGGTTTTGTTACCCAGAATCCCTTGCAAAGCTAAGAATTTGACAAAAAAACACATTTTCCTCACATTTCTGTGGTGGTAAGTCCTGGAATCTGCGTGGATCAAAATATTTTCACCCACCCAGCGTTCCCCCAGGTCTCCTGAAAAATATGGTACCTCACTTGCATGGGTAGGCATAGTGGCTGTGACATGAAACAGCGCAAAACGCAACATGGTCGCACCTTAAAATTGGGTGAAAAAAATCACTTTTCCAAACTTTTTTGCGTGGGATCTCCGTGCCGGCAAAAATGTCCTACCACCCAGCGTTCCCCTTGTTCTCCCGAGTAAAAGGATACCTCACTTGTGTGAGTGCCCCAAAGCAGAACAGGCTAAAAATGAATTTTTAAAAATGTACTATTTAGGTTCGTCAAATTAAGCACCCCCACCCCAGTCACAGGCCTTTGGCCTTTGGCCTACCCGCACAAGTGAGGTATAATTTTACTCAGGAGATCAAGGGGAACGCTGGGTGGTAGGATATTTTTGCCGGCACGGAGATCCCACGCAAAAAAGTTTGGAAAAGTGATTTTTTACCTAATTGTAAGGTTTGCCAGGTGTTCTGGGTAGGAAAACGTTGGGGGACCCACGCATGCCATACCTCCAATCTAAAGAGAAAAAAAACAATACACATTAGAAGAAACAAAAACAACACACATTACAACAGGCTATGTCACAGGGTATGTCACAAATGGGGTGTCTGTCCCCAAGGGAGGAAGATTATAAATCATTATAAACGTGGGCCCCCTGGAAGCAACCCTACGGAGGGCAGAGAGGCCAAATAAAGACACAGCAGAACATACTTTTGAAAACAAATGGGCCCAAGGAAGCAACCCTTGGCCAAGGGGTCGCTCCCTATAAAAAAAAAAAAAACCTGGAGTCTAGTGGGCTTTTCTACCCCCCCCCCGCCCCCCTGGGTGCAGATCGGCCAAAAAAAGGCCGATCTGCCCCAGGGGGGGGGGGGCAGAAAAGTCTGAAAAAATATTTTATCCCCCTAAGGAAGCGACCCTTGCCCAAGGGGTCACTTCCTTTGTAAATATAATTCCTTTGTAAATATAATAATATGGACCCTGGGTCCAGATGCGGCCCAAAAAACGGCCGATCTGCCCCCAGGGGGTGCAGAAAAGTCTAAAAAAAAATTAGGGCCAATAGGAAGCAACCCTTCCCCAAGGGGTCGCTTCCTTTTCAAATACAAACAAATCCCTGGTGACTAGTGGGCTTTTCTGCCCCCCCCCCCCCGGGTGCAGATCGGCCAAATAAATGGCCGATCTGCCCCCGGGGGGGCAGAAAAGTCTGAAAATTATTATGGCCCCAAAGGAAGCGACCCTTGCCCAAGGGGTCGCTTCCTGCACAAATACATTAGCCCAAACACAATCCCTGGTGTCTAGTGGGGCATTCCTGGTGCACGATCGCGACGCTGTGCGTGATCGTGCACCAGGAATGCCCTGCATTGGGACATCAGGGGAGAGGATATACAGTTTCCTCCCACCGATGCCTCAAGGCACCAAAAACCGCCCCCCCCGCCCCACCGGAGTACCAAACACCGACCTGTCTGCTGGACGCGCTGGAAACAAATGGCTTCCAGCGCGTCCAGGAAGCGTGGGGGGGCCAGAGGGTGCCAGTGGAAAGTCTTCCGCTGCCACCCCTGCTAAAATGACCACGATCGATGCCCCAGGGGAGGAGCGCCAGCGCTCCCCCCCAGGGCTGTACTGATGACGGAGCGGTTCCGTCATCAGCACAGCCCAACCGATGCTGATGACGGAACCGCTCCGTCATCAGCATCGAAGGGGTTAAAACTATCGTAGTCTATAAAGAAGCAGATGTGCTGCGATTGGTAGCCAAAACAATCAGTTAAGTAGGTTCAGAAGCTCCTACAACAAACCTATTCGCATTTCTAAAACAGATAATTTCAGGGCTCAGCAGGACAAGGCTAAAAACTGGACCAAGAAACTGTTGGAAATTATCAAACATCAAGCTAACCACTCTACTAATCTTATCCCGGCACTCAAAACTACTGGCCCCAGTGAGGAGAACTTCTCAGCACACTTTTCAGAAAAGTCTAGGATTATTGAATGGGAGCTACAATGTGCCGCTCCTAACTTGCAGTGTTTGAGTGTCCTGCCTCTTCAGTTCCTACGGCAGTGTGTGCTCCTCTCTACCCCAGAGAGTACACTCCCAAAAACAATGCCTCTTGGAATTCCTTAAAGCTCCCGGTTTGGGAGGAGCTATTACATTCTTTGGCGTCTCTTAAACCCTCCAACAATTTCAGTGATCCACTTCCCGCTAAGCTTCCCAAAGATCTCAACTCGCCATTCTACTTCTCTGGAGCAGGATCATTCAACAATCTCTCCTACAGGGGCGGATTCCCGACTGCCTTAAGATGGGGTCCAATCACCAGCATTGTGTCTTTAGCTAAATTGCTTGAGAAATGCGTTCACACACAGCTTTGCAACCACATCGAGAAATTTCAGCTCCTTGACCTCCACCAGTCAGGCTTTAGAGTGGGGCACAGTACAGAAACAGCTCTAACTCACATCGTTGATGGCGCCTTGAGGGCACTTGACCAAGATGTTCCCTGTCTTCTGATCCTTCTTGACTTGTCCTCTGCTTTTGACACTATCAAACAAAATAACTTGATTACTCTTCTTCAACATAGGATGGGGTTATTTGGCCCTGTCTCAAATTGGTGTGTCTCTTTCCTACATAACCTTTCTCAAAGAATCAAAGTCAACCAATCACTTGCTGCCAGTACCCCGGTCTCTATTGGGGTACCTCAAGGTTCTGCACTCTCGCCCACGCTCTTCAATCTCTTCTTGAAACCTCTTACTGTTATTCTGAACTGCGTTAGCATTCATTAACATATGTACGTGGATAACACTCAACTGTATTTGAAAATTTCCTCTCCAGATGACATTAAACCGCTTAATGGTGCGCTTAAAAAAACTCAACAATGGCTAATGCATAATTATCTGTTACTAAATACCTGAAAAACAGAATTTCTCCTGATTATCCCCCGTAACCACTCGGCACCTATGCAAAACTGGATCAAACAACTTTAGCACTCAACTGCACCCCTCATATTGTTGACTCTGCTTGCTCTTTAGGCGTCACCCTGGACAAATACCTAAATATGCAAGCGTACATCAGTACCACCATTAGGAGTACCAATCATCAGCTCAACACTCTTAGGAAAATCAAGCCTTTCTTACCCCCTGAGGACATCCAGTCAGCAGTCCAATCCCTATTTATCTCACAATTGGAATATGGTTTGGTGACCCTAGTGTGGCTTCCTAAGACTAGGTTAGCTCCGCTAAGAGCTACTTTGAACACCTCTGCCCGACTCATCACGGACTCCAGAAAGCATGATCATATCACACCTAACTTAATTCAACTTAACTGGCTTTCCATTGAAGCAAGGATCTGCTTCAAGGTAGCCTGTCTGATGCATAAAGCTATTCACTTCAACACCCCTGTTTAGCTGGCAAAAAAACTTGAGCTCTCTGGCTCTAGTAGGAACTTAAGAAACTCTAATACTCTACTACTAAAACCTCCTACGTTCAACACAAGAAAAACGTACAAAAGTGCCTTCTCTGGGCTTGCTCCAAGAATTGGGAATGCCCTTCCGCCGGAGATCAAATCCAACCCCTCGACTGCTTCATGTGAAAAACATGTCAAATGGCTACTCTTGAATGAACTTCATCAGCAATAGCCTCAAAGATATTTACAAGTCACTTCCTTCTCTTGCTTGACAATCGTTTTACATTGTGTTTCAAATTGGATTTTGTTGTCCTTTTGACATAGTGCTCTGCTAAAACTTCACTGCCCCTACTAGTAGGGCTGTTCCTTGTTGATCACTTGCTACTTCGTCTTCCCCGTGCACCCACATGCACTTTTTATGTTTCAGGTACTTCTTATGTCTCCTTACTGTATTGTACTCATGCTGTTTCCTCGTGCCAACGTTTGTTACTTTGAACAGCGCTTTGATACACTTTTGGGTCTTGTTTGGCTTCATAAAACTTTTCCAATAAATAAATAAGTAAGTAAAGCAAAGAAATCAACATAACTAGCAGACTGTATACAATGGCAAACCCAACCATGGAAAACTATCTATCTGTCTAGGCCTATTCTTACTGTGTAATCAAAGGGATATATCAGTGATTTCTGGGATTAGCAGCAGACCCATACCTAGCGTATGTTCATTCCAGGACTTTTGAAAGTGGGTCTCCTCCTCTACACAAATCCATCAGCTTGAGTCCACATAGGCAGGATAGTCTCAGACTGCTTCCCCATCGTGAGGGGAACTAGACAGGGTTACCAGTTGCCCCTGCTGATTTTCACCCTAGCAAGGAAGCCCCTGGTGTTCCTACTTTGGGCGTGGGTCTGGAACTAGGCCTCAAAATCGCAAATCACTGACACATAATATTGTTATATGCAGATGACGCGCTTGTGTATCTCCGTAATGACCCCGACATTCTTCCCCTTCTGATGGCCTCCCGGAATGATTTCCATAGGATATCAGGCATCTGAAGGAATTGAGGGAAGTCTTGCTTGTTGCCGTACATACCTTTATCCGACACACAATCGGCATCACAACCTGAAGCCAGGATGCAGTGGCAACTGGATAACTTCAAACAGTTGGCAGTCAACATTTACCAAAGGATAACAACCTCCTTGAAGGGAATCTAAGTAAACCTGTGATGGCAATTAGATGCTCATTACCCTTCTGTTCTTCACTGCCCTTGTGCCCAATCAGCAGAATAGCCATCTCCAAGATGTTAGTCCGCCCCTGCCTGTTATACTTTTTGCGGCACTACTGGTAATGTTCCCTAAGTCTTTCTTCATAGATCTGTGCTCCTGACTAACAATGTTGATATGCGGAGAAGGCAGAAGTAGGGTGTCCCTGGTGAAACTCCATGCATCACCACTGGAGGGGGCGTAGAGGCCCCTAACTACGAACTCTACTATGCTGCAGCCCAACGTCATAGGCTGATAAGATTGCTAGCTGACGACAGAAACCCTGAACAAATTATAGCCTCAGGTCACCTAGGCGACCCCGACATCATGAGATGGCTTATGGCACAAGGGAGGGTTGCCAATCCCAACACCATACTTGTGACAGGGGCAAAATGGGCTTGGGACACATACATTACACCACATGGCAAACTGACACCATATGCACCACAACTGCTACTTTGGACACTATCGAAGTTGCTTAAGACTCACCCAGCACCATGAAATCCACACATGACAAGAGGGGGGTATAAGCACCTGGGCGACCTATTTAATGAAGATCTATGGACCTCCCTTGGGATCTACGATCATTGGCCCAGGCAACATCTTACTGCAATGTGCAATGTAGTCCTGAATATAGCATAACTGGGGCCATGGGCACAAAGAGCCAGCGGTCTTGGCGGAACTATAAGTATTGATTACACATAGAAATCAATGTAAGACTAACACAACACTATACACAGCACTGGCAGTGGAGAGAGCCACCAACCTGCCACACCTGCGATGGTGGCAGACAGACCACTTACAATTAGAGATCACAGATAGCACACATGGACGAAATGTCTGACAGCGTTAAAACTGTCCCCAAAAATGGAAGAATAAAATCAACACATCTTAATTAATCACACCATGCCTATCTGACCCCAAAAAGCGTTTTGGGCAAATGTATAAAGATGCAATCCATAGATACCCAAGATGCACAACACCAAAGGCAGATTTTCTACACCATCGTCAGTCACTGCACGGAAGTCTCTAGCTTGATAGACATCACTGGAGCACTAATCCTTAGAGACCCAATTGCCTACCTGCCAAGCCCAGCGAATCGCACCAAAAAGACCAAACTACTATGGGGTTTTGTTGACTTACCGAAATGCCATATAGTAATGTCCAAGAAAGCGCCAATAGCGTCCGGTATCATAGTTTGGCTACAAGAGGGCCAAAAATGGAGAGCAGTGCTACAGGCGCTCCAACCCACAGCACAAGGGAGGCAACTGAATGAACGATAAAGGCATGGAATGGATGCCTAGAAAAGGTAAAGGCCAAAACCGACATACGTCCCTAAGAAGCAGCCAAGATTTGCAGAGGCAAACTCCAGCATAGTCATATGTGCCAACAACACAGATGAGTACCTATAATGCATCCTGTAGATCTCAATGAAGAGGGGGTAAGGCGGTTTCAGCCGGTCAGACTAATATCCCACCACAAAAGGGATCATAATTCAAATGTACGCAGATATCAATCAATCAATCAACAGAATTTGTATAGCGTGCTACTCACCCGTTAGGGTCTCAAGGCACTGAGGAGGGGGGGGGTCGCTACTGCTCGAACAGCCAGGTCTGGAGTTGTTTCCTGAAGTAGAGATGGTCCAGGGTCAGCCGTAGGTGAGTGGGGAGGGAGTTCCATGTCTTGGCTGCCGGGTAGGAGAAGGATCTTCCTCCGATTGTGGATTTGCGGATTCGTGGGACGGAGGCGAGGGCGAAGCTGGCGGAACGGAGCTGGCGGGTGGGTGTGTAGAATGTGAGTCGGCTGTTGAGGTATGTTAAAAGTAGCGTTGTTACACTAGAGCTATTTATCCTGTACCACTATTCTTGATTATCCTTGCGAATACACAGGGGCTAACCCCCATGATTGCTGCATTAAAATACTGTTGACTGCAATGAGGCCATTGGCCAGTGTTGTATAGGACCACCTCAAATTGTCGTTCTTGAACATAAATAAAATTTAAAAGATAAAAAGGACGTGTTATTTTGCACTTAATTCTAGCACATATTTGGGACATCAAATTTCAGAGTATGGTATTTTACTTAAGAAATAATTGATGGAAGCCATCAAGGAAGCTCCCACTCCAACATCTAAAGATGATATCAGATCTTTTCTCGTGTTAGCAGAATCTTACGCTAAATTTGTTAAAGATTTTGCAACCAAAACTTTTGAGATAAGACAATTGCTTATGAATTCTAGAATGTTGAGCAGAATATTCATCAAAATTGCTTTGATCGTATTGAAAATGACATTTGTACTGTCATTTGTTTACTGGGATTTTATCCATAACATAACAGGTGTTTTGGTAAAGCGCACGTTCAACCCTAACGGGGTATCTTGGCGCTGAATAACAGATGTTTATTGTTATCCAACTCAATGGTACTCATTTTATCGATCTCAGATGAATGAAAGGCTGAGTGGACATGCCGGGATTTGAACCTGTAACCATGAGATTGAACACAGGCCCCTGCAGTGGATGCATCAGTCCACTGAGCCACCAGACCCAGGGGCCACAACCATTAGAACCACTTACAGTATAAGACGGGACTTTGGTGTAGTTCTTTCCCAAATTGGGGAAAATTCCCAAGAATACACAACCTTGTTTGCTTCATGGTAACTTTCTCCTACTTAGAAAAAATTATTTACTACAGAGAGAGAAATGTTAGTGTGTGTGTGGTATTGACAAATTGTAGTAATATATTTGGGTTCCGAATTGTTAACTGTACAGACTGTAGGAGAGTAGGGTCTGCAATCCTATGATCACCCCAGATTTTTTGCTTTTTGCTTCACTGGTTTACGACTTCTCTGGCTGTGGGCCTGCTAATCAGACCCACAGCCTTGCTGTTCTCTCACTAAATTGACACGTGTACCTTAGGTGCATTTACCAATTGGTACTGGGCCACCTTATCAGACCCCGTAACTCAGGGCATAGGTGTACCCAGGGCCTACCAGGGGCTGCAGCATGTATTATACCACCCCTGGCTGGCCATCTAAATCTGACACAACTGGCTGCATGACAGCTGGGGCAAGGTGGTGTAATCACCCCTCGCTTTAGATATAGTATACCTATATCTAACCCTAAAATGGACACACAGATTCCTATCAGTCACTCCTATGGCAGGCCTTGACAATCCTGAAGGCAGAGTGCTTGGAATCGTGTGAGATGGTGCTCTGGCATGAGCTGAGCCCGTTTGCAGCTTGCGGAACCAAGTCCTAATAGCTGTTCCATGATAACGCATACCATATACTCTTAAGTGCATTATAATCCTCGCGGTTATATGCCAACTCTGGTATCGCTTTATCAAAACATGTCGAGTAAGGTGTCATACGAATTGGAATACTAACCCCTCACCAATTCTGGTTACGGGGTTAGCATTCCACCCTTCTAGAGGGACACGACATGTATGTAACTGTGAACGCCGGTTAAAGTTAACTCGAGCCTCAGCATCACAAAATGGATGCCGCCACCACAGACACAAGTCTGGCCTCCTCCTGCTGGGAGTCCTTCCAGCGAGGGAGGCTTGGACAAAGGGTTTCCTGTCAGGGGCGGTGCTAGCACCATTCCAGACAGGGTTTTATGTATCCTGGGTAGGCAGGACTTTAGAGGAAGGTGACTGCAAGTGGCACCCCAGTGCTCACTATGCATCTGCCAGCTAGAACCAGTTCCAGGGGCACACCAGCCCCTGAGCTGGGGAAAGTCCGGCATGGGAGAGGGGTGTAACCACCCCCCTTCCTGGTCCCACCCATGGGCAGGACCTAGTCGCGTGCCAGCCCCTTTTCCTAGTATAAAGATAGGAGCGGGCCCCCTTCCAAATTAGATCATCTTTGAATCCTGAAACTACTTTCTACGAAAGGAACTCAAGACTTCTTCTCAAGATTTCTCCCTTGTGACTAAGGAGTAGTCACCCTGCAACCGCAGGCACCATCTAAGAACACTGCGGTTTGCTGCACGTCCTTCCTCCGAAATCCGACCGACCAGCACGACGAGACCCGGCTTTCCTGGCACCTCTGACCTCTACCTACATCTTCAGCCCAGCTGAGATCCGTGGGTGTGACGAGACCTCGAGGGACCGGCCATCTTTAGAACTGCACAACGCTTATCCAGCACGACCGCTGAGGGATCCTCGAGTGAGTGCTTTGGGGTTCGAGAAGCCCTGACCCTGAGCAGCTCCAGCACCGAAGTCCAGCCCCCCAGCATCCACCAGATCTGCGTGGGGCCCTTCTGCTCGTTGCTGCTCACCGCGTTGTCCGGCTACGTGCCTGCTGGCTTGTGGCCCTCTTGACGACGCTCCACGACGACAACACCGCTGGTCTGGTTGCTCCAGACTGGCCCTTACTCCCCTTCAACAGAGCAGCACCCCGGACCCTCCTGGTCCACTCCAGACGCCATTTTAAGTCCACCGCCTGGGCTTGCATTTGCCAAGACTTGTTGCCCCAATCCTGGGTCCAGCGACGTCGACAGCAGATACCATCGTGGGACAGCTCGCACCTCCATCCTGGTCGCCGACAACGCCTCCTGGTCCGTGAGACTGCAGAGCCCAGCGTCGCCCACTCACCTGGTCGAGGTGACTCCATCCGGTGCCATCCTGGTGCCCATCTAATCACTGGCTAGTGATTCAGAACTTGGTCCCCTCTGCTTACAGGTGTCTTCCATCTTCGATCCAGGCTTGGATCCCTCCGAATCTCTTCACTGGTCGCCTGCCAGCAACTTCTTCTTTCAGGCTCCATAGACTGCAACGAGGATTCCCGACGTCTCTCCAGACCTATGCATCCGCAGCCCCTGGGCTAGGTAAACTCAGCATTTCGGTGCTCCAGCATAGCTTTGCTATCCAAGGGTCCAGATCCTTTTTAGTTTCAGCTCTACCTAGTCGGATTCGTCCGATAACACTAACTTTACGAAATCTAGCATCCATAGACTTTGTCCCGCATCCCGCGTGAGAGTGCACACTCTGCACCCGATCTCCCTAGGCCTCCTGCTAGTAATCTGAAGGTTCAGTAGTCAAGTCCTAGCGATCCCAAAGCCTATTAGAGTAGTACTTACCTGCTAGTAATTTTGCATTCCACTTTTAGAGTATATGGTTTTTCGTGCCCCTCGGGCATTTGTGTAAATTGTGCGACTTTGCGTATTTTCTTAAGAGCTTTCAATTGTGCTTAGCGCCCTGTCCTCATAAAGAGTCCAGGGCTGTTGTGTTCTAAATAAATATACTTTATTTTCATAACAACTTGTGTGGTGTCCTTTCACTTGGTGTTCAAGGGGTATATGTGATGGTATAACAGCTGGCTTAACACGCCCTCTAGAGTTTAGCCTAAAGACTGCTCTTGTCCATGCTACTAGGATAGCTGGTCTACGGTTGACTTACAACCAATCATCAATAAGGGTCGTTTGGAATGATACACAGTGATCACTAGAATAGTGAGCACTACATATCAGGCCAACTTCTCACATTGGTGAGCAGCGGTTGGGATTTGAGCTTGCTGTTGTTTTACCACACGTATCCTAAGAATATCATTGTGAAAGATCACATAAGTACCCAGGTACATATAACTAAGCTTAGAATACTCTGAGTTCTACTGAACCAGCTGTTGTAGTTCAACAGAGCCCAGCACACCCTGACTACAACTCTTAGCAAGGGATCAGTAGGCAAACAAATAGTGTAGGTTGGTGCATCACTTACACCACACTAGAAGCATGTTGGACAAAGGAGGGAACTCAGAAGCCCCCCTTGTGTCAGTGGACCCTCCACAGGTCACTTCACGATATGCTGCTCTTAGCTTCCAGGAGATGAGACAAATCTGTACATCCAGGAAGCTAAAACAGGGTTCTAACCCTACCATTCCCTTTCTGATTGGTCTCTTAGAGACTAATGATGCCAGGAGGACTGCCAACACAGATCCTTCTCATCCAGATGGGAATATGCCCCCCTTGGAGGGAACCCTTCGGGACCCTGACCTCCAAAACAATGGAACAGTGAGTGAAGGTGAGGAGGAGGATCAGGAGTTCTCAGAGGATGAGGCAGACAAAGGTCAGGTAGAAGTCAGTAGACTCACTAGGACCAACTTAAGTAGGCATGAGAATGGACTTGGGGGACCCCCAGGGCCACTCTCAGGCGGACTTAACATTGGGAATGGACGAGTTAGGTCTCTATCCAGAGGCTCTAACAGATCCATTCGAACCAATGGCTCTCAGACCTCTTCTCATAGAGGGATGTCATCCCCTAAGAGGAGAGAGCATGAAGCAAAGATGAGGGAAGCCAATCTGAGGATTGAAAGGGAAGAACTTGCCCTGGCCAAAGAGAGGCTTGCCTTTGCTAGAGAGCAAAAGTTAAGTGGGCTAGATCCCACTGGTGGCAACATTCTCCCAAGAGAAAAAGACAGGAGTTTAGATACTAGACACCTGAGTAAGATAGTGCCCCCCTTTAAACAAGGGGATGATATCCACAAATGGATAACTGCTTTGGAGAGGGCCTGCACTGTACAGTCCGTCCCCCAGAGTCAGTGGGCAGCTGTCTTGTGGCTCTCCTTTGAAGGCAAAGGTAGAGATAAGCTCCTCACTACTAGAGCTGAGGATGCTAACAATTACCAAGTCCTGAAAAGTACACTGATAGATGGGTTTGGCCTAACCACTGAGCAGTACAGGTTGCTGTTCAGGGATACCCAGAAAACTCAGTCTCAGGATTGGTCTGATTTTGTAGATTGTGCCACTAAGGCTTTGGAGGGCTGGTTGCTGGGAAGTAAGGTTACTGATTATACAGGATTGTACAATCTGATCATGAGGGAACAGATTTTAAACAATTGTCAGAAGCAGTTGTTGCATCAGCACCTTGTTGACTCTGATCTGACCTCTCCCCAAGAATTGGAAAAGAAGGCAGACAGATGGGTCAGAACAAGGGTTAAGCAGAACCAGGGCCAGAACCAGGGTGGTCAGAAGAAAGCAGACCAGAAGGTTAATAATACCAAAGGTGAACAAAATGGCCAGAAGTCTTCGACAGGTCCCCAACAAACCAAAGAGGGTGGGGGTCAGGCTTCCCAGAAGAAGAAGACTCAAGAAGGCCAGTCTAAAAGGTGGTGCCAGTACTGTAAAAGTAAAACTCACTGGTTTAGTGAGTGCACCATGAAAGGAGGGCAAACTCCTGCCACTGCAGCCCCTAAGGCACCTGCACCCCCTAGTACAGTCAGCAGTGGTAGTGCACCTCCCAAGGGATTAGTTGGGTTAACCTTGGGTTCTGAGGGGTATGACAACTTAGTTGGCACACTCACTCAGGCTGTCCTTGTCTGTACAGGCGATGTGGATATATCCCCTGATGCCAGTCCCAATACTTTGGGAAAATACAGACAGACGCCTTTTATCAATGGCAAGATGGCTCAGGCCTACAGGGACACTTGTGCCAGTGTCACAATGGTGACACCTAACTTTGTGGACCCTGGATAGATCATGCTAGGTCCAGAGTACCTAGTGACCAATGCCAGCAATGTCACTACCCACCATAGTATGGCAATTGTTGATTTCTCCTGGGGAGGGGTAAGTGGCCAAAAGAAGGTTGTTGTTAGTTCAGACCTCCCAGTTGAATGTTTGTTGGGCAATGATTTGGAGTCATCCCTATGGTCAGAAGTGGAGCAGAGGACTCACATGGAAATGTTAGGCTTGCCAGCACATGTGCTTGCTGTGACTAGGTCACAGGCCAGAAGATGCCCCACTGAACAGGTGCTGGATCCTGGAACAATGGACCAGACACCTTCCAAGAAGAAGAGCAGTAGGGTTAAGGCATTGCCTTACCCCTTGCCCCAGGTTGTGGATCAAGTCTCAGAGGAGGCTGACCTCAAAGAGCTGAGGGAAACTGAGCCTAAAGAACTTGAACCTGATCAGGTTGAGTTTCTGGGTTCAGGGGGGCCCTCCAGAGAAGTCCTGGGGAAGGCACAGTTAGACTGCCCTTCCCTTGAACCCCTCAGACAGCAGGCTGCTGCTGAGACTGCAGGGAACGCCACAGGTGCCCACAAGGTATACTCAGAAGATGGACTCCTGTACTCTGAGTCAAGAGACCCCAAACCTGGTGCAACCAGGAGGCTGGTCATCCCCTTGTCTCTGAGAGGTTTCATTCTCACCTTGGCCCATGAGATTCCCCTTGCAGGACACTTAGGCCAGAATAAGACTTGGGACAGAATTGTCTCACACTTTCACTGGCCTCACATGAATGAAGATACCAAGGAGTCTTGTCGCTCCTGTGTCACTTGCCAAGCCAGTGGTAAGTCAGGTGGCACAACAAAGGCCCCCCTTATACCAATGCCTGTGGTGGGGGTGCCCTTTGAAAGAGTGGGGATTGACATTGTTGGTCCAATGGAACCCCAGACAGCATCAGGGCACAAGTTTATACTGGTGGTGGTGGACCATGTCACCAGGTATCCTGAAGCTATTCCCCTTAGGACCACTACAGCACCTGTTTTGGCAAGAGCCCTAGTTGGAGCGTTCTCCAGAGTGGGCTTCCCTAAGGAGGTTGTCTCTGACAGAGGTGCAAACTTCATGTCAGGATATCTGACTGCTATGTGGAAGGAATGTGGTGTCAACTACAGGTTCACTACACCCTATCATCCACAATGCAATGGGCTTGTTGAAAGGTTCAACAGGACCCTAAAAGGGATGATTCATGGACTACCTGAAAAGCTCAGGCGTAGATGGGATGTCCTGATACCCTGCCTTTTGTTTGCTTACAGATAGGTCCCACAGAAGGGGGTTGGCTTCAGCCCTTTTGAACTTCTGTATGGGCATCCTGTGAGAGGACCCCTATGTTTGGTGAAGGAAGGATGGGAGAGACCTCTCAAAAAGCCTGCAACCAACATAGTGGACTATGTACTTGGTCTCCGCTCCAGGATGGCTGAGTATATTGAAAAGGCTTCTAAAAACCTTGAGGCAAGCCAAGAACTCCAAAAAGCTTGGCATGACCAAAAGGCTGTCCTGACTGTGTACAAGCCTGGACAGAAGGTGTGGGTGTTGGAGCCAGTGGCCCCAGCAGCACTCAAAGACAAATGGTCTGGGCCCCACACAATCCTTGAGCAAAAGGGAGAGGTCACCTACCTGGTGGACCTTGGAACTCCCAGGAGCCCCCACAGGGTGCTCCATGTGAACAGGCTCAAAGCATATGTTGACAGGAAGGACATGAGCTTGCTCATGGCCACAGATGAGGGACAGGAGGAGGAGAGTGACCCTCTCCCAGACCTGCTCACTCAGAATCCTGATGATGGATCAGTAGATGGTGTTGTCTTTTGTGGCAGCCTCTCTAACCATCGACAGAAGGATTGCAAACAAGTTCTTCAATCCTTCAGACATATGTTCTCTCTGACACCCAGTCAAACCAATTGATGTACCCATGAGGTTGACACTGGTGACAGCCTGCCAGTCAAGAGTAAAATCTACAGGCAGCCTGATCATGTTAGAGACTGCATTAAGACAGAAGTGCAGAAAATGTTGGAGCTGGGAGTCATTGATCCCTCAGATAGCCCTTGGGCTAGTCCAGTAGTTCTAGTGCCAAAGCCTCACACCCAGGGTGGTAAGAAAGAGATGGGGTTTTGCGTAGACTACAGAGGCCTCAATGCAGTCACTAAGACTGATGCCCACCCAATACCAAGGGCAGATGAACTTATAGATAGATTGGCTTCTGCCAACTACTTAAGTACATTTGACCTGACAGCTGGGTATTGGCAAATCAGGTTAGCCGAGGATGCCAAGCCCAAGGCAGCATTTTCTACCCCTGGTGGGCATTATCAGTTTGTGGTAATGCCCTTTGGTTTGAAAAATGCACCTGCCACCTTCGAAAGGCTGGTGAATCAAGTTCTCACTGGGCTGGATGACTTCTGTGCAGCATATCTAGATGATATAGCTGTCTTTAGTTCCACCTGGGAGGATCACCTGGTCCACCTGAGGAAAGTGTTAGAGGCACTGCAAGCAGCAAGTCTCACTATCAAGGCCACAAAGTGCCAGATAGGGCAGACACAGGTTGTATACCTGGGCCACCTTGTAGGTGGAGGCCAGGTTCAGCCACTGGAGAGCAAGATACAATCCATCAAGGAGTGGGCTCCTCCAACCACCCAGACTCAGGTTCGAGCTTTCTTGGGCCTGACTGGTTATTACAGGAAATTTGTCAAAAATTATGGATCAATTGTGACTCCACTTAATGAACTGACAAGTAAAAAGATGCCAAAGAAAGTTCAGTGGACAGCAGGCTGTCAAAAAGCATTCGATGACCTAAAGCAGGCCATGTGCACAGCACCTATCCTAAAGAGTCCAGACTACTCCAAACCATTCATTGTCCAAACAGATGCTTCTGAGTTGGGTGTGGGAGCTGTTCTATCTCAGCTGAATTTTGATGGTCATGACCAGCCCATTGCTTTTATAAGCAGAAGGCTGACCCCCCGAGAAAAATTGGTCAGCTATTGAGAGGGAGGCCTTTGCTGTGGTTTGGGCCCTGAAGACACTGAGGCCATACTTGTTTGGCACTCATTTCAAGATTCAGACCGACCATAAGCCCCTCTTGTGGCTAAATCAGATGAAGGGTGAAAACCCCAAACTGCTTAGGTGGTCCATTTCCCTACAGGGGATGGATTTTACAGTGGAGTATAGACCTGGCACTGATCATGGCAATGCAGATGGGCTCTCCAGGTATTTCCACTTAGAGCAAGAAGACTCACCTGGTCAAGGTTAGTTTATTGTACCAATGTTTGGGGGGGGGTCATGTAGGAGAGTAGGGTCTGCAATCCTATGATCACCCCAGATTTTTTGCTTTTTGCTTCACTGGTTTACGACTTCTCTGGCTGTGGGCCTGCTAATCAGACCCACAGCCTTGCTGTCCTCTCACTAAATTGACACGTGTACCTTAGGTGCATTTACCAATGGGTACTGGGCCACCTTATCAGACCCTGTAACTCAGGGCATAGGTGTACCCGGGGCCTACCAGGGGCTGCAGCATGTATTATGCCACCCCTGGCTGGCCATCTAAATC
Source organism: Lissotriton vulgaris (assembly GCF_964263255.1). Classification (NCBI taxonomy): domain Eukaryota; kingdom Metazoa; phylum Chordata; class Amphibia; order Caudata; family Salamandridae; genus Lissotriton; species Lissotriton vulgaris. The sequence goes on along the minus strand of NW_028244385.1, from coordinate 226,081 downwards.
TGATGCAACTGACTGCACGACAGCTGGGGAAAGGTGGTGTAATCACCCCTCGCTTTAGATATAGTATACCTATATCTAACCCTAAAATGGACACACAGATTCCTATCAGTCACTCCTATGGCAGGCCTTGACAATCCTGAAGGCAGACTGCTTGGAATCGTGTGAGATGGTGCTCTGGCATGAGCTGAGCCCGTTTGCAGCTTGCGGAACCAAGTACTAATAGCTGTTCCATGATAACGCATACCATATACTCTTAAGTGCATTATAATCCTTGCGGTTATATGCCAACTCTGGTATCGCTTTATCAAAACATGTCGAGTAAGGTGTCATACGAATTGGAATACTAACCCCAAGCCAATTATGGCGACGGGGTTAGCATGTATCTACAACAAGAGAGAAAGGGAAAGAAGGCTGCTCTCCTACCCCTTAGTATGAATGCCTATAATCAACAAAAGAGCGCCCTAGACACTATCATCTTAAAGAACTCTATTCTTCTGTGCAGACTAAGTGAAAGCCCTAATTTTTAAGAGAGTGGTCAGGTTGGTACAAAATCATGTGAAGGGAAAGGGGAAATTAATTATTTCCTAAAAGAACCCTCACTCACCCTAGAGGTGACATGCTTCATCATAGGGTTTGTTCACAGGGGGGGCTGACTATCCCCTCCTGTGTGCTACCACGCCTGCAAGTGCAGCGGAGCAGGTATGTGTGAAAAGGTGGTGATCAGTGCAAAAAGTGTGTGTGGTTAAAAGATCACAACTGTGCCTCAACAGACTTTATTCGGGGCCAGTTGTTTCACATTAAAAATTGACATGGTCACTGGATGTTTTAATTTTAGTCCAGGGACATCAATAGGTGACTGGTCAACATGTTTCTGCTGTAAAAACGCTCAAGTCAGCTCAGCTTTCTTCAGGACCAAAACATTTTATAAATAAATAACACAATCCTACGGGGGTCCAAGCACGCTAAGGCCTGCCCACACCGTTAGGACATGAAAAGTGAGGAAGAAATAACAAATTTATACTATCCTCTGGATAACTCACGGTTTACCCATCCAACTCCTGTTAATCATCAGGCGTTGTATAATGCTCGTTTTAGTGAACCGCTACATGGGCTCAGTGGGAACAGCAGATCTTCACTCGCTGTCAGGATTTCAGACCGCGAGACTCGCCGCCTTTCAACCTACTCGGTTGCTCCCACGGACCCGAAACGGGGTTAGCATTCCACCCTTCTAGAGGGACACGACATGTATGTAACTGTGAACCCCGGTTAAAGTTAACTCGAGCCTCAGCATCACAAAATGGATGCTGCCACCACAGACACAAGTCTGACCTCCTGCTGCTGGGATTCCTTCCAGCGAGGGAGGCTTGGACAAAGGGTTTCCTGTCAGGGACGGTGCTAGCACCATCCCAGACAGGGTTTTGTGTATCCTGGGTAGGCAGGGCTTTAGAGGAAGGTGACTGCAAGTGGCACCCCGGTGCTCACTATGCATCTGCGGGCTAGAACCAGTTCCAGGGGCACACCAGCCCCTGAGCTGGGGAAAGTCCGGCATGGGAGAGGGGTGTAACCACCCCCCTTCCTGGTCCCACCCATGGGCATGACCTAGTTGCGTGCCAGCCCCTTTTCCTAGTATAAAGATAGGAGCAGGCCCCCTTCCAAATTAGATCATCTTTGAATACTGAAACTACTTTCTACGAAAGGAACTCAAGACTTCTTCTCAAGATTTCTCCCTTGTGACTAAGGAGTAGTCACCCTGCACCCGCAGGCACCATCTAAGAACACTGCAGTTTGCTGCACGTCCTTCCTCCGGAATCCGACCGACCAGCACGATGAGACCCGGCTTCCCTGGCACCTCTGACCTCTACCTACATCTTCAGCCCAGCTGAGATCCGTGGGTGTGACGAGACCTCGAGGGACCGGCCATCTTCAGAACTGCACAACGCTTATCCAGCACGACCGCCAAGGGATCCTCGAGTGAGTGCTTTGGGGTTCGAGAAGCCCTGACCCTGAGCAGCTCCAGCACCGAAGTCCAGCCCCAGAGCATCCACCAGATCTGCGTGGGGCCCTTCTGCTCGTTGCTGCTCACCGCGTTGTCCGGCTACTTGCCTGCTGGCTTGTGGCCCTCTTGACGACGCTCCACAACGACAACACCGCTGGTCTGGTTGCTCCAGACTGGCCCTTGCTCCCCTCCAACAGAGGAGCACCCCGGACCCTCCTGGTCCACTCCAGACGCCATTTTAAATCCACCGCCTGGGCTTGCATTTGCCAAGACTTGTTGCCCCAATCCTGGGTCCAGCGATGTCGACAGCAGATACCATCGTGGGACAGCTCGCACCTCCATCCTGGTCGCCGACAACGCCTCCTGGTCCGTGAGACTGCAGAGCCCAGCGTCGCCCACTCACCTGGTCGAGGTGACTCCATCCGGTGCCATCCTGGTGCCCATCTAATCACTGGCTAGTGATTCAGAACTTGGTCCCCTCTGCTTACAGGTGTCTTCCATCTTCGATCCAGGCTTGGATCCCTCTGAATCTCTTCACTGGTCGCCTGCCAGCAACTTCTTCTTTCAGGCTCCATAGACTGCAACGAGGATTCCCGACGTCTCTCCAGACCTATGCATCTGCAGCCCCTGGGCTAGGTAAACTCAGCATTTCGGTGCTCCAGCATAGCTTTGCTATCCAAGGGTCCAGATCCTTTATAGTTTCAGCTCTACCTAGTCGGATTCGTCCGATAACACTAACTTTACGAAATCTAGCATCCATAGACTTTGTCCCGCATCCCGCGTGAGAGTGCACACTCTGCACCCGGTCTCCCTAGGCCTCCTGCTAGTAATCTGAAGGTTCAGTAGTCAAGTCCTAGCGATCCCAAAGCCTATTAGAGTAGTACTTACCTGCTAGTAATTTCGCATTCCACTTTTAGAGTATATGGTTTTTCGTGCCCCTCGGGCATTTGTGTAAATTGTGCGACTTTGCGTATTTTCTTAAGAGCTTTGAATTGTGCTTAGCGCCCTGTCCTCATAAAGAGTCCAGGGCTGTTGTGTTCTATATAAATATACTTTATTTTCATAACAACTTGTGTGGTGTCCTTTCACTTGGAGTTCAAGGGGTATATGTGATGGTATAACAGCTGGCTTAACACGCCCTCTAGAGTTTAGCCTAAAGACTGCTCTTGTCCATGCTACTAGGATAGCTGGTCTACGGTTGACTTACAACCAATCATCAATAAGGGTCGTTTGTAATGATACACAGTGATCACTAGAATAGTGAGCACTACATATCAGGCCAACTTCTCACACAGACCACAAACCACTTACTTAAAATACTCACCACAGCTGGAATGGAGAAAACTACACTTAGGCTAGCCATGTTCTTCTTACAGTTGTTGGATTACACTTACAAGATACAACATTTACCAGGCTCTAGGAATAAAGTTTCAGATTATATGAGTTGAGCCCTCTTAAATGTTGAATGTTTAGAAAATGAACAATGGCAAGATGTGTGTGTGTGTGGCAGTGAGGGAAGAGGGAAACACTGACGTCATTACCAAGGAACAATGGTTAAACTGGTTATGAGACAGATGAGAATTTATGTCAAGTAAGGGAATACATGTTGAATGTTTGGACTGACAAGAAATATGTGAGAGCGGACATAAGAACTTTCTGGGAAACAAAGGATGAATTGTCATGGGAAGATGATGGATTTCAGAGTTATTCCACCCCAAGCGCTAAGACGAAAAGTGTTTTTGCACATGAAGGACATCATTACAAGTAAGAGGAAAAAGAAATTACATTATTGTTGGCCAGGCGTGGACTTAGAGAGTGAACGATTTGTGCATGAGTGCATTAAATGCTTATATGCTGATAAAAGTTTTGTGAATTTTAGGCCACCCTTGTCCCAACTTGAATGCCCTGACAGACCTTGGATGCCTTTGCCATTGACATTGTAGGGCCACTACACTATCAAAAAAGGATTGCCCAATATATTCTTGTGTTGTTTGATTTGTTTTCAAAATGGCATGAGGTGAGTGTTGTGAAAGTGGACTCAAAGACAGTGGTGAAATTCCTGGATGAGATATTTCAGCATGAAGATATTTCTAAATCAATACTAAGTGACAATGGTGTTCCAGGGAGTTGGAACTAATCCCACATGTAACCGCACTTCGTTATACCATCCCACCAGTAATGGTACTAAAGAACATTTTAATAGAGTGCTGGTGGGAAGTATCCAAATGACTATTAAGAGTTGCGTAAGTTGGAATCTAGATATAAGTACATTTATTTGGGCTTATTGCACTACACCTACTGTAACAGTGTATTCCCCTTTCAGTATTCTGAAAGAACATGAGACAAGAAAAATTATCATGGCAAATGTTAGTAAATCACAGGAACAATACAAAAATAATTATGATGATAAACATGGTGAAGAAGTAAAGCATTCCATTGGTGACTTAGTTAAAACAAAAAAACAATGGAAGATGGAGAAGGGTAGTAGAACGATACTGGACCCTTTAAAGTGGTATCCCTGTTTAAGAAATCTGCAAAACTCCGTGATGGAAAATGTTGGCATTTTAGTAAATTGACTAAGTGCCATTTGAGGGCTAAATTGATTACTTAAATGTAAAAGTTAAGGCTAACCCAAAAGGAAGGCACAGGCGTTGGTTGATGGATGATGATTCAGAGGGAGAAGCTGGGTTTGGATGCATTGATTCCTCTGTTGTTGAGGCAAATTCGGGCTTGAGGTCACAAAATCTGGAATGTACCACAAAGGCCGGAAGCATCTCACAACCTCCCAAAAGATGGAATGATTATATTTGTGGTAACCTACTTTCACTCCTGCTAAGTGGTGGGTACCATTTCTAATAGTAAGGGCCAGATTGCTGCTTTAGCGGCAGATTTTGCAGATAAAGCAGCGATTTTTTTATCGCCCAATTACCAAGCTGTTGCTAACAGCAGTTAGCGACAGCTTCCAGGCGATAGCGACCGGTTTGGGGCCCCGCTTTGCATGTCAGCGATATTTATCGCTAATGACATGCAAAGTGGGCGTACCCAAACTGGTAGCGCCTGAAAGCTGTCGCTAACACAGCTATCGCCTATTAGCAATACCCGCGACGCGATAAAAAAACACGTGCCAACCGCAATTAGCGCCAGGTTTTACACCTGGTAAAAACCTGACTTAGCCATAATAGTCAATGGGAGGTGGATTCGACGGTTAAGTCCCCACTTGCCTATTAGCGAGATTTTCTTTTGCGATAGGATTTTTATCGCTGGAAATCTCACGTTGAGGATGGGATTCACCGCTATCGCTCGAATTTTTATCGCAGTGGAGATAAACATTGGTAATACTGCATTATCTCCGCGATAAAATCCAGCTATAGGAGGCGATAAAACAAATCGCACTAAGCGCGGTTTGCGATAATTATCTCAAGTTGTTGCTAATATGCCCCTCTGTTCTCTATTGGTATGCAATACACTCTATGTAAATGTACATGTATTTATATAGCGCAAATCGCAGGCATCTATGCGCTTGCTTAGGGAACCCGTCCTGGTATTCCCCTGTGAGATACCCCGGCAGGGTATCCACAAGGTGAAAGCCAGGCATCCCACCGCAAGGGGCCGTTGTGGAGATTAAGCAAGCTATTGCCCAGAGTCGCAGAGTGTGAACCCGTGAGTCGAGTAGGCACCGGAGCGAGAATTATCGAGTCCGTGGAATTATTGAGCCCAACCCCCATCGGGGCGTGGAATTGAACCCTGGTCCAGGGCCGATCTCAGCTTCCGGGTCTGCCGCCTCTAACCCCTGAGCCACACTTCTCCACTTATTGATAAGCTCATTCATTGATCCATTGCTCTGTTATTAATAGCGTTAATATATTTTATGATTAAAGGAATATTTTGCCTTCATTGTAGAATTTTGAGTGCAATTTGTTACGGTGTTATTTGATTTCTTATATTCATTTTTGTCTTTTATTGTGTTAAGGAGGGCGATATGTTGTGTTTATCAACTCACCACATTCTCATGGAATAAAAATGCAACAAGGAGAGAGAAACAGACTGCAGAATGGGTGGAAGGACTTGTTCCCGGCTTTGTGCATCTGGAAGTAAAGTCCTTTCACGCCTTCACTTGTTCCTGGAGCGCTATTCCACACTGTGCTGCCTGGGATCAGGATATCTAGGAATCCGTCCAGGGAAATAGCGCCCTTCATCTCCGCCGTTTCAGTCCTACTTTTGGGTGAAAATATTGATAATTATGTTAACAGATTCCTTATTACAAGGACAAGATGGAAAGTCTGTTTGGCATCCATTGGATGGGCACAGTTGCAACGAGGTGGACCCAATAACTGACTTAATCACCTATTGAAAGATTAAAGCTAATCATAAATTATTCTCCACAAAGTTGAGGAAGAAACCTGAGGGGGCAGCAGCTTTCTGGGTGCTTAAGCATCATAGAGATTTTGCTGCAGTGGCAACTTTTGGTAGGAAAATTAGACAAAGGGATGGAGTTGACACCACAAAGAGTGAGGTCAAGTCGTTAAAGCTGGGGCATTTGCTCCCTAGTCTTGATCATTGAGTCAAAGAGGTCGAAGCCCCTAGATCATCAAATGTGGTTTATTTTTAGAGGGGTTGAAGGAGGTGTGATTTGTGCTGCATTTGTCTGCAGTGTTAGCATATAGCAAACTGGTTGTGGGAGAGAGAACCAATCATCAGCACCATCTCCCACATAGACCATGAAACTTTACTGAAAATGTTACCAATTGGTGAGGAACCATATGAGCTGCTGGCAAGAATTGGGACTTGTGTCTAAAGTTGCTATAATTGTTAGTTGTGGTGTATTGACCGTCTTTAAAAGAGTGATAAAGCCGTAGTTAATTATGTAAAGAACTGTTGAAGTTCAATCCCATATTCGGATGGGTGGCGTTCATTTGCGGGTACAAAACCAAGACCCTTGATTGATTCCATCGACAGACAAATGTAACAGACAAGAGAGACTAGCTGTATAAGAAAAGAAACTTCACATAGAGAATCTGGAATCATTTCGTTTATTACCATTACAAGAGGGCCTCCCAGGGTTTGAGCAAAGTTTTAGTTAGTATGTACTACAATGGGTCAGCGCTTAGAGACCCCTGGGTGATAAGGCGCTATACAAATCCAATATACAAATACAAATACAAATATTGTGTTCTGAAATTACAAATGTGTTTAGGATAAATGGCCTTTTACACAACTCAAAAGCAAAGTCTGTATTGGTGTCATATTGTAATATCTCTAGTGGTATTGATGCTATATCGCGTATTTTAGTTTTTTTTTTTCCTTTCCTCATGGAACATTCTCAGGTGCGCGGTTGAGGGTCTCTGTACAGAGGACCATGCTCTGGACTGAACGCAACACGTGTCTTTAGTAGATTCAATTCCTGCTAAATGGACAGATATGAATGAAGTTCTTTACTACTTCTAGCCTTGGAAAGCCACTCAATCCACAAAAATGCTGTGGGTAGCGGAGGTGACACCATACATACTTTGACATCCAGTGACAACTGCACGGTTGTCTCCTTGCCCCACGCTTACCTCCTCAACAGACTCCTACTGCTGTTGCACACCAAGAGGAAACGCAAATAGCAGAATCTCCGTAATGTAATCAGTTTTTGGAGAGCGACATGTACTTCTTGTATCTGAGCAGCCTCCGCGAACCCTCAGATGAGGGATACCAACAAGAGCACTACTAGGTTTAGCCAAGAGCAAGCAAAGGAAAGCAGCTGCATCCCCAGATCCCCCAATTATTAATCTTGACTCCCTTTTAGTATCAATGGCTCATGCCAACATGGGGTCGTCCTATGTCATGTCAGAAAAGGGCACTTTCTGCAGCCTCCTTGGCTGCCATCGATGCATCACTGCTCACAGAATTTATTATCAAGGAAGTGTAACCATGGAGACCTGTTATTCCATAAACAGTTTTGTGTGGACGGTAACTGAATTTGTCAGCGGTAATGACCACGTTACGTGCACAAATTTGTATCAGCAGTATTTTATTTTGTCTGTAGTAAAAGCTGTTACCAGCAGTAAATTGCATAGGGCTTGCTCTTGACAGCAAATTGAGGCATATAATGTATTTTCCATCGTTGCTGGTGGTACTTAAGTAAACAACATTTTGGACAACTATTTAAAATAGTGCTGACACATTGCCCAACAGTGCAACATTGCCTGGACCCATTGCAAGAGTCCCCAGCATGAAGGCAATGTGATGTGGCCAGGATGTGTGTGAAAGGGCGAAAGATGCACACACTTGTGGCTGGGGTACCTGCAGCTTTACGGTCGGGATGCGGTCTATCCTCTTCCGGTGCCAGTCGCAGCACTATGCGATTTCCCTTTGAGAGGTGTCTCCGAAGCAGCTTCATTTCTCTCTTTCGCGGGCTAACATCACACCCTGTCTCAAAAGCGCCGTGACATCCTACCTTCTGTTTGCAAGTGGTCTATTTCTGGTGCAGCAGCAGGAACAGCCGCCCTAAAAATAGGGCACGCCGTCATGTTTACCTACGTTTCTTTGGATGCACTCAGGCCGGCGCCGTTACTCGCTGCCCGCAAACGTCTAGGCCTCAGGGATGCGAGGCAGGCCAGCAGGCCTCAGCACGGCGCATGCGTGCTCGAGGGCAGTATTCAGACAGTTCATTGTCTGCAGATCCCTGGCGTCCCTGGGAAAAGATAAAGATAGGGACAGGCTAAAACCCCGACTTCCTGACAATCCCACGCACCTGTTCACAGGGTTGAAAGTGTGGGGCATGCAATATATACGAGCAGAAACAGTCATGCAACATTCAATTCACTTTATTTACAATTTTGAACCATGAGAGTGCCTTTTCGCTTTCATTTGTACTGGCCACTTTTTCTCATGCCAGGCAGTGTAAAACCACAAGTCTGAAACACATATAGCGCCTTATCACAGTTCTGTGTAAGCAGTAAGTTAACTTGTCAGCAGTAATGGTAGCATCACATAAACAGATCAGCGGTTTAGGAAATTTACACCACATTTGGCGGTACAACGCAGAGCCAAAAGTTGATTCCATGCGTTGCATTGAGTGAGAAGGATAGTGCCATATCTACAGACATAGGGCACTAACCTCACCCCCCTATCGCCACTGCAGAATTATGTTGCCTAGCAGCATGCACACGTTTGTGCCATAGTGCAAAAGTGTCTGTGTGAGTCTAGCATTGGTTTTGTACTGAAAGGGCACCTTCCAGTACTAAATATTTTCCTTTGACTGTCTTTCCAACTTTGCGTACTTTTGTATATGTGCTGCACAGTACACATATGCCATGTCGGAAAAGAAAGGCGAAATTAAGTCATTTCTCCTTTTAACCTTGCTTTCAAGTGGCATTCATTTTTGGTGCAACATTCTGAGTACTATGTTAGTAGATAGGGTAAAACATGGGTGGCAGCACAGGGCCCCCAACATACCGCTCATGCAACACCCCCTTGATGCAGAGTAATGCAAAACAGTTTATCACGTTAATTTGAGTTACATTTTTTTTTACAAACCGACGCAAATACCAATTTGCATTGGTTTGAAATCCCCAAAAAGATTTTGCATCGGGTCTGCGTTAAAAAAGTTACCCAAACTCGGCTCAAAACCTTTGTAAACCTGCGCCTACATTTGTACTAAATGACCAGGGTTTACAGGTGTCCACTGGAACTCTTTTAGGTGCACCGCTTATTTTTCTTCATCAGACTTTGATCCGCAGAAACCATTAAAAACACAAAAGGGGGGAAGAAAAAGAGAAAGACAGAAAAACTGTGACAAAGGGAGAAAGCAGGAACTTACATGAGTGAGGGAAAGAGGCTGGGAGTGTCTGGTGGTGATTTAACCCCTCCCCTGCTGATGACGGAACCGCTCCATCATCAGCCGCGGTCGTGCTGTGCTGATGACGGAGCGGTTCCGTCATGGCCTGGCCGCCGCGCCTGCGCGGCGCGTTCTATTGAGCAGGCGGGGCCATGACGGAACCGCTCCGTCACGAGCACAGCGCAACCGACGCTGGTGAAGGAGCGGTTCCGTCACCAGCATGCGCCCGCCGCTCGGCCGCCCTCCCCCCTTAGCACTGCTGCGGAATAGCCACCGCAGTGAAGGGGTTAAAGAGGCATGAGGTGGAAACAGGACGATGTAAACTCTGTATTTGCCAGACAGACACTTGGAAATGGACAAGTCCTATTGCAATTCTTTTGTGGAAATGGCTGCTTTAATGGAAGCAAGCAGAGCTCATAGCTGATGCAACCTTCGGTTTAAACACACTCTTGAATTCGACCTCACTACTTTCCTTGCATAGAACTCTAACCCCATTCTCTCACCTCTGACCAAAGGGATAATGTACTCTCTTCCTGCATGCACCCCAGGAGGTGGCGTGTGCAGCGTGGGCGCTGACGTCATCCGTGCATTGCCTTTTCCAATGGTCCCTCCCAAACTCCCCGAACAGAGAGGTTACCGCCCCCCAGCCCCCACCCCCTCCAGGTGGGGCCTCATTTAGTAGTGCCAGCCACAGGCTTCTGAGCAAAACTTTGAGCCCAGCACTTATTCCTTCACAAATTAAGTACTGCAACTGACTGCTACCAAATTATGCTTTTGGGCCTCTCTGTTAGTTCAAGTGCTCTTTATCCCTTAATTATCCAGCAAAATCTAATTTCAAAATTGTGCAGCATGCTTTCAAAAATGTTGCTGAACAAATAGCGTAGCAGTGGTACACAATACCTAATCTGACCCAAACCTGACATGACTTTTATCTAAAAAAAAAAAAAAAAAGCGCATGGAAGTGACTGAATGAATTCATGCTGTAAAATTCCCTGATTGTCTGCTCCTTCAAACTTAACATACATCCTGACAAAAAATGAGAATCACCAGTTGCACAGTTAATTAAAATCAAGCTACTCACACCTGCTTAAAATCACGATTCAGGTCTGTAAACTGTTATCATTTTAAAAAATGTGCTTTTCGAGCCTGTTTCAATTCAAGTTATCTTACATAACCCAGCTTCTGTGCTTTCTGTGGCTGTGTTTCTTATCCAACCCTGACATACTTGCAACAACTACAGAAAATATATATTTTAGCGCCTAGAGACCTGTTGGTGAGTTGGCGCTATAAAAGACCAAGTTAACAATAACAATAACAATAGCAGTACACAATCAGCAAACCGAGATATGAAAACTGATTATGTGGGAGAATGATTCCTTTTGTATGGTCACCCCCATTTTTTCTGGACTGATGCGGCTGGTTTTTTGACGCTGCGCACTGGGACACTGATACCAGGCCCCAGTGCATGTAGTCTGACCAATAAAGCATGTTGAGATTGGCTACACTCTTGAGGGGGCGCATTTAGCTTAACTATAAATCTCTACTATGTGGTATAAAAGTGTGCCCAGGGCCTGTATGTTGAATGTCACTGGTGGACTGTTGCATATATTGTGCCACCATTACAAGTGACAATGCAAGGAATGTCCCCAGGCCTTTCCCTGGAACCTGGGAATACAGGTTTAAAGCTGCCAAATCAACCTTGCAAAATTAATCTCTCGCCATTGGCAAACCTTAATTTTCTTTTCACATCAAATTTTATTATTTGTTGACCGAAACGGCCCATATATGAATGTATGACAATAAATGACGAAAGTCTCAGAACAACAGTGACATAAAAACTGGCAAGTCATTCCCAAATCACCCCCCAAAGCCCCACACGTCCCGGACAGCAAACCTTAATTTTGAATACTTATAAGTCACCCCTAAGGGAGGTCCTAACTGCCCAGAAGGTGCTTGGTATTTAAAAAGTAGGAAATGTATATTTTACGTTTCACATGTTCTGGCAGTGAAACCCCTCAAAGCCGTTTTCACTGTTTCAAGGCTGGCTCTTCATAGAGAAGGACTGGGTTGCATCATAACACCTTAAAATGCCTAACTTCATTTTGGAGTAGCTAGACAATGATTCAGTGTCTCATATTATATTGCTATTTTGAAAATTAAACCTTTAGAAAGTTGTAATTTTCCGGTTCACTGTCACTCTGAAGCTGAATGGCTCTTTAATTAGGTGTGACGTGGTTCTCACAGCTGAGACAAAGGGAGAGGGATTGACCTTCCCAGTGGGAGGGAGAGCTACCACAACAACAAGGATGGGTTTGCCTATTATCATAGCCAATCAATCAAGGGGATTTATAAAGCGTGGCTAATCACCCTAGAGGGTATCCACCCTCTTGTGGGTCATGATGGCTCAGGTGACTTAGTCGATCCAGCCAGGTCTTAAATACTCTCCAGAACTCCAGTAGAGAGGTTGAGGTCCATAGCTGCAGAGGCAGGTCATTTCAGAGGTAGGAGAAGGAGTGTCCTCTTAAGTTACTTTGGTTGATGTGGGGGTTATTGGCGAGTGAGAGGGAGGTGGAACATAGTTGTCTGGTAGGGTGGTGAAAATTCAGGCGATGGTTGATGTAGGCTGGTCCTTGGTTGTGCAGGCATGGATCATAAGCTTGAATTGGCTTCTCTTCTGTATGAGGAGTCAGTGGAGTTTTTTGAGGTGGGGGTGTTGAAGGTCCATCTGCGGATGTCGAGGATGAGTCTGGCAGCTGAGTTTTTGCATGGTCTGGAGTCTCTGCAGAAGGTGTGTGGAGATCCCAGCATAGAGTGTGTTGTCATAGTCTAATTGGCAGGTGACAAGGGCCTCCTGCACTTACACCTGATGTTCAGGGGGAGCCATTTGCAGACTTTAACATAACATGCACAGTTTGCGAAAGCAGGCAGAGGTGGCTGCATTGATCTGGAACCACATGGTCAGTTTGCTGTCCAGGATTATGTCGAGGTTTCTGGCATCTTCTGTTAGTTTGGGAGATGGTCCTAGTTCTGAGGGCAAACAAGAGTCATTCCAAAGGGCGGTGTGATTGCCCAAGATCAGCTCTTCCATTGTATCCTTGTTGAGCTTCAGGCAATTGCCCTTTATCCATTTGGCAATGCACACCATGCACCTGAGGAAGTTGGCTGGGTGTTTTTTTAGTCGGATATAATATTTAATCCATGGGATTTGACGATGATGGCCAAGGGGATCATGTAGCTGTTGAAGAGGATGGGGCTGAAGAACGATCCCTGAGGGACACCGCAGATGATGTCCTTGGGTTCGGAGGTTATTGGAGGTAAGCAGCCCATCTGAATTCTTCTGGTGAGGAAGAAGGCAATCCACTTGAGGGCGTTTCCTCTGATAAGGGTTTGATAAGATATGGTGTCAAAGGAAGCTGAATTGGAGAAGAGGTCTCGATAGACACAGGGAGCTCTGCACAATGAAAGAAAGATTCTGCCACATTCGTTGTAGGTAGAGAGAGGCACTGTAGGATAGTTTACAGTACAACACACAAAGGTGCTACAAAAGTGGGTAGGGTCAGCCTGGGAACTTTTACCCCATTGGTTAGGGAGTTCACAGGAGTTTCCCTTACAAACAGATTGGCACTGGGCAGACAAATGGCATCCTAGTACTCACTGCAGAATACCTCTGGACCTATGGAAGGCAGTATTAGGACTTCACCTGCTGTTGTGAGCTGTGAGGATATAACTGCTCCCACATGTAACCAGAACTAAGAAGTTCTTAAGAGCCCAGTGGACTAGTTCCAACTGGGCCTGCACAGGAACTTGCTGGTGGATTCTGCTTGAGTGAGTCCTGATCCCTCCAAGTGCAGTTCCTGAGGTCCAGGAACCCTTCGCTGGTGTTAGGGTCTAATCCCCTGGCCTAAATTGCAAAACTGGGATTTAGGCACTTTTTGTTTAACCACAAAAACCCCAGGGAGGACCTGGGGAAGGGAACTAGAGGCACAGGGTCCTAGGAGTAGGCAGCCTCCAAACTATAATGTTTAACACAAAAAGAGACGCTCCTAATGTGATGAACTAAGTGCTAAAGTGTGACAGTGTTATCTTGTGAGTGCTGGCATCTCGCAAAAAGTGAAAGACTGGTCTCACACACCACCTGGTGTCATGCTTCATCAATTACCAGTCCTCGTCCTCTAAAAACTTGGTTGGATAGAGGGCTGACATAAATCTGAAGACAAGGATGCACTTCTAAAGCTAAGCGGGGACCCTTACAAAAGAGTGAAGTTAAAAGGACATTACAGATGTCATACTCATTTTAATGTAACTGTATGGTGTTTAAAATAAATGGTCGGTGTGTTGGGGATTCCATTGTCCCCCCCACCGTACTATAAGTGGTCGACATGTTTCCGCCTACTGGCCCGAGGGGTCCGTGGCATTCATCAGGACCTATGCTGCACAATCGGGCTCCGCACTTACGGTACTATGATGGTGAGGGTTCCACTTGGTGGGGTGACCAATTCCACAATCCACTGTGTGTACGGCTAAAGTATTCACGCCTGTAGGGAAAGAAAACAAAGTGAAGTCCAGAAAAAAGCGATACATTTAGCAAGTTTGGTAAAGGTCATCTGGTATGCCACATACTCATGCAAAATTAAGTGTGTGGCTATAAGTGCATCAAGCTGTGACATTCATCTGTTCGCTTAATAAAAAATGGGGAACACAGTCCCCAAGCTTACCCTAACAGATGGGACATACTAGCCCCATAGGAGAGTGAGAAGGAGAGACCTCTTTGGTCAAGCGCTATCTTAAAAGGAGAGAAAAGGAAAAAATCCAGGGGAGTCAGAACAGGTCCAAGGAGTGTTCTGGGTACTGATGTGCTCACAAAGATGCCAATTACTAAGAGTAAAAAGGGGGAACTCCAGCAGTATGCTACCATGAAGTACCAACATATTCATCCATACACATCATACACACTCTTACTGTAAGAAGGAAGATCTTCAGCCTCTGCACCTACGTCCCATATCCTTGCCTCCTCATGGTAACTGTGGAACATTACTGTGTGCTATTTATACCCTTTCCGCCTATACACGATTGTTAATTAGGTCTAATTGGTGAAGAGACGGTGTCGGGAAAGAGTGCTGGTTAAATGGTGCCTGACTTGCCTGTTACTTGGTTAAGGAGTGATATGGCCCTTTAAAGGAAACTCCATTGTCCCTCAAGTTTTTAGAGGGCAAGGACTGGTCAATGATGAAGAATGACACCAGGTGGTGTGTGAGACCAGTCTTTCACTTTTTGTGAGATGCCAGCACTCACAAGATAACACTGTAACATTGTAGCACTTAGGTAATCACACTAGGAGCGGGTCTTTTTGTGTTAAACATTTAGACACTTTTTGCCAACTTATTCTCTGAAGAACCAGTGGAAGACTGGGCCTGCTGTTGAGCTGAGGGCTATCAATGTCAGTTCATCGGTTTGGATCCAATTTGCTGGTCTGCCTTGCTGAAGGTGTTCTGACGTCCAGAAAAGTTTCTAAGTCCAAACATAGAGGGCTTCACGTAGAGAGATGCCGATCCGAAGCCGATCGACATCCAGCCATTTCTCAGAGCTTTCCTGCCTTAGTCAATGACTGCACAAGAACCACTTTTCCGAAAACCACTGACATCGAGCTTTGCTTTGGATCCAGACTGCAGCTTACTTTGCTGTTGACTTGTTGATAACCACCTTCTCTTTTGAAAATGTTCCAAGTCCGAAGCCAAATTTTTGACTGGGACATATCTAACCTTCATATCAGACCTGCGCTCAATCGTGGTCAGCCTTAAACCTTAACTTTGCTACGGTCTATCATGATCAGTTGCTGCAGTTGTTTGTTTTTTTGCTCTTCGACTCTAAAATGTAATTTGAAATGTTAAAAATTCCTATCTCTGGTTTCTCTTTTTGAATTTTTTGTGTCATTTAGTTTATTAATCATTTTCTATTTTTATAAATTAGATTCTTTTTCCATTATTTGCATTTTCAACGTATTAATTGTTATGGTACTTCTAAATGCTTTACACATTTTCTTAAATTAAGCTTGTCTGCTTTGTGCCACAGCTACGAGAAGTTGAGTTTGAGTTTAAATCACTAAGGGCCAGATGTACGACCATTGAATTCTGCGACTCTCAAATTGCGAGAAATTGCAAGTCACAATTTGTGAGTCGCAAAATTTAATGTACAACAGTGCCTCATACACTGTTTGCAATTTCCAACGGGGTCGCAAATTGCATGCCTCATAAATATTAATGAGGCTGTCGCAATTTGCGACCCCATTGGGAATGGCTAGCACTCCCAGGGATTAATCAATCAATCAGGGTTTTATAGAGCGTACTACTCACCCGTGATGGTCTCAAGGCGCTGAAGGGGGCTGTGGGAAGGTGTAGCTCCAGATCAGTCGAAGAGCCAGGTCTTGAGACTCTTCCTGAAGGTGTGCAGGGTAGGGGAGCGCCTGATGTTGACTGGGAGCTCGTTCCAGGTCTTTGCTGCGACGTAGCAGAAGGCTCTACTTCCTGCTCTGGTCTGCGGATGCATGGGGTCTCTGCCAGGGCAAGGTAGGCCAGGGCGAGGTGGCCTGCTGGGGTCAATAAAGCAGTTAAAAAAAAATTCGCCTGTTTTCCTTAAAGGGAAACGGGATGCATATAAAAAAGAAAAATTAAACTTTTCTGTCTCATTTCTTAAGGGCAGGCAGTGGTCCCTGGTACTACTGCCTGTGCTTGAAAAATATTTGCGCACCCATTCACAAAGGGGAAGGGGTCCCCTAGGGACCCCTTCCCGTTTGTGAATGGTTTACCACCTACTCAAAGTAGGTGGTAACCACAGTTTTTTTACCGCAAATGCAATCCCAAAACACTCATACATGGCGTTTGCACTCACTATCAGGAAGGGACACCCTTGGCACGCCCCTTCCTGAAAGCGAGTCGCTAATCCTATTTTGCGAGTCACTACTAGATTAGTAATGCACAAAATAGGGTTAGTACAGTGTACATCCGTTTTTTGCAGTCGCAAACAGGCCAAATGCCCTTTGCAACTGCAAAAAACGGTCGTACATCTGGCCCTGAAACCTTTACTGAATCTACAAAGGATTGAGAGAGCGCAGAACAGAGTTAAAAATTGTAGGGGTGCATCATATTCACGAGTAGTCAGCACCCACATATATAGAGGGCTTACTAATTGTGTTCAGACATAATGTAGGGTTGAGAACTAATATGGTTGGTATTAGAGTTACTCTAAGAGCTAATGTAATGTGCTTTAAACATTATTAATGCTGTTTAATATAGGGATGCCGTTTGCTGTGGAGTATTTCACTAATAAGAGATGGGTTTAATAAATTACCATTGTGCCTTTAGATTCGCTTTGGTAAACTCACAGTTGTAACTTTTAAATGCGATTGAATGGCTTAGGTAGAGAATTGTATTTTGCATTAAAGATTGATGTTAAAGAGTGTAAATGTATTGCTTATGTTAGGATGTTGGTGCACATAAACGTGCAGAGGCCCATTTCATGGAAATCGTGTAGGCCTGATTTGAAATGCCTTGCTTAGCATTACATCGTAGAAATGTTTTTGGAGAAAGTTGCTTTAGCTAAAGTCAATTACAACATTTAGAATTTGTGAGCCAATTCACATGCGTTCCTTTGCAGGTGCAGGACAAAGTAGATAGTGGAGTAGAAGGGCCCATTGTGTATGAGAGTCAGGATACTAGGCACAGACGTGGAGGAGTAGCCGAGGAATTCAAGGAAGCAACTTGAAGCGAAGAAGAGCCTGGGACCCAAGGACGTTTTAACGGACAAGGATGGAGAGGTGCCATAATGGAAAAATCTGAAAACCAACACCTTCTAGAGGGGCGTACCTGAAGGTGTGTCGTTCGCATTGTGGGGTTTTGTATTAGGGACAGCACCCCGAGGGTGGAGGTAGAGCAGATGGGCTGAGCAGTCAGAGAGAGAGGTTGGTCAGGCAGAGAGCCTAGCTAGGACTGAGTAGCCTGAAGATTGAGAGTGTGCTGACACCTTTTTCTGAATGGGACATTGTTGAGTAGGGATGTCATTTAGGGTAGTGTAGGGACAGACTAACCTGGATTTTATTCCTTTTATAAATGCTTACTAAAACTCAGGTTATAGCAATTCTTGTTAGCCTGATGATTCTTGAATTGATTCTTGTATTATTTCTGAGTCGTCTGAGATTCTTCCGTAGGATTATGTTTGTACTAGTGCCTGTTTATCTTTTGAATCTTTTGCTGAGATGTTTATACATCCAGTTGTTTTTGGCTTTGTAATAAATCTTTGAACTTAGTTCCTAGTCATTGGTTCTTTAGGGGAAGAAGGGGAATTGGTTGGAATTGTCTAATCATTGTTTAAATAGATTTCCTATTTCACTCTATGACAGGTAAAAAGGTCTAGTCGACCTGTGTCCGGGATTCTGGAGTATGGTAGGCCGACTCTAGAAGTAAAATCCCGCCCTTTCAGTATAGTGCCAATATCAAATGTGTGGACTATCACCCACCTCAATTTATAATCCACTTTCTCACAGTTGTGTTATGTTGTAATGCGAATGTATATTATTTTAAGCTATTTTATTTTATCATCTTATCTGGTCTTATATTATCTTACATCTTATTTGTAGGTGCATACTAATGTCACAGATTATTTGTGTTAACTATGACCAGCCGCGGCCGGTAGTGGTAGTACCTGCTGGGCGGTGACATGAGGTGGGGGAGGGGCAGGGTGGGGATAGTAATGTATGGATTATGGAGCTTTACAGGTAAGTACACATATAAATAAATATCACCAAATGCGATGCAGTGCACACAAAGAAATTTGTTTTATTTATTTATATGTTTACTTACCAGTAAAGCTCCATAATCCATACATTACTACCGTCCCCCATCCCTGCACCCTCCCCCTCCCCACGTCACCGCCCGGCAGGTACTCCCACTACCGGCCACGGCTGACTATGACATAACAGGGTGTCCAGACCAAAGCACAAACTTTAGAGTAAACAGCCAGATTTTATTATTTGTTAAATAGTATCATTCATTGCTTTTTGCACAGTTTG
Source organism: Lissotriton vulgaris (assembly GCF_964263255.1). Classification (NCBI taxonomy): domain Eukaryota; kingdom Metazoa; phylum Chordata; class Amphibia; order Caudata; family Salamandridae; genus Lissotriton; species Lissotriton vulgaris. Next base: position 207,202 of record NW_028244385.1, on the reverse strand, counting down.
GAATGCAGTGTAGATTCCACTGTCAAGAAAGCTCTGCCTCCTATTGTTACATAGCTGGAAGAGAGGACCCATGTTTACTAATGTTTGATGCAACGCAAGTACAGCTACCAAAGGTGCTACTCTGTCTTGCCTCAAAAGAAGAGAGGAAACATACGTCACACCTGCTATGATATTACACAATTCTTTTACTCTTCCATGTTGGTGCACTTTTGGCTGATATGCACCAATGCACACACTCTTGGGCCATAGTGCAAGGGTGTGTAGATTCACTAAAACAAAGATGTTGTACTGGAAGTAGATTGTGTCAGTGCAGAAAGGATCCTTTAAGACTTTTCTCACTTTGGATGTGCGCTGTTCAATTCAGCACCTATGCATAGGTGAATAAATAAGGAGAAATCCAAAACATATCTCCTGGTTACCCCTGTGCCTATGTGGCATAAGGTATTAGCACACATTCCTGTCTACCAATGTTAGTAGTTAGGGATTTGCTTCAAACCCATATATGTTTGCACAGGAGAACCCTTGTACAACCCATAGAATGCCCCCTTGATGCAAAGTAGCTCAAAGTAGCACATAGCACAACTTTATGTTACTCTTGAAACTTTCCAGCACAAAACCTGGGTTGGTTGGATTGTCAATCCCACTCTAGCCCTTTGCTCCAAGTTTGCGTCACTCTTGTGATACAAACCCAGCCATAGTATTAGTGAATCTGGGCCTAACAGTCCCTGGTATAAGTATTGAAGCACCAGAAGAGGGACGTAGTTCTTGATGTAGGTGCTTGAAGAGCAGCACATTGATGCAGATGTCTTTCTGTGAATGTAAGGTAAATATTATTGCCATAATCCACATAAGATTAAATGAATGCATTTACAGCTGTTACATGTAGATAGGGGTGTAATCATGGTATCATTTTGTCTGATGCTTTCAGGGGTCGCATTATTTAAAGGATGCACTATCCCTGCCTGCGCCTTGGCGCGTGTTTATCAAGGCATGGCGGACACAAACAGTACACCGTGCTGCATAATACACAGCCTCCAGGGAAGAGCAAAACGTGCTGCTGCACTGGGAACAGCGAAATCAGTGAAGGATGGAGTGGCTTTTTTAAGCAATTGTTCCAACTGTAATTCCACAGTGCTCCAGGGGCCCACAAAGCACACACATCCGATGCACCCCAGGCCCTTTTCAAAATGTGCACCCATGTTGTAAAACTGCGAGTGATGACTTACAAACTGTTTAACCAAGGAGGATCTTTCAACGATGGCCCAATGGAAGAATTCCACAGAGCAAATATTTTTCATCTGTGAAATGTATTAAAATCCTAAATCTGTAACTTTAAACAGATAAGAACTTTCAAAACCAAGGGGTATATTTACAAGCACCTTACGCCACTGGAGGGTCACGGTTTTGGATGCTCCGGTGGAACACAGTACAGGCCCATATATGCAAGGCCACTGCAACGCCACCCTGTATAGCTTTTCATCAGGTCTGGACGTAGTATGCAAAACTCCGCGAAGTTACAAAAAAACTCCCCGCTTCCCGCTGCTGCTGCCCCTCCTGTTTTTCCATCTGTAATCCCTTCCCTCGCCCATTGGCCGCCCCGCTCCCGCCTTCCAGGTGCTCCTCCCTCCCACTTAGCCTCTTATGGAGGAAGCCGCGCGGAAGCGCAGCGGGCGCGCCAAAGTCAAACCCGTCTGCGCCCGTCCGCACCTGGACCGCGCCCAGCGCCAGAACCCCTGGCCCCAGCCGATGCCAGGGCACCCGACTGAGGTACGACACCGCCACCCTCACCGCACTCAACACTGGACGACCTGCCGCTTCCACGAGCCACCCCGAGGTGCACCCACGGACCCTTCACCTGCCAAGCCTGCAAATTCACCTGCCTCCAAACCTGCACCCCGCCCACCAAACACAGCAACGACAACAACAACCACCTCAAGTGCATCCTACTCAACACCCGCTCAGTCCACAAACACGCAGTCGAACACTGGGACCTCTTGGACACAACAGCACCAGACGTCGCCTTCCTCACGGAAACCTGGATGAACGGCTCCTCGGCCCCCGACATCGCCATAGCCATCCCGGACGGCTACAAGATCACCCGGAAGGACCGCGTCAACCAGACTGGAGGAGGAATCGCCATCATCTACAGGAACACCATCAGCGTCACGACCAACGCCGAAGACACACTCACCGCCGCCGAACACATACACTTCCAGATCCACACCGACCCCTAGGCCACCCTCTGTGGAATTCTCACCTATAGACCCCTGGGCCCACGGACACAATTCATCGAAACCATCGCCGATTTCAACAGCCCACACGCCCTAGCCTCACCAGAGTACATCCTCCTAGGGGACCTGAACTTCCACCTTGAGAAAAACGACAACAACACCAGCACCCTGCTCGCCAACCTCGCCTACCTCGGACTCAAGCAACTGGTGGACACGCCCACCCACCTCGCCGGCCACACGCTCGACCCCATCTTCACCACCAGCAACCACGTCTCCTTCAGCCACTCCACTGGACTACACTGGACCGACCACAGATGCATCCACTTCACCTTCAAGAAGACCACCTCCCACCACCAGACGCAACAGACCCCCGCAGATGCTGGAGCAAAGTCCCCACTGACCAACTGACCACATCACTAAGCCTGAACCCACCTATCAACACCCCCGATGCCAACGACGCAGCACACAATCTCGCACAATGGATCTCCAACTGCGCCGATGACCTCGCCCCCAGCCTCAGCGCATGGACCCCCATCAGCACTGAAGACCCCACCCGCGTCATGAACACCATCCCCTCCGGCTCCCCCTCCGACCCATGCCCTCATCACATCTTCAAAAAAGCAGACACCATCATCGCATCCCACCTCCAGAACGTCATTAACAGCTCCTTCACGTCAGCCACCTTCCTGGGAAGCTGGAAACACACAGAAATCAACGCCCTTCTAAAGAAACCTACAGAGGACCCCAAAGACCTCAAGAACATCCGCCCCATCTCCGTTCTCCCCTTCCCGGCTAAAGTCATCAGGAAGACCGTCAATAAACAGCTGGCTCCATTCCTCGAAGAAAACAACTCGCTCGACACATCCCAGTCTGGATTTCGAGCCAACCACAGCACCGAGACCGCCCGCATCGCAGCCACCGATGACATCAGGACCTTGATGGACAACGGAGAGACAGCCGCTCTCATCCTCATAGACCTCTCGGCAGCCTTTGATACCGTCTGCCCTAATAACCCGCCTCTACGACACTGGGATCCAAGGAAAGGCCCTGGACTGGATCACATTGTTCCTCTTCGACAGAACCCAGAGAGTCTGCCTCCCTCCCTTCCGCTCCGAGGCCACCAAGATCATCTGCGGCATACCCCAAGGCTCCTCACTCAGCCCAACCCTCTTCAATATCTACATGAGCCCCCTCGCCACCATCGCACGCAAACACAACATCAACTGGAAGGCGAGTGACGAAGTTAGAATGTTGCCCCCCCTGGAAAAATTTCTGCGGACGCCCATGGCTCTGTGTGAGGTTTAAAATACTGTCCTTGGGGTCCCAATAGGGTACTTTATTGCTGGGCCCCAGGCAGTTGTTAAAAACAAAGGCTTAGGACGTGCACAGCTGACTTATGCTCACCGACGTCCTGTGCGGTCAACTAGTTTCAGCCAGGCCTTTTATTGTACTGGCTTTCTTCAGGACCTTGTATGTGAAGGGGTGTTTACAGGGATTTAGAAGTTTTTCAGTACCCTGTGTTTTTATATGTAAGAGGGGTTTCCTCTCAGTTAGTACCTGTTAGGAAAAAAGGGGGGGAAATAGACTAACAAAACAAGTATGTGAGGCTCATATGTTCAAGTTTAAAAACATCAAGTGAGGCCGCACTGAGTGCGGCCTCCAGACCACCATGCCAGGGACTTCTTTGTCAATAAAGCAGTTTAAAGAAAAAATTCAGCCTGTTTTCCTTAAAGGAAAACGGGATGCATATAAAAAAGAAAAATTTAACTTTTCTGTCTCATTTTTTAAGGGCAGGCAGTGGTCCCTGGTACCACTGCCTGCGCTTAAAAAATATTTGCGCACCCATTCACAAAGGGGAATGGGGCCCCTAGGGACCCCTTCCCGTTTGCGAATTGTTTACCACCTACTCAAAGTAGGTGGTAAACCACCGTTTTTTTCGACCGCAAATGCAATCCCAAAACACTCATGCATGGCGTTTGTACTCGCTATTAGGAAGGGACGCCCCTTCCTAAAAGCGAATCGCTAACCCTATTTTGCGAGTCACTAATAGATTAGCGATGCACAACATAGGGTTAGTACATTGTACATCCATTTTTTTGCAGTTGCAAACAGGCCAAACGCCCCTTTGCGACCTCAAAAAACGGTCGTACATCTGGCCCTGAATCCTTTACTGGACCTACAAGGATAGTGCCAATATCAAATGTGTGGACTATCATCCACCTCAATTTATAATCCACTTTCGCACAGTTGTGTTATGTTGTGTTGTAATGCTGATGTTTTTTATTTTAAGCTATTTTATTTTATCATCTTACCTGGTGTTATATTATCCTATATCTTATTTGTAGGTGCATACTAATGTCACAGATTCTTTGTGTTAACTATGACATAACAGGGTGTCCAGACCAAAGCACAGACTTTGAACGGCCACATTTTATTATTTGTTAAATAGTGTCATTCATTACTTTTTGCACAGTTTGGAAGGCAGTGTAGATTCCACTGTCCAGAAAGCTCTGCCTGCTATTGTTACATCGCTGGAAGAGAGGGCCCATGTTTACTAATGTTTGATGCAACGCAAGTACAGCTACCAAAGGTGCTACTCTGTCTTGCCTCAAAAGAAGAGAGGAAACATACGCCACACCTGCTATGATATTACACAATTCTTTTACTCTTCCTTGTTGGTGCACTTTTGGCTGATATGCACCAATGCACACACTCTTGAGCCATAGTGCAAGGGTGTGCAGATTCACTAAAACAAAGATGTTGTACTGGAAGTAGATTGTGTCAGTGCAGAAAGGATCCTTTAAGACTTTTCTCACTTTGGATGTGTGCTGTTCAATGCAGCACCTATGCATAGGTGAATAAATAAGGAGAAATCCAAAACATATCTCCTGGTTACCCCTGTGCCTATGTGGCATAAGGTATTAGCACACATTCCTGTCTACCAATGTTAGTAGTTAGGGGTTTGCTTCAAACTCATATATGTTTGCACAGGAGAACCCATGTACAGACCCATGACTTAGAATGCCCCCTTGATGCAAAGTAGCTCCAAGTAGCACATAGCACAACTTTATGTGACTCTGGAAACTTTCCAGCACAAAACCTGGGTTGGTTGGATTGTCAATCCCACTCTAGCCCTTTGCTCCAAGTTTGCGTCACTCTAGTGATGCAAACCCAGCACAAAGTATTAGTGAATCCGGGCATAACAGTCCCTGGTATAAGTATTGAAGCACCAGACGAGGGACGTAGTTCTTGATGTAGGTGCTTGAAGAGCAGCACATTGATGCAGATGTCTTTCTGTGAATGTAAGGTAAATATTATTGCCATAATCCATATAAGATTAAATGAATGCATTTACAGCTGTTACATGTAGATAGGGGTGTAATCATGGTATCATTTTGTGTGATGCTTTCAGGGGTCGCATTATTTAAAGGATGCACTATCCCTGCCTGCGCCTTGGCGCATGTTTATCAAGGCATGGCGGGCACAAACAGTACACCGTGCTGCATAATACACAGCCTCCAGGGAAGAGCAAAACGTGCTGCTGCACTGGAAACAGCGAAATCAGTGAAGGATCGAGTGTCTGTTTTAAGCAATTGTTCCAACTGTAATTCCACAGTGCTCCAGGGGCCCAGAAAGCACACACATCCGATGCACCCCAGGCCCTTTTCAAAATGTGCACCCATGTTGTAAAACTGGGGGTGATGACTTACAAACTGTTTAACCAAGGATGATCTTTCAACGATGGCCCAATGGAAGAATTCCTCAGAGCACATATTTATCATCTGTGAAATGTATTAAAATCCTAAATCTGTAACTTTAAACAGATAACCACTTTCAAAACCAAGGGTTATATTTACAAGCATCTTACGCCACTGGAGGGTCACGGTTTTGGGTGCTCCGGTGGAGCACAGTACAGGCCCATATCTGCAAGGCCACTGCAAAGCCACCCTGTATAGCTTTTCATCAGGTCTGGACGTAGTATGCAAAACTCAGCGAAGTTACAAAAAAACTCCCCACTTCCAGCCGCTGCTCCCCCGCCCGTTTTTCCATCTGTAATCCCTTCCCTCGCCCATTAGCCGCTCCGCTCCCGCCTCCCAGGTGCTCCTCCCTCCCACTTAGCCTCTTATGGAGGAAGCCGCGCGGAAGCGCAGCGGACGCGCACAGCGGGTGCGCCATTGGCGCACCGAAGGCGCGCCAAAGTCAAACCCGTCTGCGCCCGTCCGCACCTGGACCGCGCCCAGCGCCAGAACCCCTGGCCCCAGCCGATGCCAGGGCACCCGACTGAGGTACGACACCGCCACCCTCACCGCACTCAACACTGGACGACCTGCCGCTTCCACGAGCCACCCCGAGGTGCACCCACGGACCCTTCACCTGCCAAGCCTGCAAATACACCTGCCTCCAAACCTGCACCCCGCCCACCAAACACAGCAACGACAACAACAACCACCTCAAGTGCATCCTACTCAAAACCCGCTCAGTCCACAAACATGCAGTCGAACCCTGGGACCTCCGGGACACAACAGCACCAGACGTCGCCTTCCTCACGGAAACCTGGATGAACGCCTCCTCGGCCCCCGACATCGCCATAGCCATCCCGGACGGCTACAAGATCACCCGGAAGGACCGCGTCAACCAGTCTGGAGGAGGAATCGCCATCATCTACAGGAACACCATCAGCGTCACGACCAACGCCGAAGACACACTCACCGCCGCCGAACACATACACTTCCAGATCCACACCGACCCCTAGGCCACCCTCTGTGGAATTCTCACCTATAGACCCCTGGGCCCACGGACACAATTCATCTAAACCATCGCCGATTTCAACAGCCCGCACGCCCTAGCCTCACCAGAGTACATCCTCCTAGGGGACCTGAACTTCCACCTTGAGAAAAACGACAACAACACCACCACCCTGCTCGCCAACCTCGCCAACCTCGGACTCAAGCAACCGGCCACACGCTCGACCCCATCTTCACCACCAGCAACCACGTCTCCTTCAGCCACTCCACTGGACTACGCTGGACCGACCACAGATGCATCAACTTCACCTTCAAGAAGACCACCTCCCACCACCAGACACAACAGACCCCCCGCAGATGCTGGAGCAAAGTCCCCACTGACCAACTGACCACATCCCTAAGCCTGAACCCACCCATCAACACCCCCGATGCCAACGACGCAGCACACAATCTTGCACAATGGATCTCCAACTGCGCCGATGACCTCGCCCCCAGCCTCAGCGCATGGACCCCCATCAGCACTGAAGACCCCACCCGCGTAATGAACACCATCCACTCCGGCTCCCGCTCCGACCCATGCCCTCATCACATTTTCAAAAAAGCAGACACCATCATCGCATCCCACCTCCAGAACGTCATTAACAGCTCCTTCACGTCAGCCACCTTCCCGGGAAGCTGGAAACACACAGAAATCAACGCCCTTCTAAAGAAACCTACCGAGGACCCCAAAGACCTCAAAAACTTCCGCCCCATCTCCCTTCTCCCCTTCCCGGCTAAAGTCATCAGGAAGACCGTCAATAAAGAGCTGGCTCCATTCCTCGAAGAAAACAACTCGCTCGACCCATCCCAGTCTGGATTTCGAGCCAACCACAGCACCGAGACCGCCCTCATCGCAGCCACCGATGACATCAGGACCTTGATGGACAACGGAGAGACAGCCGCTCTCATCCTCATAGACCTCTCGGCAGCCTTTGATACCGTCTGCCCTAATAACCCGCCTCTAGGACACTGGGATCCAAGGAAAGGCCCTGGACTGGATCACATTGTTCCTCTTCGACAGAACCCAGAGAGTCTGCCTCCCTCCCTTCCGCTCCGAGGCCACCAAGATCATCTGCGGCATACCCCAAGGCTCCTCACTCAGCCCAACCCTCTTCAATATCTACATGTGCCCCCTCGCCAGCATCGCACGCAAACACAACATCAACATCATCTCCTACGCCAACGAAACCCAACTGATACTCTCCCTCACCAAAGACCCTCTCACCGCCAAAGCCAACCTCCAGGACAGAATGAAAGACGTCGCAGAATGGATGAAGCACAGCCGTCTAAAGCTCAACTCGAACAAGACGGAGGTCCTCATCCTCGGACAATCCCCATCTGCTTGGGACGACTCCTGGTGGCTCACCACGCTGGGCTCCGCACCGACACCCACAGACCACGCACGAAACCTGGGATTCATCCTGGACTCCTCCCTCCCGATGACCAAGCAAGTCAACGCAGTCTCATCCTCATGTTTCAACACCCCGAGCATGCCCCGAAAAATCTTCTGGTGGATCCCCACCGAAACCAGAAAGACGGTCTCCCAGGCCCTCGTCACCAGCCGATTGGACTACGGAAACACCCTGTACGCAGGAACCACAGCCAAACTTCAGAAACTACTTCAACGCATACAGAACACCTCCGCACGACTCAACCTCAACATCCCTCACCACAGCCACATATCCGCCCACCTGAGAAACCTACACTGGCTCCCCGTCAACAAGAGGATCACGCTCAGGCTGCTCACCCACACACACAAAGCGCTCCACAACATGGGCCCCGAATACCTCAACAGCCGCCTCTTGTTCTACACTTCCACCCGAGAGCTCCGCTCCACCAGCCTCGCCCTAGCCAGCGTCCCACAGATTCGCAGAACCACCACCGGAGGAAGATCGTTCTCCTACCTAGCAGCTAGGATATGGAACTCCCTCCCGCCCACCTACGACTGACCCAAGACCATCTCACCTTCAGGAAACACCTCAAGACCTGGCTATTTGAGCAGTCGTAGGCACCTCCCCCTTCCCTCAGCGCCTTTAGACCCTCACGGGTGAGTAGAGCACTTTACAAATGTGTTGTTTGATTGATTGATTGATTAATTTCTGGCCTTTTGAATTGGCGTGTGATAGCGAAGAAACATGCCAATGTATTGCAAATATGCCCAGAAATTTGTAGCTTAAATGTGAAGTAATGTGTGCTGAAAGGATCGGTGATAAGGGCAAATATTTAATAGCTATAATCCAATTTTTTAATTTGAGATGTATTCCATCTGAGCTCAGCTGCATTCCAAACAAGCATTTGCAATGCAATCGGACTCGCCTTTGGGACTGTATATGTATTTAGCTATGCAGCACATTAGCCTGGGTGCTGAAACATCTACTGTTCTTTAACATGGAGGAAAAATAAGCACCAAACTGCCTGACATGCCAGGTATGGGAACACTTGGAGAGAAATTGCCTTTCAGCTGGAAATGGTATAGTCCAATGCTCTGTTTTAAATATAAAATCAGGGCCTTCCGTGGTCATATCACTGAAAATAAAAGATTTGAAAAAAATATTATTGTCTTCTGATGCTCGTGGAAGACAATTTCTATGGACTGGAATATAGAGAATGCTAAAGTGATTATGGTATTTTACTGACCTCTGCTGGTCGTTTTCTATCAAGAAAGTTAAATAGAGGCAGTTGCCAGAATTTCTTTTTTTTTAAAGTCCCTCAGCAGAAAGCAATTCTGGTATTTTACTGACCTCTGCTGGTCGTTTTCTATCAAGACAATTAAATGAAGGCAGTTGAACAGAAAAAAAGTCCCTTAGCGGAAGCAGACAAGTCCTAGGGCTGATCTCCAGAGCCCAGAGTGCATACACATATAAGTATATACTAAAGTATAGACAAGAGGTCTCGAATGCTCGACCTAAAAAGTATGCACATTTTTTAACTCACACAGCATTCACTCCTTTTTATGTCCTTTGCCAGCCAGCAAATACTAAATTTGAAAGCAATGACCATGTAATGGCCAGAACAGTTCGATTCTACCAGTTGCAGTGTCTGCGACTGAAAAGGACTCTTTAGTACATTTTCTATTAATAGAGAGTATAATTTCAAACTAGAAACCAGAACTGTAGAACTCTGGCCCATAAGGTGACCCAGAAGAAAAGATTTTATTTTAAGTTCAGTGAGCTTGAATGGGAGGGGTCAGAGTTCCATATAAGCTTCATGGGGAACTTTGCTCTTGAGTTTTGAGACCATCAACCCTGGGACGGTTTTGGTGTCATACAACATACCTCTGAAAAAGTTTGTAGATCACTGTCCTGAAATCTAGGTATGGAAAACCTAAGAATTTCATTTGATCAAGTCGAAATGAACAGCATCACATTTTTCAGTATAAGCCCTAATATCGAGTGAGGATATGGATTTATGGAGGAGTGTAGTGAGTCATTGATCACAACGCTTCAGTCCAGTCTGTCTGTAGTCAGAAACAAGCATTGACAAAGCCAGTAGGCATAGGATTTTGAACTATTGGCTTTTCCAATGCTTTTGCGCCGAGGCCAGGGCGACTGACGCTGTAATCTGAGGATCACGGCTCGATCCCCGGCACCGGCGGCAGATTATCCCAGCACCATGTGACTCTGGGCAATAGCTTGATTAATCTTCCTGACGGCCCCCAGCGCCTAGAGACCCTTACGGGTGATTGTTCGCGCTTTACAAATGTGGATTATTATTATTTTATTATCATTATTTTGCCAGTGGTGTGCAGGAAAAAAGAAATTGAAAAGGAGTGATGACGTGCACGTGTGTACACATCATGATGCTGTGATGGTTCAGCATGACCCTGTATGCCTGCTCAGGCATCACCATGCATACACAAGAATACGGCATGACACAGCTGTAATTTAAAACTAAAATTCAATTTCACGATGGCAGCAGTAAATAAAAAATGAATTTGCTCATACGTAAAGGTGCTTTTTAGGGCGAGCGTTAGCTCGCAAGGGCAGTCTGAAAGACCTGTTGCAATCAATAAACCAACTTATTCTCGCCTCTACTCACCCCATTGGTTGATTCATGTGTCGCTCTTCTTTCCTGCTTCCTAAGTTGCTCAGGAAGCCGATACTTCACTTCCCTTAAAGGCTCAGGAGCACCGGCCAAGTACAGTCTAATTACGCATGCATTCTTCATTTGTCATTTTGGAGAACTCTTTTGTGTAAATGTTCCTTTGTGCACAGTTGCTGCAAGCGTCTGCGGTAAAGAGGTTGCTCTATCTTTTTTTGTCTATGGTGCAGAGCCCAGTGTCTTTCATTCTGCTTAGCGTGATGCTAGCGACTGCCATTTTAAACAAGCATTTGCAATGCAATAGGTCTCGCATTAGGAAAGTTTGAGCTATTGGTATTGTAAATGACACATTTTTTATTTATGTGTTCGTTTTGAAAATAGCGAAATTATTAGCTTTGTAATTTACAATGGCAATAGTTTTAACTTTCGTAAATGTGACACCTATAGCATTTGTAATGCAATGTGTTGTATTTACGTGACTTGGATGTATTGATATTACAAAGCAATGGCTATTGTAATTTATAATGGCAATAGCCTAAACATTTGTGAAGATTATGTTCAGTGTATTTTATTGTGACGAAAATCCAAGAACAGAAGTGAAATATTAACATCTTTTTGTGACATTTGTAATAAAGCTTGAAACATTGAGAGAACATATTTGAACCAGTTGTTTTTGAATGTTTGCACAGATTTATGCTGTGGTAGTGACGAGTGATACTGTGGTGAGGCCGATAGGGTGAGTGAGGGAGATAGAGTGAGTGAGGGCGAGTTAGGGCGATAGATAGATAGTGGGGACACGGCCAGTCAGAGGATGAAGTGTGAAGGGGTTGTGAGGAAAAGGGGGACACGTCAGGGGAGGGGAGAGGCGGGGGGATGGAGGGATGAGGTGCATAAGTTTAATAGAGGCTAGAGGACAACGTAGAAACTGTAAATCGCAGAAGGGAGAGGGGGCAGTAATATGAAGGAAAATAGCACAGGGGAATGGAAAAATAGGAATGACCAGCAGGATAGAGGAGGGATGGTGAAGAGGCAAAAATGGATGAGACAGCCTGAAAGGAGAAGGAAACCAGCCTGACCTAGAAAGGGCCAGATTAAAAAAAAATGTCCAACAGCGTTCCATATTCTACAGATCCCTTCAGCATTTTGAGCCCCAGTTTAGCATCATATGAAGACTGCAACGCATTTCACAGATGTACCCGTTTCCAGAAGAAACCTGACCACTAGGGGTGAGTTCTCTGTACCATGCATGCTGCAGATCAGGGCTAAACTCCCAGCGCATGTGTACAAATTGGCGGTTACATACTCTCTTTCAACATTTTTATTCTTGTATTTTATTCATGACTATCAAAAAACACCCTGTCGCCTCGAACGGTAGCAGGGGTTCTGTGCACTAAAACTCCAGCAGTTGTACGAAAAAGCGTTACATTTGACCACAAATTAAAGTGCAATAAAATTATAATCAAAAGATTAGAAGCAAAATGCAATACAAAAGCCCTAAAAATATCACTTCGAAAATGTTTGTCAAATGGTTCCTACCAGTTAACAAAATTTGAGATGTTCTAGGCCGGAGATTAACAGAATAGGAGAAATACACTGCTAGAAGCCTAGGTCTGGGGATTTCTAATTTAGGCAGCGTCTGACTGCGAGCAAACCTAGACGGATCCTTTGGGCTGGTAGTTTAGGGGATAAACAAGCAAGTGGTTTTTGTGGGTAAGCACCTTTATGTTATCCATGTACATTTAAATTGGGAAAGGAAGTGCAAAGGCAATGGCGAACAATAATTAAAAAAGAGTGTTGAGATTAAATATGTGGAGAGCAACAGGGTGAAAAACGGTTTCTGAGGCTAGAGGGGGGACACAAAAGGGCCTATAAAAAGTGCATTGGCATTCTTCCAGCTCAGAAATACCTGCAGCTGAGACAGCATAAAGTTATTTGTGAAAAGAAAAGGCGCGATACTTGCAGTGTTCTGCAGTTCCCAAGTTCAGATCCCGCCAAGGGGGCGGCAGGCCTCCATCCTTCCAGGGTCGGTAAATTGAATACCATTGTAGTGAGTAAAAGTAGCACCTGTCTTAAATAGCGCATCGAAATGACCGCGGTGTCTAACAAAGCACTATCTAACAAAACATGGATGGGATTGTTTTTACTACAGAAAAATGTGCAAGTGAAGAGGCAGGAATGTGAGAGTGGGAAGAGGGATGAGCGAACAGAGGCAGCAGTAAAACGGGTTGCAGCAAAAAAGAACTAGCCATGTCTTCATCTTCTTGTTCTGCATGAAATTAAAACTACAATCTCAGTACAAGTCGGGAAGGGGGGGGGGAGAGGGAGGGCGGGGGCGGGGGCATGGCCAGGATGGCTAAAATGGCAGACACCATTTGAACGAGCTCTGACTGAGCCTCATGAAGCCATAAATATCCTGCTGTGAACTCAAGCCTAAAATGACTGCCTCCCCATACTGTGTTTGAGGCAAAGCTATGGCGGCTCCCTGGGGTCCGAGGGTGGCTAGGAGTACGAAAAGTGGCAAAAGACGGAGACTATGAAATGTGGGCCTACCTGTGTTCCTGTGCTCGAACAGCTGCCTTTCCTGAGGCGACCTGGCCAGGGAAGCGACAACGGCGACTGCTGGCGGACATGCTAGGGTCCTGTTGGCATATTTTGGCAGAGTTGCTGTGCTCGCCTCCTGGAGTTGCTGATGCAGAGGTATGTGGCCCCCGCCCGAGAATCCTGAAGGTGAGACATGGCGTTTCCTCTTGACCCAAGGCAAGACGACGGATGACTGAGGTGGTGCTGACCGGAGACTGTGTGGCGGATCCCCCTGGCGGGTGTTGTGCCTCTGATAGAACCCCCCCCCCCCACTGGCGGGTGCACGACAGAGAGCTGCGGACGCCGCCTCTGCAACGCTACTGGCCTGCTTCTGCTGGCCTTTGGAAAGACTCAGCGGCTGCCCTCCGGCGATAGAAGGTGGTGCACCTGGCCCAGGAGACATGAGGTGAGCGGGGAAGACCGCGAGTGCTGGACTTTACACTGGGCCCGACCAGTGTGGGTGCAGCAGGGTCACCACACTTGGAGGCACGCCGGACTACTGGAAAAAAAATTTGCTTTACAAAGAAGGACTGACTTTCAGGGATGTTAATCATTGATATCAATTATGAAGCTATCTTGCAATTGAGTTACAGATGGTCCGTGCCGACTCCGTCCTTCTTTAAACGATCCAGCGCTGAAGGGCGCTCAGCCAATGGCGCGCTAGCAGGGCGGAGCCCTGGAGGCGCCGAAGGGCAGGGGCTACGAATTCTGCGCAGCCGCCGTCCTGCCCTGCCCGTGCACCGCAGCTGCCGTTTCCGCAGAAAGTTACCAGGCTGCAATTTGTCAGCCTGTCCCTAGTCTGGAGCCCCTGGCCACGTCGCACCCGCCCGCCCATTCATCGGGAGCCGAGGACCCGGAGCTCCATGAATCATTGTCCCCAACAGCAGTGGTGAGGAACATGTGTGTGCCTTCGCGCGTGAGTGTGTGTGCATGAGTGAGTGTGCCTGTTGCGCCGTGCGTGTGTGTGTGTGTGTGCATGCGTGAGTGTGGCTGTGTGTGTGTCCATTTACTTGCCGATTAGTAAAAAAAGACGAGGGTAAGCATTTCATTTCTAATTCAGCGCGTTGAGTGAAAGCGAAAGCGCGCCCACACAGCAACCAGCCAGCGCGCTCCCGAAGACAAATCCGAGTCGGAAAAAGTCCACAGAGGATACGCGCGCATAGCGGTTTACATTTTAAAGGAAAGGGGAGCCACCAGTGTTCTAAACAGGGCGCCCAGTAGTGTACATTCCACGCGGTTGCCCAGCAGAGGGCGCGGCTCTTCCATTGAGCTCAAAGAACTGTCGAATACGAACATAAAGGATACTGTTATAGCGGTTTGCATTTGAAAGGAAAGGGGAGCCATCGGTGATCATAAACAAGGCGCCCAGTAGTGTGCATCCCACGCGGTTCCCCAGCACGCAAGGAACTGTCGAATACAAAGAAAGAGACACTGTTCATTACAAAAGAGTGCAGGAAGGCCCATTGGTGGGGCTCTGTTACTGTGATATATCAGGGGCAATTTCTTCCTCCCTAGTTTTTCCCAAAAGCATCCTGTGATTCTGGGCAAATCTCCCACCAGACAGTATTAAGAGTGGGGGAAAGGGCAATAATTTGTGGATAAAAAGAGGAGAATCAAAAGGGGGGGGGGCAGGGTCTGATTCACAGCAACAGCGCTGGCTGGGTTTTTTGAACGAAAAGCCTATATTTTACCCAGTGACAGGGGGCATTTAAATGGTGTGTAGAGTGACATCATATAGCAGGGAAATTGTGTGTGGCACTTAGGAAATATTTCTGTGAAATATCGCGTTTGTTGGAGTTAAGCAAGTTTCACGGGATGTGTGCTCGTAACATACGCTAACCTTCTTTTTTCATCATAGGAGTACATAAAGAGTGCTTTTCATACTGTCCAGCAAGAGGCAAGACAGAGGATATCTCACTAAGGGGACACAGACAGGCCTGCATTTCACTGCTTCTGTCGGCCGCCGGGATAGAGTTCGCTCACCCAACACACAGGCTAGCTGGTGTGGCGCTGTCCCAGTTGTGTGGTGCTTACGGCCAGTCTGTGTACCCCCAACGTCCGCAGGTAAGGACCTGGGAAAGTCCCATTTAGGTAACAAATAACATTGTGCTCGTGGTGTTATTGCTGACTAGGTGTACGTCAACTTGGAATTGTTGGCTCGGACAAATATGGCGAGTAAACGTGGTGCAAAGCGTTACCACATGGAACATATGTTAGAATCAATGATGTGCAGGATGGCGACAATGGATAGGAGATGGAGAAAGGTAGAGTAAATGGGGCATAGTCTGGCGGAGTTCAGACATAAGGTAGATGGCCAGAGTGGTCCAGCAGGCAGGCCCAAGCGAACAATAGTGCCCCCAAAACCCAGAGGAGAACTAGACCCACTCCCCAAGCGAGCGAGAAATAGGAAGGGGAAGACTCCCACACCTCGGCCTTTGGGGGGGGGGGGGGTTTCCTCAGGGCAGGGTACCTCAGGAGTTCCTGTGACACCAGGGAGTACTATACCAGAGATACGGACAAATGTCCCAGTGATCCCTGCGCCTTCCACGCCTGTGCCAACCCAGAGTGAGGTGCCTCACGCATCAGTCCCGGCGGTACCAACGACAACCCCTGTGAGCCCCATACCTTGCTCCACACCAACCCCGAGGGTTCCGGTCCTGAACCCAGTGGCCCCCACCCTGGTGTTAGCACCATCAGTGATTAATAAGGTACCACCAGAGTTAGCGGCCCAGATAGCAGCAGTTCTCCCATGGTTGGGAAAGGGGGGTATGTTGCCGTCCTCAGTGGGCGAAAAGGAGGTAGTGGAAGATCCTTTAGCGGAGGTGCAGAGGATGGTGGCAAGGATTATGGCTGCCCCGAGCGGGGTGTCAAGCCCAGGGCCAAGTACTCCCAGTTTACCTCAACCAGCGCAGCAGGAGAGCGGCACTGGAAACGTCAAGATGGCGGAGCAAGCGGGAGCTGGGGAAATAGGTAAGGAGGTGGCATTGTCATTACTAGGCGCAGGTGTGTTACCCTCTAGGAGGGAGCGTTTAGCAAGACATGTGACACAGGAGGTGAAGGAATTGATATGGTCTGGAGCTTATGTCAATATGTTTTCTTTGCTTGTGGATAATAGGGAAATGGAGTATGCCAGAAAGCAGAAAGACTGGATGCTACCCAGTGAATGGCGGGTTAAAATGGCTAGATTCAAGGTGGAGGAGACCCTGAACAATTGGATTAGGGCCTTCTCAGTATTTATGGCCATAATAGCGGAACGTTCCCCTAATCTACAAGCAGAAATGGCGTGTTACCAAAGTAGGGTTACAATGACCCATGATGAATATGGGGGTGACGGGTGGAAAGACTATGACATGAATTTCAGGAAGGCTAAGGAATTTGACCCATCACTTACCTGGGACTGGGTTGACTCAATCTCATGGTTTGATCAGTTTGGCCCTGGACGGCCGGGCAACGCAGTACAAAGCTGGAACAAGGGTCACACTTCCCAAGCATCTCAGCCCTTTCAGCCATCACAAACCATGGGCGCGGCCATGGGTTCAGGGAACGGGGGGGACAAAAAGGAGTATGCTGGTATTTTAACAGACGGACATGCACCAGAGCCCAAGGCACTTGTAAATTCAGGCACGCGTGCTCCATATGTAATCACCCCTCTCACCCAGAAACAAAATGCCTTAAGAAAGGGAACTCATTCTCTGGAAATAGAGGGAGGAAGAAACAGGAATAAGGAGAAGGTATGCATGGTAACACATTCACCAATTGACGTTTTGGCTATGACTCCTTGGTCAAACAGGTACCCAGATCATACCACGGCTAGGATGTTACAGGAATGTTTTTTGTATGGCTTCAGGATTCCGGCAGTTGACTACACAGGGACATCAGAATGTAAAAATCAGCTGTCAGTAAGGTCCAACCCGAGGGTAGCAGCCGAAAAAATTGCAAAAGAACTGCGCCTGGGTAGAATAGCGGTCCTTTTGATCACATTACCGTGCCCAGCTTTGTCTGATCACCCGTGGGTGTGGTCCCAAAGAAGCAGGAGGGGGAGTTCACGTTGATTCATAATCTGTCAGCCCCTAGAGGCAATTTGTTAAATGACACCATCAATGAAGAAATCTGTGGCGTGAAATATGCTTCTTTTGACCAGGCAGTGGATATGCTAACGGTCCCGGGACCAGGGACTTTACTAGCCAAATCAGATGTTAAATCCGCCTTCCGGCTGCTGCCTGTTCATCCTTTAGATCAGCACCTTTTAGGTTTTTCATTTCAAGACAAATTTTACATGGATATGTGCATGCCCATGGGTTGTTCTGTTTCCTGCACTTACTTTGAGAAATTCAGTTCATTTTTGGAAGGGATTTTGAGACAGGCAACAGGGCACCAATATGTCATGCATTATCTGGATGACTTTCTCTTTCTGTGGACGGCGGCTCCCGGGCATGCGCTTGGGCATTGCAGGAATTTTGCAAGCTCATGCTTAGTTTTGGGGTCCCTCTGGTGTCAGGGAAGATGGTGGGTCCAGCAACCACAATAGAATTCTTAGGTTTTGAGTTGGACTCAAGAAAATACGGAAATTTAGGGCAGCACTCCAGCAATGCTTGGCAAAGGATAAAGTAACCTTACATCAGTTACAACAGACAGTTGGCCAGTTGAACTTTGCACTAAGGGTAATTCCTATGTCACGTCTATTCTCCCGTTCTACCTGGCAGGCCATGACTGGCCTGAAGGAAAAACAAGATCACACAAGACTGTCCTCTGAGGTTCGCCAGGCCATGCGGATTTGGATCGCATTTCTGGAGGGTTTCAACGGCAGGGTAGTGTGGCCCGGTCCTCCCAGTACGTCTGCGGAGTTAGGTTTATCGACTGACGCCGTGGGCAGTGTGGGATTTGGTGCTATACTCTGGAGCTCATGGGTGGCTCAGCACTGGCCGGTTTAGTGGGGTGAGAATGGTCTGACAGCCAATATAGGTTTCCTAAACTCTTTCCCATCTGGGTTGCACTGACTGTTTGGCCTCAACATTTGAGTAACCAATCTGTGATTTTCTGGTCAGACAACATGACAGTGGTGGAATGCATCAATCAGCAAGCTGCCCGGTGTAAAATGATCCTCCGCCTGTTGAAAGAGATAGTGCTGTTGTGTATGAAGCTGAACATACAGTTTAAGGCTAAACATGTCTCGGATGTACTAAATAATGCAGCTGATGCACTCTCTCGCTTCAAGATGTAGGTTTTCAGGAAACACCTACCATCTGCAGAGGCGACACCAACACACTTCCCGGAAGCACTCTGGCAGATTGGTGCCCCCGGATACAGAACCTCGTGGCAGCTAGTCTAGCACCCAGGACCATGAAGGCTTATGAAGGGGCATTTTGTTCTTACTGCACATTTTTGGGGCAGGATTGGGCAGATAGCTGGCACAAGTCAGGGGCATTCCTCCAGTATTTAGATGCTATGAACAAAGAGGGGTGTTCTGCGGCGACAGCTAGGCGTCATGTAGCAGCGTTTTTTTTTCTTTGCACAGATCAGGGACATCAGGGACCCCACGAATAGTTTCATTGTGAGGAAGGCTCTAAAAGGATGCGACGCCTCCAGGGGGCCGCCCCAGACACAAGACAACCAATAGGTTTAGAGTGGATAGCATCACTGTTAAATGCCCTGGGTGGCAATTGCAGTTCAACAGTAAAAGCATTACTGTTCAGAGCTGCCTTTGCACTAGCTTTCTATGGAGCATTTAAAGTAGGGGAACTGGTGGCATGCAACAAACAGGATGTGGTAGGAGGGCTTCAGCTGGAGCACACAAGGATGCAGGGCAGCACACTGCTAATAACCATTAAAAAATCTAAAACTGACCAAGAAGCACATGGTGAAGGGTTGGTACTTCATCGGGCGCAAGGCAACCCATGCTGCCCAGTGATGCACCTAGAGGCTTTCCTCCGACAGAGGAATAGTGCAGTGGGGGTGACACTACTAATTCATGCTGATGGTACCTTACCAGGTTTCAATTTAAAAGGGTATTGGCCAATGGCGATTGACAGGACTGGTTTGGATCCAAAAGAATTTGGAACACATTCATTCCGAATAGGGGATGCCACAGAGGCAACAGCCAGAGGGTTGCACAGCAACAGTGTAAAGAGAATCGGAAGGTGGTCTTCTAATTGTTACAAGCGCTATGTGCGACTGCACATGTTGTGAAAGTGGCAAGACAATTGTAAACTGATGCCTGTCCTGTTTGTTTGCTTATATTTCAGTTTCTCGAACCTGTCATGCAGGGGGGAAACTGCAGTCAGCACATCACCAGCAAGAGTCTCCACAACGGCGGCCACCTCCACAGGACAAAGGACCACAAGTTGTATGGGTCATTGGTCATTCGTATGTACGGCGCATGAAATCTGTTTTTCTTGCAGCTAATTACAGACAGAGAGCTGAGCAGGATGGTTTGAAGATATCTTTCCATGGTAAAGGGGGTCTCTGCCTCAGTCAGTTTAGGGGTTTTGTTACAGGTCTGTTGAATAGACACAGTCAGCCACCCACAATAGTGATCTTGCATTTGGGCGGGAATGATCTGGTAAGCCTGGGGAGAAGGGTCTTGTTAGAAGATATAATCTCTGAGGTTAGCTGGTTAGCTAAAGCATGCCAGGGCTGCACCATAGTTTGGTCCCAGATGATACCCAGATGCCAATGGAGGGGGGGGGGAGATTCCGTGAAAGCGTTGAATCACTCGGTAAATAGGATCAACAATAAAATAAAAAAATTGTTCAGGTCCCCTCAGTTGCAAAGCATAGCGCATGGGTGTGTGAGGGGGGAATCGTGCTTCTAAAAAGGGTCCATCTGACTAGATTAGGTAATGAAATCCTATTGGAGAATATAATGGCTTGGCTAGGGAGAGTAGGGGCCGGGCATGACCTTTCAGTGTAGGAGGATAGGGGGGCCATGATTGGTGAGCAGTCAATTTAAGGACCTTAGGGGGTGGCGCCATTCTTGAATGGGGTCTCCCAGGGGGAGGGACAAGTGGTCTCTCCTCGAACTCGAGGGGAGGTACATCTGGTTGGCTGGATGGGTGTGGGGGAGGGGGAAGTCACGCTTTCTTTAGGCTGGTTGGCAACCCCGCACGGGCACAATGACATCATTAAACGGCGCAGACTGCAAGGGCCCTCCTTTTTAATGGAATTCATGGAGCGTATGGGGGTAACCGGGGGGGAAGTACCCTCTCAGTAAGCTAGCCCTCTACGCATGCGCACTCCTATGGGAGGGCGTGGCTAATTGATAATAATCTGACACCAGTTAGCAAACTTGCCATAGGCCAAAATAGGTACTCAGAAAAGTAACTAATGTATGATTATGATTCAGATATTAGACTCGGACAGGAACTACTTTATATTAGAAGTATGTTAAGGTTAGCCATCTGACAGAGGGAGGAGCTACGCTAGCAAACAAGATGGCTGTTTAGGCTCCCGGCTCCGCCGACCTTCGTCTCCTGCCAGATGATCCTGTCATTTATCCTGTCTTTACGCCCTGCCTCCGTGTGTATGAACCGGACTACAGCTCGATGGTGCGATCCCGAGATTTCTACCAGTTTGGTAGACAGAGTTATATTGTGTTAAAGTTTGCGGCCTAGCATAGCTTGGAAGCCGGGGTCTCGAGTACTGGCCCAGCCGGGTTCCAGTTGAACAACATCGGCCGTGAGCGTGTGGCAGGGTCCGATCTATTGCTGTGGAGGTTTTCTTGGCCCGATTTTGAGGGCGGTCTGCTGAGTTGGTAAACATCGAAGGAGGGGTGACGATGCACGACTGAGGCTGTGGGCGGAGGTCCCTGACCCGGTGGCCCGGTTAGCCACCCACCGGCGTTCGCTGGGTTGGGATCTTCGCTTGCTGTGGCGAAGCGCAGATGGATGCCGCTGTGAACATTGAGTCCCCCTCTGCTGTTGTCCGTTCCACTTTTTACTGTTCCCCCGGGGAGACCGGGCTCTATGGGGGACGTGAAAATGGTCGATATCGAGCGAGGAGCGGTGGAGCGGACTGAGAATGATCCGTCGTTGAGAGCTGTGCTGGCGGCCATTCGGGCTCTTCATACTAACGTGGAAGCCCTTATTCATAAAATGATAGCGCGTTCATTTGAAATTGGGCGGATTGGACCGGACCCTGTTCCACTACAAGGAATCAAGCAGCTTGAGATACCCACGATGGCCATTTTGATAGGGGAAGCGGGCCCGTGCAACGAGAGGTGTCGGAGCCTCCGGCCGGTGTGATGGCCCAAGGGAGTGAGATCAGTGCTTTGAATGGATCGTCAAGCCTACTATCAACGCTGACTGTGGAAGGACTAATCGGTGCTCCCTTTCCAGAGACTTTTGATGAGAACTGTTTTGGGCTTGACACCGCGTCTCTCCCCTATCCGCCAGTTCCATTACGATGGCGGAGGAAACAACGTTGGGAGTTCATGACGGTGAGGAGAGTCTTTGGACCTGATGGAGTTCTCAGTGACTTAACATCTTTGCTTGATCTCAGTTTGAACTTTGCTGCACTTTTCTCGTATTTTGACTATCCTTCGGAGGCGGCAGTTCGTCCGGAAGGGGTTCGCCGTCCGATCGGAAAGGTCAAGGATGAGATTGATTGACTGGGTTTGACATCTTTGTCTTGCTGGATGTGGGATTTGCTACCATGATGCTTGCGGAAGGTTGGGCGGTGTTTACAGTTTCCCCTGTTGCGTACTGCAGCTTCTTAATAGATTTGTGGATTTACTCTGGGGGATTCTTGGTTCTGGCGGGAGGGAGGGGGGACCGGGGGCATGTACGAAGGTGCCCTCCTCGATTTTCTATTTTTAGTATTTAGTTAGATGGGGCGACAGGCACAATGCTAGTTGGGGTTCGTCGAAAGCCATATGCAGGGGTGCAGGGTGGGGGGATGGGTGTTAGTGTAGTTAGTTTAGGCTGTGGCGTGAATATTTGTGTAATTCATCCTGATTTAGTTTTTTTCGTATCTGGGGGCATTATGCCTTTCTTTATCCTGTTCTGTTGGATGGCGGGGACTGAGCACCGTAGCGCATCAAATGTAGCTTAATTGTGTTCAGTCAACCGTAATTGAACAATCTACGCGTCGAGGTTTCAATGACCCCGCCCATTGTTTTTTACAGAAATCCTAATATCTGAAAATGTTTGCTTATTATTGTAACTGAATGTGATGTCCCAGATACGTCTTTGTTTTATTTTGTTTTATATTTGAAAATAAAAAGAAATATATAAAAAAAGTTAGCCTTCTGATATCTGTACATATGAATTGTAACCAAATGTCAAGTATGTTTTCTGCATAAAAAATTAGCGTACATATTGTATATTTCAATTTTCTTTTGATTTAATGTTTTAATAAATACGGCCGGGGGTTGCACGACCCCCCACCTCCAAAGAAATCCTATCTCATGCCTTAGTTAATAAATGTGGGTGAAACACAAGGTGGGAGAGGAGGGGGGTTCGGTAGTCCCTGACCATAGCTCCTCTGCTGCTACCCGTGCTGCAGTGTGTGCATCCCCATGTCATTCAACTGCTGCACACATGGTTCCTCCGAAGATTCTTTGGATACTCCGAGGCTGCAGTATCTCAGGGTGCCGGAGGTAAGTCCAACTTTGGGAAAAGTACTGGTTGTTTTGAGAGGATTGCCACCTTTGTGTGATTCACAAATAAAGTAAATATTTTTACTCTTTTGTCCAGGCAAGCCACTAGCATTATATACACTTCCCTTTCTGCTTTCCCGCTGTAACTTCATCATTTCCACCCCTTGGCAGAGGTGTCCTTTGCCACTTACACCCATGCCTCTGCCCCCACACTGTTGTGGTTTCTGCTCTGCACCCCTCTCCTGTCATTCTTTCTGTTTCCTTTTGATCCCCTCTGGATTGCACTACCTTCTGCCCCACCTTTTTCATTTTTGTTTACCCTCCGTGGTCAAAGACTAGCCCGGTTATAAATACTAATTGACACCCTGTCCCCATGCCTTGTATTTGCCATCACTTTATTCACATTGAAGACTGCATCAGAATGACAGGATGCAGCCAACTCAGCTCCTACCAGGATATACACAATTTCAATTCTGCTTTGATGGTGAACAAGAATCCATATCACAAGAGACTCTGGCTTCTAAAAATTGTGTCCTCAAAACATCCCAGTAAAATAACCAAAATCAAACTAATTAGGTAAAGCTAAGTGTCGTCAGTTGCCCACTTTGGAATTCCCTAAAATGTATGTTTGAAACCATACCTTTTTTGCTTCAAATGGGTTCCTTATAATTCATATGTCCACCCTTTGTTGGGATTACCAGGCAAAGGCCATGTGAACTCACTATTGGTTAGAAGGTGGCCTGGGGAGAACTACCTGCAGGGCTCATACTCACTGTGATAGGCAAATAATTGACTATCTAAGTGAAATGTGCTTCCTAAATCCATTATGTCACTTCTGCATTAGTACTGGAACAGCTACTCAACTGTCTCCTACACGGTCAATGTAGTAGTACTATCTCTTTTCAGCACGACCGCTGTAATCGTAATGTCCAGTGCAGCCCCTTTCAGAAGTCATGCTCTACTCGTAGTGGGCAGCAGCAGCCCTTTCCAGTATGGCTCCTACCTTCTTAATAATATTGTTGTTCATGATTGTGCAATTTATCACAATCTTTGCTGTCATAAAATGCTGTAACCTTCAGCTGCTACTATTCAATGTAATGATACTGAATTTAATGACGTGGGAAGGATGAAAGACCAAGACCACAATGCCCGTTACCCCCAACCACCAACATGCAAGAATACACATTCTCTAATCACCAGAAAGCCACGAGCATTGGCACGAGTGCCATGCTCGTGACTATCTCGTGGAACACAATGATAGCAGAACACAACAAGAGCGCACAGGAAGAACCCATGTGCACACAACACACCTTCCCCCTAAAAAAAGCCAACAAAATAAACGTCTTACCTCATAATATAGTCACAAAATCTCATAGGAAGACGGTTAGCCCTAGCACACTTGGAAGGAGCACCCCCCCGAAGATGCCCGGGGGCCCGGGATCCCATCCCCAGGCCCTGAAATCATGGAGAAGGCCCAGGACCCCATCCCCGGCCGGGCCCCGAAGTAAGGTGAAAGTGGGGGGAGTCCCACCGCACTCCCCCGAAGATGTCCAGGGCCCGGGACCCCATCCCCGGGCCCTAGCGAAGAGGAGGAAGCCGGGGGAGTGCCCCTGATGGGCTGCGGGAGTCCTCGCGTCTGCCCGCCAGAGCAGGCAGACCAGAAGGGATCGGCCGGCTCCCACGGCAGCACGGAAGAGTGCTGGCCGCGCGGGCAGCCAGCGGGGGCAGCTGGGGGTGGGCTCCCCAGGCTGCCGGCCAACAAAGGAGGACCGCGGGGGTCCCGGGTAGGACAGGGGCCCCCAGGGAAGACTGTCAGTGGTGTGAGGGGCCTGGGTGGGACCGGGCCCCAGAAAAGAAGAGGAGTGGCCAGGGGTGGGCTCCCCAAGCCATATGTACTCACCTGGGGGTCCGGGTGGGACGGGCCCCACACCGAGGCCCTGAAAGCGGCGAAGCGCCAGCGCGGCTCTCCCCGGCACAGCCGCTCATCTCTTATTCAGCAGCAGGAGCTGAAGCGCCCAATAATGCCTTGCAAGGCATGGGGAATGAATTGTTTTTGGCGTTTTGGTGGCCCCAAGAGGAGAGGGGGCACCCTTGAGTGTGAATAGGTTCTGTGGGGAGCTGCTGGAGAAGCGCAGTCTTGCCCCCAGCTCAAAGCCAAGTCCCACCCTAAGTTTCGGGAGGCTTTAAGAAGAATAACCCCTCAACGCTCAGCGAAGATTGTAATACCTCTTAGCCAGACTCCCTTGGTCCCTGCCCCGCCCCCAAGCCATACGTCAGGAACCTGGGAGTAATTTTAGACAACAAGCTCACCATGTCTGAACACATAAAAAAAACAGTGGGAAGCAATTATGGCCAGATGCGTAGCCTGAGGAAGATCTTTAAATGGATCCCACTCTCAGCACACATGCCCCTAGTCCAGGGACTCATTGTTAACAGGTTGGATTATGGGAATGCCCTGTTCTCGGCCATCAACCTAACACTACTGAGCCGATTGCAGGTCCTTTAAAACACAGCTGCTAGGCTGGTACTAGATCTACCTCCTCGCACCCCCTCAGCAGCCTGCCTTAGATCACTACACTGGCTCCCCGTACAAAAGCGTATAAAGTTCAAGCTCTGTTGCCTAGTCCATAAGGCAGTAAATGGACATGGACCTGCTTATCTTGAACAGAAACTCAAAGCTCACGTCCCAAGCAGGACGCTACGCTCCTCCAGTAAAGCCTTTCTCTCCGTTCCCAGAGTCCGAACAGTAAGAAACGGAGATAGAGCTTTCAGCAAAACCACCCCAGAAGTATGGAACTCCCTCCCCATTCAACTGAGAGCAGAGCCAGATCATATGAAATTCCGAAAACAACTAAAAACCTGGCTCTTTTAATTTTTAGCTTACTGAGCCCCCCGACCTCCTGAATCTGTTGGTGTCATAAGCAAAGTGGATTTAAGTGGCTAGACACTCCTGCTAGGGTGTTTGACTGTATTTACTTAAATCCTGTGATCATCTGTGATGCCTTTCGGGGCTGTAATTGCAACTCAGTTCTTAATGATATCCAAATGTGCTGAGTACTGTCATTATAAAGTGTGCGTAAACATGTATTCTTGCTGCTGCGCTTAGGTGAAGACCACAGACAGTTAGCCCTTAAGATGTAGAGGCGCATACTGTATGGTCGGTAAGAGATGCTCAGTCAGGGTCATGTGCCACCAAGGCAGGTGTATCCTGTTTAATGCTGGTTGAGGTAATGGAGGGGGACGCAACTGGGATTGTGGCAGTGCACAGGGCCCTCCGCTCCAGGATATGTTCAACTAATTGCATTGGGGGCAAGATGATATGTATACATGGGAGTGGTGGTACTAGACTCCACCCCCCCCTGCTGGAGGGGTGGAGATGTTATGCAATGTCGCAAAGTAATTCCATCAGCTTATGTATATTTGTAAATTGGTGCATAGTATTGAGTGGTGTGTGTGTTTAATAAATGTATTCTTACTTTTATAAAGCAAAGTACAGCGTGGACAATCAATTATTGAGTAGTATATTTTTGCGCACCTGCAAATGGCGATTACTAGCCCACAGCGATACAAAAGGGGATGAAGGACGGAGCGTTTGAGCAAATCAAACACTCACCCCCAGTCAACTGATCTGGGTTTAATCCAGTCCCTTGCTCACTTGGCCACTGGATTTAATATAGCCTGGCTGATGAGGATTATGAAACCGAAACCGGTCCCAGGATGCTTGTTTCCGGTCCAGGGAAGACATGGCTTGGCAGTTCGGGCTGGACTGTTCCCATGAGGCACAGGGTCAGATTGATTTGCATATGGCCATGTCTGAACTGGGGTGGCTGAGTGAGCTAAAGAATGGTGATGGATTAAACCCAGATCAGTTGACTTTGGGTGAGTGTTTGATTTGCTCAAATGCTCCGTCCATCATCCCCTTTTGTTTCGCTTTGTTCGCCCTAAGTTGGCAGGGTATGCTCAGACGTGAGTCCCTTGCTCACTTGGCCACTGGATTTAAGATAGCCTGGCTGATGAGGATTACGAATCCGAAATCGGTCCCAGGATGCTTGTTTCCGGTACAGGGAAGACATGGGTTGGCAGTTCAGGCTGGAATGTTCCCATGAGGCACAGGGTCAGACTTATTTGCATATGGCCATGTCTGAACTGGGGTGGCTGAGTGAGCTAAAGAATGGGGATGGATTAAACCCAGATTAGTTGACTGGGGGTGAGTGTTTGATTTGCTCAAATGCTCTGTCCATCATCCCCTTTTGTTTCGATTACTAGCCCAGCCACCTTCTTTGAGTAAGCCTCAGACTGCTCTGCAACGCTACCCTCTGAGAGTCAGGCGCTGCCCTAGGGTGTTTGGTTCCCAGTGAAGGACAAATGTGTCATGTTATTTGTGCAGGCCTCACAGATGCGGCCTCATTTTCTAACATTATGTATATAAATAATTAAACTAAAATAATGAAAGTAGTCACCGTGGTCATTAACGATGTAGAATAAATTTGTGCATATCACAGGGTGAAGTGTATGCTATCTCTTTTCCAGTTCCAACGATAAAAGGGAAAAGTGCCTCAGGAGATAGCTGCTTGTTTGCTGAAGAAAATCCAAGATGGCCACAATAAAAGGTCATGGACGTGACCTAAAGCGTTGTAACATCACGCTGTGACGAGGAAGTAGACTCGCGAGGACAGACTGTGCACGGGAACACCGCGAATGGAGCAGCAGGAGCCAAAATTGAAAGATGCCTGGTAACCGGTACCGTAAAGTTCAACGGTAAGGCCGACAATCGTTGCGCGTAGTGTCCCACAGCAGGTACTCCAAAGGCTAGGATGCACACACGAAGGGACAAAACACAAACAGCAATTGTCGTCAACACCAAGCACAGGGGTGCGACCAACAATGTCACCAAAATAATGAAGAAAATGTGGAACGTACAATCTGGATAGGAAAATTCCAGTCCGGTCCTTCTCAGCTTGCACTTGTAGAAAAATAAATGTTCCCTTCCCAGTTGGTAGCAAAGCACAACACAAAAGTAAATTGATGATGAAAATAATCCAACTGATGGGCTCCATGCCCACTCATCGCAAGTGTTGGAAGAGTATCCGGTAATAATCTTCAGGAAGAAACAGGCAGAAAACTGGGATGTAAGAATCCGTCTTTATTTGCAATGGACGTTTGTCCAGTTCCAAATCCAAGATCACAATACCTGTTACCACAAAATTAACGGTTCCCCCAAACACCAACATTCAAGAATACGCATTCTCTACTCACGAGAAAGCCATAAGCATTGGCACGAGAGCCATGCTCGTGACTACCTCGCGGATCACAATGATAGCAGAATACAACAAGAGCGCACGGGAAGAACCCACGTGCACCTGACGGCTGCCATAATTTCAGTGGGATGGTACTTGCATGTCTGCTGTACTGCCATATTTATAATGAATTCTATGTCAGGACAGGAGGCTCCGATTATGCTTATTCTCATTTCTTTAATAGAAATGCTCAGCAGCCAATAAACAGTCAAAAACTTCAGTACCCATGAACACCAGGGTAACAACCATAGAGACCATAGTATAAAAGGTCATAACGATAGTCTCTCTTCCTCTTTCTTTGCTGCTCCGCAGCCAGTTAAGTGCTATTTTTGCTTCTTACCTGATTATGAATTTGTATTTCTTGCATGACTGTATTTCACTGTTGGTATATGCTTTGCGCTTTACCCGCGCTTCTCTGCGCGTCCTCGTAGCGCTTGTGTATCGCTTGTAATCGCGTTGTCGGCTCCGGTTCTGTTGCCGTTTTGCATATCCTGCCGTTTCTTCGTGCGGGTAGCGGGGAGCGTGTGCTCACCTCCCTTGTGGCCGGGCGCTTGTTGCCCGCGTCTATTTACATGTGGAACGGGAGATAAGGGGTCTAGGAGGCTCGCGCTGGGTGCGCGAGCTCTTCTGTGCTTACTTCCGAGGCGGCTGTTACCGCTCATGCGCGGCGGACATTTTCTGACTTGTTTTCCATGTTTACAAGGCACCGGATGAAGAGAAAGTCGTTTTGAACGTCAATGCCCACGGCCTTAGAAATAATTAACCTCGTGTGACGCCTTTTGCTTCCTGATTGCATTAGGCTGTATAATTTGCATAGGCTTTGCCTAGAGTGCATTTTCTTTTGTTGGCAGCAAGCCCTCCCTCCACTTTTGAATTCTTGTTGTGTGCAGGTTTTTTGCCTGTGCTACTGGCTTGCTGTGGGGTTTTTTACACTCCCCCTGCATTGTGCCTTTGGCATTTTTTATATATATTCAGTCATCTAGTGGGCATTAATTTACACTCTGTGTTACCATGGAAGAGTATTATGACGAAGATGACTATTACTATGAGGAGGAGGACTCTGGCTCGTTGGAGCAAGATTTGGTTGAGGCATTGGACCAGGGAGTGCAACACTCTGTGAATAAGGCGCTTGTACGTGCCATTAACCCACTGGAGCGTCATTTGAATCAATATGCGCAGCAACAAGGTTGGTTACCTGCTTCCCGTAAGTCCTCTAAATCCCCTATGAATCCTCATAAATCTGACTTTCAAAAGTTGGCTAAAAGCTTGGCAGCTGACAAGTTCAAGTCCACAGTGGGTGCGTCGACTTCCGCTCCTTCACCTACTGATACCGACGACACTCATTCCTCTACTTCTTCGGATCACGAGGATCCTCCCCCTAGGAAGAAGGTATGCAAAGAGCATTTTGTTGATGCCCCAAGCATCCTCTTGTCCTGACTTTTGATCCTTCGGATATTGTTCATCCCCACTCAACTTCCTGGCTGCCTTCCCCTGCTGTCGCTGAGTATGTCCAAACGCACTTACGTCAACCTTTCGAAAAGTATGTTAGGGCCTGGCTTCGATCTGAATGCCCTAGGCCGGATCTCGCAGACCATCTAGCAGAGACTCCTGAGGTTGACCCCACGATGGTCACCTATCTTAAAAAATACGACAAGGATCCGAAGAAGGGTCTTGACAGATCTTGGCGTTCCTGTCAAGACAAGTTGCTTGATTTATTAGGTCCTCTCACCAAAATCCTGGATCTTGGGTTCCTAGCTAAGGAGTCGTCGGCCCTCGTGGACCCGGACAAACTTATTGAGTGGGCGCAGAGGGCCATTTGCCAGTTGGGTAATGCAAACTGTGCAATATCATGTGAGAGACGCCGTTCCATCCTTCTGAAACTTGACCCAAGTTGGCTGAGTTCTCTACCTCGGAATCTGGTCCTGCGGCACAAGGTCTGCTGTTTGGTCAACCCTTTTTAAAGGAACTAACAAAGTTTGTTGCCGCCTTCAGTGGTTTGGACAAAGCTCAGGCTTCGCTACGGCGAGCAATGCGTCTGGTTTTTGTCAGGCCCGGACGACATAGAGGACGCTTGTTCGGCCGTGGTTCTCAGCAACAGTCCCAAAGAGGGTACCAGTCCCAGAGAGGGGGAGGCCAAGACACCGGTTATAACACCAGATCCAATTTCTACCCCTCTCGCAAGGGGAGAGGCCAGTACAAAAAAGGACGTTCCAGAGGAAACCGAGGTGGTTACCAGGATTCCAACACATCAGGTGAGCCTGATTCCACCTTGCGATGTGGTTCCGGGTGGCAGGATACGATTTTTTCTCCACAATTGGCGTATGATCTCCAGCGATGCCTGGGTGCTGGAAACTGTCCAGGGTTACAAAATAGAGTTTTACCAGCCCCAGCGTCAATCCCATCCTCCCACACCTCTATGTTTCTCCCTTCAAGATCAGGAATTCATTTCTACGGAAATAGAAGTTCTCCTCAAAAAAGGAGCGATAATTCCGACTGTCTGTCATCCCAAGGGGTTTGTCAGCACGGTGTTTCTAGTCAAAAAGGAAGGGGGTGGATCCCGTCTGGTTCTAAATCTAAAGGACTTCAACAGAGGGGTTGTTTATAGTCATTTCAAGATGGAGGGAATCCATCTATTGCGAGATCTTCTTCGAGAGGGGGACTGGATGGTTCATCTCGATCTCAAAGACGCGTATTTTTAGATTCCCGTCTTCGGTCCTCATCGTCAATTCCTTTGGAAGGGGACTTGGTTCGAATACTAAGTTCTCCTGTTCGGCCTCTCGTCAGCACCTTGGTGCTTCACGAAACTTCTGAGGACTGTCGTGGAACACTTACGCGCTCGAGGTGTTCGCCTGATTATTTACTTGGACGACATTTTGATTATGGCAGACTGTCCGCTCAAACTCCTGACTCATCTGGAGTGGTCCATCGACCTCTTACAATCTCTGGGATTTCTGGTGAACGTTCAGAAATCCATTTTGACTCCAACGCAAGTGATAGACTTTCTGGGCTTCAAGGTCAATTCAATTTCGTGTCAACTTCTCTTACTCAATCAAAAGATTTGGTATATCAAGAGGGAATTAACTTCAGTTATTTCCAAACAGACTGTGTCATTGAGATTGTTAGCACGAGTTGTAGGTCTGTTGGCGTCCTCCATTCAAGCAATCTTCGCGGGTCCTCTGCACTACAGGGCACTGCAGCGTTTGAAGATCCGTCATCTCCAGAGAGGCCTCCGATATTCAGATCTCATTCCTCTATCGGAGGAAGCTAGGTGGGAGATGCAATGGTGGTTGGACCACATGGATGCTTGGAATGGCCGAGCCCTGTTCGGTGCCTCCCTGGAACTAGTGATAGAGTCCGACGCCAGCTTATGGGGTTGGGGAGTCCGATGCGGTCCTGTCTCGACGGGGTCGTTGGTCTTCCAAGGAGATGTCTCTCCACATCAATTGCCTAGAACTCCTGGCAGGGTCCTTTGCGATCTGATGTTTCACTCCCCTTCAGTCCAATTGCTGCATACTTCTCCGAATGGACAATGTATCAGCAGTCCGCTATGTCAACAAACTGGGCGGAACACGGTCCAGGATATTGGCGGAGATAGCCAAAGATTTTTGGCATTATTGTCTGAAACAAAAGATCACTGTTATTGCAGAATATCTTCCTGGCCGCAACAATCAGATTGCGGATTGGCATTCGAGACATCTTCGGGACTTTAGCGACTGGAGGCTACATCCTCGCATTTTCTGTTCTCTCCTCCGGATCTGGGGCCAGTGTCAGATCGACCTGTTTGCCTCTCGCCTCAACACCCAGCTACCGCTGTTCTAAAGTTGGAGGCTGGACCTGGAAGCCCTGGCTATGGATGCCTTTCCTCAGACTTGGCCGTCGGGTCTGTGCTATGCATTTCCCCCATTCATGATGATCCCCAGAGTCCTGGCTTACACGAAACGTTATCACTCAGAATTGATTCTGATTGCTCCTCTATGGAGGGCGCAAGCGTGGTTCCCAGTTCTCCTGGAGACGTGTTGTGCAGTGCCACTCCTTCCCCAGAAGTGGAATCTCTTGCTGGATCCTCTCGACTATCCGCATCCCTTGATTCTGTCAGGCAATCTCAAGCTGCGGGCATGGTGAATTTCGGGGATCGCTGGTCGATCCCAGGCATTTCTCGAGACGCTTCCAAATTCATAAGTGAGGCCTGGTCACCCAATACTCACAAACGATACATAAGGTCTTGGAAGCGATGGTGCGACTGGTGTGTTCAACGGGAAGTTGATCCCACTTCTGCGGATGTCTCCATGATCATTAATTTTTTGGCCTCTCTTGCTTCCTCCGGTTTGGCTTATCGGATGGTTAACAATTTCCGTTCTGCCATTTCGGCGGGCCATCTACATATTGCTGGTAAACCAGCGGGTGGGCACCCTTTTTTTGCCAAATTGCTTAAGGGTATCCGTCTGGCAAAACCTCGGTGTCCTAAGTACGTCTCTTTATGGGATGTTTCCATTGTACTAAGATTTCTACAGGCTTGGCCTTCTAATTCTTTATTATCCCGTAAACAACTGTCGGCAAAATTGACTATGTTGTTATGCCTTGATTCCTGCAAACGGGTGTCTGATGTTCGTGTTTTGGACTTGGCAGGTCGCAGCTTTACGCCCGAAGGTGTTACGTTTCTCCTTTCCAGACGTACCAAAGCTAATACTACTTCTATTACCTATCCTTCCTTTCCCACTCATCCCAACCTTTGTGTTGTTCAGTGTGTCAAGGATTATGAAGTAAGTACTGCTCCTTTACGTTCAGATATGCAGGGTCAATTGTTGATTGCTTTGCAGAAACCTTTTCGCCCTGTTACCCCAGCTACATTGGCTCGCTGGGTACGATGGCTCATATCGGAGGCTGGCATTGATGTTTCTATTTTTGGTGCTCATTCAGCACGAGGGGCGATGGCTTCCAAAGCATTCTCCATGGGTGTTACTCTTTTTGACATTATGAAGGGCGCAGATTGGTCTTCTGATTCTGTTTTCAAAACGTTTTTTTATAAACCAATTGATCATATTGCTTCTGTAGTGGTGGATCAGCTTTAAACAAGCATAATCGGAGCCTCCTGACATAGAATTCAAAATTTGTGAACATACGTGACAAGAATTTTCAATTTTATTAGGGACAAGGTGGCGAGGATTATCCCACCCTTTATTATTGTTTCTGCATATATATTGCTATTGTGCTCATTGTTGATTACGGATTTCTTCAAATTCCTTGATTTTTCTTCCCCCCCTTATATTGATTACACTTTCTGCACTGGATGTGTATTACGGCTATATATCTCTTTGCAGATTCTGACCCGAAGTAGAGGTTTTCTGTCACAGCTGCCTTCGCTTGCCTTCCATGGATTTCTGGTTCCAGTGATCTTCGGTTGCCTGCATCCTGTTCACCTTGGATTTCAGCGGCGCTCGTTATCTCCTTTCCTGATTGTCTACGTTTTGGATTTCCTGTATTGATTTGAACTGTTTTTCCTCAACAAAGAAAGAGGAAGAGAGACTATCATTATGACCTTTTATACTATGGTCTCTATGGTTGTTACCCTGGTGTTCATGGGTACTGTAGTTTTTTACTGTTTATAGGCTGCTGAGCATTTCTATTAAATAAATGAGAATAAGCATAATCCTCGCCTCCTTGTCCTTAATAGAATTGAAAATTCTTGTCACGTATGTTCGCAAATTTTGAATTGTTATAACACTTTTTGGCAGTACTGTTGTATTTTTAAATGCGATAATATCAATAGTTTTATGCAGAAAGCACATGTTTAGTGCCTATGTAATTACAAATACTCCTTATTTTTACATGTAAAATGGTAAAACGCAAATATGACAAACCTTCAAAAGTTGCTTATCGTAATTGATTTAACGTAAGCAGAAGACACAAACTATAGAAAATGCCTTTCAATGTATAAGTACTTTACACTGTGCCGATAAAATGTCAAAATACAGGAATTTACTGTCCAGCCCTACATTTCCTTCTCCCTCACTCACTCAGTGCCCTTTATTAAAATATTGTGGCTCTTTTTTTTTTTTAACACTGTCCGTTTTTAGGGTGTCTTCATCACCCAGCTGGTGCACAGTGCCAAACATCCCACCTTCTCACTCCAAGCACTCAAAGATGTCAAGAGCACTTATTAAGGACCTAGTGACACACATAAATTCACCCCGGAGTCTTGGGATGCTACTTTTCACCCTGCACACTGTGAACATAAGGTGTAAGGATACCTGTGTGGTTGTTGGTATTTGTGGCTGCAAAGAATTAGTGAAAATATGAGCATAACACGCAAAAAATGGCTACCGAGTATTTGGTATAGTATTGTGTACTCTGGAACCTTTCTGTCTATGGTGATCATTTTTCGTGTGATTTTCTCCTTTAGAGCTCCCTAATTTTTTAAAATATGTTTACTTTACTACCAATTCTTAATCTGTTCTCCTTTTATTCGTCTTCTCTTCCATCTTGCCTTTTTTCAATATGTTGCATTCTTTTTTCTGCAGGTCTGGGGTTGTTTACTTTGGTGCACTCCCCCATTCCAATGCCAACGCACGAACCAATAACCACTAAAAACTGACAAAGTCAGTCACTCTCAAATTGCCGAGACCTATTGGGATGTATGGGATAAAGTACCCCCGATTACCATTACCCGTCAACTTATATCACCTGTATTTGGTTTTCAGGGGCAAGTTATCATCTTTTAGCGCCCCTTTGCTTCAGTCAGAGTTACTGTGTTTCATCGGTAACTTCGGTTCGCGTTGCCACGTCTGTTACCCTCGGAGGCATAGTTAATGCACTGGCTCTGACATTAGTACTCTCATTTTATTTTGCAGATACATATTTTCGCAACACAAAATGCCATTCCACATAATTACACTCTGACTCACAATTCCACTTTACATGAGTCTATTACACTCAATACCACATACTTACTATCTACATATTTTCACAGCATGCCACATAATTTCACTACACGAATCCACTTCACACCACACAATTCCACCACACATAATTCCACAACTAACAATTAGACCCACATAATTTCACTCCACACCACATACATCACTCCACTCCAATCCAAAATACATGGGTTAAACACATTGTCATTTGCAACGCCAATACCTCCAACTCTCACAAATGCGAGACCTATTGTATTGCAAATGCTTGTTCTAAATGGAGCCTTTCAACATCAAATGGTAGCTGCTGAGCTCTATACAAAATGTAAACCCAAAACCTTTTTTGTGCCACTATGAATGGGGTGTGGGAGCATTGGAGAAGCAAGTCGGGGATAAGTCAAAGTGGGGGTGAGGGAGACAGAGGGAAGAGGTGAAGGGAACAATAAATGAGCTTGAGGTAGAGGTGCAAAATAAGAACAAAAAGCAAGATGGGATGGGGAAATGAAGGACAAGTCATATGGTGGTGGTTGTTTGAGAAGGGAAGCGGCACACAAGGTAGAGAGCAAGAATTCTGTGCAGTGGTTGTTTGAAAGGCGAAGCAGCTATCAAGGGAGAGCAAGAAAACCAATGCACTCTCATGAAGCCTTTAAGGAAAATAAAAAAGTAGTTCTCTGAATGTGATCAGTGGAAGAATATAAGGCATCCAATCAAAGGATGGCAATGAGGGTATGCTCTATGGGTGGGGCAGACACAAGAAGTGGAAAGAAAGCCATTGAATAAGAAGCAAGAACATCAGAGTGACAAGAAAGCTAAGCAATTGTAGGCAATGGGCTGGCAATAAAAGCCCATTGTGAATCTCGGTAGGATCCCTAATAGGTCTTTGGACAAAAGCCGTCTGTAGGCAAGACCTAAATGGCCTGCGCCGCATGTCTTAGCCGACTAATGTTATGCTTTGAAACCCTTTTAATGGTTACAATGATATACTTGGAGTATAATTACAGGGAGTCCCTTTTTTCCTGTTACACACTAATATTATTTGAATTTCCATGGCAATGTTTAATTTGAAGCGACATCCAGCAGTGGGAATCTAAACAAAATGATGCAAACACCTAATAAAAGTGGACAGTTTGTCCCTCAACATCTGGCACCGAATAATACCAGGCTCCCCCGTCAGCAGTCCCACAATTCCTCGCGGTGCTGCGGAGAGCCGCGCGCAGTGCATACAGCAGCGACTGCAAGAACAACCACATTGATGTATATTTAAAAGCCTGAGATGTCATTATTTTCCCCGGCTCATTACCTACAGTTACTTGGATTTGAAGCAAATTATCAGTACCATTATCCGGGATAACTGTAATGTTGTAGGCTAGTGCAGATCTGTCTTCTTTCATTCATTAGGGGCACTAATTATTCCAATCAAAGGGCTCTGCTTAGTGTCGGGCTCTGTAAAACATCCTCTTAATGAAAAGAGAGTTTTGATTCAATGTCAGAAGCAGTGCTTAATTTGAGCCGGCGGTTTCTGCTGCTCGGTACCGACACTTAATTGTCAAAACCGGTGCTTCTGACAGACTACCACAAGTTGGCGCAGTCTGGCTAATTTTTAGATAACCCCAGCAACAGTTAATTATTATTCAATATACATTAAAAATAGCTATTACCTGCCACCCAAGATATTCTAATAGCTTTGAGGGCCTGAAGTAGT
Source organism: Lissotriton vulgaris (assembly GCF_964263255.1). Classification (NCBI taxonomy): domain Eukaryota; kingdom Metazoa; phylum Chordata; class Amphibia; order Caudata; family Salamandridae; genus Lissotriton; species Lissotriton vulgaris. The sequence goes on along the minus strand of NW_028244385.1, from coordinate 170,062 downwards.
TGAAATTGTCCACTTGTAAGAGTGTGAAGTTGAGTAGTTGCGTTGTTACAATTATTGGTGGTGTTCCCGTGAGGTGTCATTCGGTTCATCACACATTTTTTGATTCCTATGCGGTGCACACTTGGCATTGATTTAGGTTCCAGACAGATGTCTGGGTTTGTTCTATGTGACTGTCAAAGAACTGTTGTCCATTAGGTTTTCCTTTTTACTATTCAAAAATCTGGACGCAGTGCAGTAAAATATCCCCAAACAAAACAAAAGATATAGGGGAGTATAACGGCGATCAGGATTTTTTGACTGATCCGTTATAAAAATTGCTGACACAATTTTCCCAGGCCTGGATGATATGTTTAAAAATATATGTCCTTTCATAACCAGTAATCCATTCCAACACCTATCCACTTGAGAGAGAAGGGCAACTATACTGCAGCGCGTACCGGTACCACATGACACCATTTGACATCACAAACATGTGATGACATCACAGTCATGTTTAATTATCTCGCACACTTGTTCAATGACACCAGGATCTGCTAAAATATATCATAAACATGCTTGATGACATCACAGCCGTAACTGATCCCATCACAACCTTTCTATATGACATCACAGTGATGTTTAATAATCTCACACACTTGTTCAATGACGCGAAGGTCTGCTTGATGGCATCACAGCTGTAACTGATGCCATCACAATTTTCCTAAATGATATCACAATAAGGTTTAGATGCACTCACATTTTTATTACTTTATGCATGCATGTATTCTCTCTCAGTTCATGGACAATCTATCCATATTCCACACAATCAGAACTTACAAAAAAAAAGCTAGACTTCACTAGTTTGTTGCCACTTCTTTTTGACACACTATGTAAAAACCCATAGCTAAAAGCATTTAAACAAAAGCTGTCAAAATCCATGTTTGAAGATTTTGCACTTCATTACCGAAAATTTCACAATTAATAGAAAACATCAAGTGTATGTCACTGATTTTACCTTGTTTAACCTTAGTCAATTGATTCAGTTAAGTTCTTAGGGGCAGATTTACTACTAGAGTTGCGACGCATCTGCCCACCCGTGCGCCACCACTGATGTGCCGCATTTACAATGCGGCGGACCGCGGCGCACGGATGGGCAAATGCGTGTCACATCTCCAGGCGGAAAGTCAGTGCATTGCTGGAGTTGCGTCGCAAGCGTAACGCAGCTCCAGCAAGGCTCGGGTGCCCCTATGGCTAACATGCTGCGTCAATCCTTACGCCTGCTTCAAGCAGGCGGAGGGTTTTGATGCAGCATGGCCGTAAAAGTGACTGAGGGAAATCTTGTAGATTTCATTCAGCCACTTTTTTGAGGCGTTCCTGCTCCAGAACGCCCCCCCCCCCCTGTACTGGCACGCCCAAATGTGGCGCAGGGCTTTACAACATGACTCATCTCGGTAGATGCGTCACATTGTAAATACCCTGCAACATGGCGTTGGCTTTGCGCCGCCGCTGCGTCACAAAAGTGATACAACGGCGGTGCAAATGTGGCGTAAAGGGCTTGTAAACCTCCCCCTCAGTATTTACATCTGGGTGTGGCCTTGTAGTTCGCAAATTAATATCTCATGGGTGCCAACTCACCCTTTCATCTTTCTGAGGTCGATAAAGAAGACTACCTTTACGTTGAGTAGTCATAACACCAGTGAATGTACGGTGCAACATATCATGAAATCTTTAGAAATAAGCATTAAACCTGACTTTTTAGTACTTATCAGTGACACCTAAGGTAGGCGGTAAAATATATAGGGCAGTGTACATGACATTTAAAATGCTGGATATGTATGTTGATATTTTACATGCCCAGGCAGTGAAAAACATCCAAAGTCCTTTTTCACTGTAGCAAGGCTGGCTCTGCCATAGGTTAAAACCAGTTCACACTATTAAGTGCTAAATCCAGTTTAGGAGTAGCTAGAAAAATGGTTTAAGGGCTCATTTTAATTGTAATTTAAAATCCATCTTAATAGTCAAGTTGGATTTTATATTACTATTTTCGAAATCACACTTTTAGAAAGTTGTAATTTCCTACCTAAAACCCAAAGGCTTTCCTGCTAGTGTCTAGCTGTCAAGTGACCCCTGATGGCTCCCCTGTGGTAAGATGTAAATTGCTCTGAGACATTGAACAAAGTTCTCTGGTGTTTGCATGGGGACAGCCCCTTCCTGAGCTTCAAAGGATGCCTACCTTGTCACTGGCACATTAATCTTACATCTAGGCCTGTCAACCCTTTTATCTCTTTAGTCAGGCTGGCTCGAAATACAGATGGAGGGAGGGACTGACTAGAAATGGTCTGTCTGGCACTAAGCATAAAAGTGTATCCCACTGACCTCTCTTTATAACTAGGCCTGGGCGCAGCTCGCAGAGTTTCACTTTTCCAAATTCCGAGTGAGCGGGCAGAGCATTGTTTGGCCACCCCTAATGAAGTCCCATTGGCTGCTGAGGGTCGTTGGGGGCAAAGAACCCCTATTGTTACGACAAGTAAGTCCCCTACAGTGAGCTTGTTGAGATCTCGCCAGAGGCACCACCCCCTTTCTTAACCACTCTGCACAGGGGAATCCTGGTGCACTAATGGTTGGTCGTTGGAGGCTAAAGACCCCTATTGTTGCGACAAGTAAGTCTCCCACAGCAGGATTGCTGAGATGTCATTGGAGGCCCACCCCCTTTCCCTCCTGGCTCACTACTGAAGTCAACTGTAATCAAAAGGGTCCACCTCAAGGGTTTTTTTTTGTATGTATCCTGATGGCTCTGGAATACACACATTTGTTTAAAATACCCCTCACACACCAAAGGGGCCCTTGGTGTCATGCTTCATCATCGGGGTCTTCCCGCCCGGCTGCCGGACGAGGCAGCGCTGCGACAAGCGACTACGCTGGAGCACCTTTTTAATGTGGGTGCTATGTGAGTGAATTGGAGTGAGTGTCAGTGGGGCAGGAGTGATATAAAGGTGATGTTAAAAAATACCTGGCCTAGTGATACAAAAACTATTTAATAAACACTGGCTGGTATTGTTAAAAACGTGAAGTCGGGAAGGATAAGCGGGGTTATGAGCTTACTTTCCTATGTGGGTCGACATGTTCCGGGGCGCCATGCCCCTTCGTCAGGACCGGGGTAAGAGATCCCCCTGTCACTCACTAGAGAGTCGCCACAGTGGGTGTATTTACAAAAAAAGTGAAAAAAGGGGACTATCTGTATGGATATAAAATTAATATTCTAATACACATCCCTTACTAAACAAGATACTCATGTAGTATGCTTATTATGATGAGGAACAGTGCCTCATGGGCCAACAGTAGATGGAAGGGTATTTAGGGGGTCCAATCAACCCCCAGCCTCGTTCTGCTTCCTCCTCCGTCCGTGGCCTCCGTGGTAACCATAGTCCCCTTTTTTCACTTTTTTTGTAAATACACCCACTGTGGCTACTCTCTAGTGAGTGACAGGGGGATCTCTTACCCCGGTCCTGACAAAGGGGCATGGCGCCCCGAAACATGTCGACCCACATAGGAAAGTAAGCTCATAACCCCGCTTATCCTTTCCGACTTCACGTTTTTAACAATACCAGCCAGTGTTTATTAAATAGTTTTTGTATCACTAGGCCAGGTATTTTTTAACATCACCATCATATCACTCCTGACCCCACTGACACTCACTCCAATTCACTCACATAGCACCCACATTAAAAAGGTGCTCCAGCGTAGTCGCTTGTCGCAGCACTGCCCGGTCCGGCAGCCGGGCGGGACGACCCCGATGATGAAGCATGACACCAAGGGCCCTTTTGGTGTGTGAGGGGTATTTTAAACAAATGTGTGTATTCCAGAGCCATCAGGATACATACAAAAAAACCCTTGAGGTGGACCCTTTTGATTGCAGTTACTTTCACATGAGGAGGACGTGCCCACCTCGGTGCCACGCGGCACTACCTCTTCCTCCCCCCTTTTAGATCTCCCTACTCACTACTGAAGTCCCCTTGGCTGCTGAGGGCTGTTGGGGGCCAAGAACCCCAATAGTTACAACTAGTATGTCCCCAACAGCAGGATTGCTGAGATGTCATTGGGGGCCCGCCACCTTTCTCCACCACTCTTCTAAGAGGCCTCCTGGTACACTACTGGTGGGGGGATGAAGTTCCCTTGGCTGCTGAAGACCAAGAGCCACGATTGTTGCCACACAGCAGTGTTGAGCCTACAGCCAGATTTCTGAGATGTTGTCAGAGGCCCACACCCTTTTTCAGCCACTCTCCAAAGGGCCCCGGCCTCTTGGTACACTACAGGTTGCAGCCGCAGTCGCTTGCACTTGTTTGCGTGCTCTTCTGTGGCACAACATTTTCAATCAACACAACATTCATTCATACTCCACATATACTCCCACAGTTTCGCAATCAATAGTTGAAGTGCCACAAATACTCAAATTATAGAGAAAATATATTCACTTTATTAAAAGATTATATAGAATGTTGTTTTCCACCATAATTTAAAAAAACATTCATAGATAAAAAACAATTACATAAATATAGGACTAGCCCAACATAGTTTGATTGCAACACAGGGGTCAGTGGGCCCAAAGGGTCCAATATCAAAGACAGCCTATATTTTATAACTGTACAATAAAATATACTGTAAAATCCAATTCCAAATCCAAGAGAAAACGTTTTTTTCTTTTTAATAAAACGTGAAATGAAGAAGAGAGATAAAAAGAAATAAAAAGAGAGACAATACACTTATAAGTCATTCATAAACTAATCCATAAGTATAGTCAACACAGGCATCTGATTAGTGCAAACTTTTTCATCGAATATGCTGGAGTGCCCAAAAGATTGAGTCTGTCCAATGCCTCAACGCGTTTTGGTGGTATTATACAGATTGCGACCACCTTTTTCAAGACCAAAATTGATGTCCCTCTTTAAAACCATTTTCCATGTATTCTATACACAAACACGTACATATTGCTAATTATCACATTATTTGTTATCAAACAATAGAATAATGAGATATTTATTTTTTCTACTCAAGTATTTAGATATTTTTAGTCATCCCACAGGTTTAAACTGCATCATATTTAAACTAAAGTCTGCTCCGTTGCAGAGTGCAGAGTTTTTGGCCAACTCCATGATCTCCACAGAACGAGAAGTTGCAGAATTTTGCAAACCCCAAGAGCAAAGTGGAATTTTATGCCCAGGCCTACTTATAACACTCCTTGACCTGTGACGAATCGGAATACTGACTTCCAAATCATCTGAAGAGCCTGAAGGAAGACTGGATCGGCTTCCCATGAACCCAGGATCCTAAAAGTGACTCCAAAGGGCAGTTGGCTGACCGCTTGTTTGAGCTACAAGAATATAACATGTTTCTAGAGGCCTCTGTCTTTGCGAATACCCAGCTTAACAGTCCCTACTGCATCTGCTGCTGGCCTCAGCCGGAGTTAGCTTAACCCTCAAATGGTGGTCCCCCAGGGGTGTTAGAGTGTATTTCTCTTTTCGTCAAACTGCAAGAAGTATGACTTAGATAATTCTTGCTAGCTTTCTCCCTGGAGAACCGACAGTGACTAGGATCACTGCCAAAGCCATTGACATCGAATTGTCAGTCGGCCTCAACTTGCCGGTTTGTTGAAATGTAGACTACTTCATCGGTCCGATAAGAGCCGCATGGACTTCGGTCTTCACCTGCTTGGAGCTTTCCTTCCTTCGCCAATGACTACATCAGGATTGTGCTGTTCTTCAACCTGCTGTTGTCGAGCCCGTTTATTATAATATTAATAATAATAATAATAGTTATTATAATAATAATAATGTTATTCAGAACCAACATTCAGCTTTTCCTGCCAATCACTTGTTGATGACCACTTTTCGTCCATAAAAGTTTCTAAGTCAGAAGGTAAACTTTCCACAGGGATGAATCTAGGCACCTTGTCCCCCTGGTCCATCGATGTAAACGTTTATATTTTTTGCTGTTAATTTTAGGGCAAACTCAACCCAAAGGTATTGGAGCACTTTACACGAACACCAGTCACATTACACAAGGACACATTAATTTTTTTGGTAGGCACAGGGAGATTAAGTGATTTGCCCAGAATCACAGAATGTTCAAGCTGACATCGAAATTTGAACCTGGTTCCCCAATTCCAAAGTCGGCAGCTCTAGCCATTATGCCACATCCTCTCTCGACTTTTGATGTTGACCTGGTCTAGTGTGACTAGATACCTGCAGTTGGCGCTTTGCATTTTTGGTGATATTTTTATTTTCAAATTTAAAAAATTCATATTTCTAGTTCTAATTATTGAATTTTTGTCATTTTGATGTCATTTTATTTATTAGAATATTTTTTGTTTTGCTACGTTGGATTCTGATTTTTTTTAGTTACTTTACACAGAATATTTTTTTTGTTTTTTAGATTAGATTAGGATTTTGCTTGAGTTGTGTTTTAACTTTATTACTATTTGAATGCTGCAAAAATACTTTACACATTGCCTTTATGTTAAGCCTTACTGCTTTGTTCCAAACTACCAAATGTAGCACAGGTTTATTTAGTGCCTTTAGTGGTTCAACTTTACAAGGATTGTGATTATTATTTGAGGTCGGTTCTCAACCCGTCAAGTAATACTCCAATTTGTTTTTCATGCCCTCAACGCCCTCACCCTGCCACTGATTGAGTGCAAATACCTTACTTCTGCCATATGCACTACAACATCAGTATATGTTTCATGATAAAACTAAAGTAATAGATTAAACAGCCATGAGAGATGAACATGCGTAGCAGCCAGAGGGACAACAGAGGATACTGAACACAAGTTTCAAAACGAGGCTTGAGGGCTTGAAAGTGCCTCTCCCTGGTTTCAGTCATGCTTCCTATTTTCAAAATAAATCTTCAACAGAGGCCTTTGATCAAACCTCTATGAAATGTCTTAAAAAATGTGCAATTCAAAGAAAAGTCTTAAATCAACCCTCACAATCAAATCTCCAGGGGGCATATTTACAAGGACCGAGTTAAAATTATCGCCTCTTTAGTGGCAGAAAACTGCCACTAAAGCGGCAATAATCAGCTTGATAATAGGCTCTTGAGAATTCCAATAGAAGCCCATGTTCTGGTGTAAACTTGGGCTTCTATTGGAATTCTCTGGAATTGTCAAGAGCCTATTATCAAGCCCATTATCGTCGCTTTGGCTGCAGTTTCCTGCCGCTAAAGCGGTGATAATTTTAACTCTGTCCTTGAAAATATGCCCACAGGTGAGTTACTTGAGGAACACTAAAATGAAGAAGGAAATACAGAAAACTAGTCAAAAATGTTCTTCGTTTCATTCAGGGGGCATATTTACAAGGACCAAGTTAAAATTATCGCTGCTTTAGTGGCAAGCTGAACATTAGCCATTGAAAAAGGAATAATATGAATGTTATGAGGTTGATTGTGGTCAAGGCAGACTCCGCCTTTCATCCTTCTCCAGTCAGTAAATTGAGTACCACAAGCTAGGTAATAGTAACATTTGCTATTCAGAGTGCTTAAACATAAAAGGATGGTGTGTAGCGCTCTAGAAAAAAACAGGTTATTAACAATTAATGTCACATTTCTATAATCAGCGTCCATAGGCATCATTAAGGGGTTCTAGTTATGATCTTGTGGTATGTGCTCTGCTCATAACTCTTTAAGATGGGCTGTCTCCAGAGCCTTTTGCATTCAGTGGAGCAGAACTACATGTAGCTCAGCAATGCACCAACCTCCTCCTGCAAGACTCAGCAAGGAAGTGCAGAGAAGGTGTTTGTTGACAAAGTAACTGGTGAAAGGGTGCATTCAGGGATTTCCAAAGGTAGGAGTTGTAGCTGATATGTTACCTTTTACAATTCCTCTGCTTCTTTTTTGGTAGGCTTTTGAAAGGTTTTGAGACTATTTATTCTTTATTTTTTCATTCAGTGTTATATCATTTTAAGGTCCTGTGATTTCATCAGAGTCAAATAATTTGCTTTCTCACTTCCTTTGACAGCATCAGGAGTAAATATCATGTGTGTCACAACCTGGGGGGCACCATCCAAACTTTTGGAGGCAATAATCAATCTTTACTCAAATACGTGGGTGCAGATAAGGAAAGGAGATGGCCGCACTATAACAAACAAGATCACAACATCTAACGGTCTAAAACAGGGGTGTGTGTTGGCCCCCTGTTTATTCAACATCTACACAGCTGATCTTGAGAAGTGCCTCCAACAAGTGCAAATCGACCCACCTAAATTAGGCAAAACACTGATCAGGAGCCTTCAATACGCAGATGATATTGTGCTCCTAGCACAAACACCAATAGGCCTGCAGCGCTCATTGTCACAACTAGGATCTTATATCACCTCTGCTCAACTAATAATAAACCTTAAGAAAACAAAGGTATTATGCTTCAGCAATCACCACAAAAAAGGGTCAAAAGGCAAATTCATCTGGAAACTGGAGGAAAAACCAATATCCCAGGTGGACTCATACAAATACTTGGGGTTTCAACTTGACCACTCACTTAAATACAAGCTACATTTGGACCAAGGGAATACCAAAGCAAAACAACTCCTGTACGCCTTCAAAATTTTACAGAAGAAGCTAAAAGGTAGTCCAACAGGCCAGTTGCTTAAGATAATCGCAGCCAAATTTTTACCCTCAATATCATATGGGTCGTACATTTTGAACACCAAAGATGCAGCCGCCTTAAATCTAGCCCAATCGAGTTTCTTCAAGCGCCTCTTTTTAATTCCTCAACATATTTCTCAGGCGCAAGTCCGACTGGAATATGGACTGAAAAATCAGAAACCAGCAAGACAAGGGGCGATGGTTAAATATTACTGGCGGATGAGGCAAGCGGAAGACGACACTTTAGCCCACTGCTGTTGGGAAGAAATTGAAAATCAGGCGAGGCAAAAAAATTCCATTGCATCAATCCTAAAAGAATCACTCGCTGATTTACATCTTGAAGAGGCATGGCACACAACAACGTCATATTCAGGGTTCAAAAACATGGTGAACAGCGCAATAAAACGAACTTCGCTACTAACGGACAAAATTGCCTTAGCTAAGAAAAAACACGCATGGGCAGTGATTCAATCATACCAGTTTTTGAAACCCCAACCGTACTTGTCCGAACACTTCTCGCATCACAAAAAGCACTACTTGACGCTGCTGCGGTTGGGTTCGTTCCCTATAAAGGATTTAACCCTGAAATGGAAGTTTACATGGCCAACGAGGGAATGTCGCCTGTGTGATCAAGGAGAAGAGTCGTTATTACACCTCTTATGCATCTGCCCTGCACTACTGGAACATCGTAAAACAATTCTTCGGGAAATTTTCAGGAAGCACCAATTGAGATCGTGCAGAGCTGCAGTGATACAATGCCTTGGTGGACTGTCAATCCAGCTGTCATGTCGAGCGATCACCTTTTGGAAAATAGCAGCTAAAGAACTGGACAAAAAAGACAATAGTCCACATGGCAAAGGCATATGACTGACCGGTAACTGCCTATCTGCACAGGTATCAAGTACTGCTCTTTTCACATCGAACTGCAATGAACTTCTTATATGGTTATCGCTTAAACTGTCGCAGTGACCAAAGCTTACGAAAGGACATTGGTTTTACTGGTCTATATTTCATAGATTTTTAACCTTAGCTAATCATTATGTAAGATGTGTTTTTCTCATGCTCTCATGCTTTTATGATTTTTAATGAAATCAAATAAAAGTAATATTTACTACTATTACTACTACACTTTATGTGACACTAAAGGATGAAAAGGCGTCTGAGGTCACCTCTTCATCCGCAAGGATGTTGGTAAAAGATTGCCCTTGTTGCTTCTCACTTCTGTGTGTCTTTTACAGACTCTTTCCCATTAGACATGGGTGACCCACTGAAGGCTTGGTCCAGGCTTGAGCCTGGTGCCTGGTTCTGACTAAGCTCGACTTCCTTGTGGATCCTTGAGCCCAAAACGAGCCAAGCTTTCATGTGCCTTCAGCTTGCCAACAAAGCTCTAAATTCATGCACCAAGAATTAAAGACAAAGCCACCTCTGATGTAAAACAGGTGGCAGGGAGAAAGCGATGCCCATCTAGTGGCTGAATTTCAAAATGTGAAACCAAAACACTTGTGATCAATCCTAGTTACCGCTCTTGATCAGATCATGTAATCTTGGACATATTTTACTTCACCATGCTTCGGTTTTCTTCATTATTGCATACAAGAGCACATTGAAACCCATGAGTACATGATGGGCGCTCTAGCGCAACCTCCCTAGTGTTTGGCTATAATGTTGGTCAATTTATATCAGGATTCAAGACCACCTATACCTTGTACATGTCAAAAAACATGCCTCTTGGGAACATATGCCCCTATTGCCATCACAGCGTCACTTTCAGTGGCATTGTGGCAGCGATAGGGGCATCGCCCTATTTACAAGGCAGCATTACGCCACTTAACGTGGCTTAATGCTATGTTGTAAATAAGGCCCCCTTTCACGCTAAGCTTAATGTGAAAGGGGTGGGCAGTGGGTGTTGCGGTGGGCGTTCCACTGCAGCACCCATTGAATTTGATGCTGCCCCCTATTTACAAGGGCAGCATAAATAGGAGGCAGCGCCAAGATTAAGACCTGGTCTTAAGTTGGCGAAACGAGGAGAAATGCTTTATTTCTCCTTGTTTTTGTTTTTTTCAGGTGCTGCCGTGTGCAGCACACATGGAAAAAGCAAAAAGCCTTGGATTGTTTATGTACAGCAAAGTCCCCCTTCCTGCACATAAACAATCTTTGAAAAAATATGACATTTTGTGACTTCAATGCTTGCTGGATAGAAGTGACAAAATGGCATTTAAAGATTGTTTATGTACAGGAAGGTGGACCTTCCTATACATAAACAAACTTTCCCCTGCAAGCAGACACCCTTGCACTATGGTGCAAGGCTGCCTGCATTGGAGCTAAACTGCTAAGTGTAGCGCCAGCGCAGGGGGAAACGCAGGGCTGCACCATATTCTCGGAAATATTGTGCAGCCTTGTGTATCTGAAGTGAGGCGTTAAGCCATGACGGCTAACGCCTCAATCCGCCACTTCAGTTGTAAATATCCCCCTTAGTTCTCTAATGGCATTGTCGTTAGGATAGGATGAGTATGAAAAGTTCTAAGTTCATGTTTTAAACTATCACTTTTAATAAATTCCTCTCCAACACAGCAATATAATCTGATATACAAAAATGAAAGGGCTTCACGTGTTAAAGAAATACTCTTTTTTTAATTTTGAAAAAACGTTATCATATTTTATCTAATGTTTGCTGCATATGTTACATTCGACATATTCTCATGGCTCGGCTCTGACTGATGCAGCCAGGGCTCGGCTCCAGCTCGGCAGTCCCTGGTAATTTTTTGGCTCACACACCTCCATATCCCATTGTGTCATTCCCTGCAAGCCTTGAGATATGGAATTATTTGCTTATGTTCCCTAAGTATTGATTTCAAGAAAGTTTTTTTCTCGCTCAAGTGGATCAAAGGTGAAGTAAAAATGCAGTGCCATGCACCCACACTTTGAAAAATTAGTTGGTAATTTTGAACAGCTGATTTCTGCATGCAAGCATTTAAAACTGCCTCTTTAGTCTCCGATATGATGGTAACATTGCCAATTGATGCAATGTTTTTTTTTCCTGCAGAAGGAACCAAAACCTTACTATTTAAATGACTCAAACATGGTAGAAATAAGTATTTTCTCAGTCATAATGATGTTTACCTTCAGGGTTTACGCCAATTCATGTTTTAGAAACAGAAGTTACCTCAAAAAGGCACTGGAGTTTAGAAAAATTCCCAACATGTTCTACCTCTATCTAAGAGTCATTGTCTTAAATTCTATGTCAGGACAGGAGGCTCCGATTATGCTTTCTCATTTCTTTAATGAAATGCTCAGCAGCCAATAAAAACAACCAAAAAACTACATTTCCCATGAACACCAGGGAGTAACCATAGATGGTAGCGTATAAAAGGTCCCAACATTAGTCTGTCTTCCTCTTTCTTTGCTGCTCCGCAGCCAGTTAAGTGCATATTTTTCTCTTCTAAGCATATTGTTACTCTGTTGACTTTGTTGCTTTTCTTACCTGTTGTGCTTTGCGCATTTGAAGTTCACGTGTTTGGGGCTTTGTCTCCGTGTTCCTTACGTGGTTTTTTCAGCTGTTCTTCGGCTTTTCCTTCCGTTTGGAGCGTGTGGTCACCTCCGTTGTTCCGTGCGCTATCTCGCGCTCGTGTCTTCTTGTGGAGTGGGAGCAGGGGTTTCCGTTTCCTTGGGGGAGCGCAAGCGCTCTCGAGACGGTGTTTGGTGACAGGTGACGGTCGCGCGTGCGCACTGTCCTATTTCCGGTTTCAGGGTTTCTCCTCAGAACTGGTTGAGTGACGACGTCTTTGGCGTACTGCCCACGACCTGTCTACAAACTTTAACCCCGTCAGACACCGTGGTTTCTTGAGGACTGCGGTTGCAACATTGTGGCATAGGCTCTGCCTAGAGTGTTGGTGTTGTGCAGGCTTTGGCTCCCTCCACGCTTGAATTGTTTTCTTGAAGTCCGGACCCGGTTCCTGCTTCATTCAAAGCCTGCTTTGGGGTTTACGGACTCCCCCTTGACTGGTGTTTTGACACTCTGAACTTTAGTCGTCTTGTGGGCATTTACTTTTCTACCTGGTAGAATGGCTGAATATTATGACGCTGACGACGACTACTACTACGATGGCGAGGAGGAAGACTCCTTGGAGCAGAATTTGGTGGAGCAGTTGGACAAGGGGGTCCAACAGTCTGTTAACAAGGCACTGGTGCGTGCAATTAACCGCCTGAAGCGTCACCTGAATCTGTACGCCCAACAGCAGGGTTGGTTGCCTGCTGCCAAGAAATCGGCTAAGTCGCCGGTAAATCCTCATAAGGCGGACTTTCAGCGCCTTGCGAAGAGTTTGGCGGCAACTCCTTCCGCTTCTTCAGCTCCTCAAGAGTCGGAGTCGGATAATGCCCACTCTTCCGCTTCTTCTGACCATGCTTCACCGCCCCCTCGGAAGAGGGTCTGTAAAGAACACTTTGTAGACGCCCCTGAGCGTCCTTCAGTCCTTAATTTCGAGCCGGCGGACATTGTCCACCCGAACTCTTCATCGTGGACGCCTTCACCAGCAGTGGCGGCTTATATAGAATCCCACATTCGCCAGCCTTTTGAGGCCTCAGTTCGGGCACGGTTGCGCTCCGAGTGCCCGAGACCGGACTTGGCGGACCATCTGGCCGACACCCCAGAGGTTGACCCCATGATGGTCACGTACTTAAAAAAGTACGCGAAAGACCCTAAGAAAGGTTTGGACAGATCTTGGAAGTCCTGTCAGGACAAGATGCTCGACTTGCTGGCTCCTCTCACCAAACTCTTGGACCTTGGTTATAAGGCTGACGAGGCTTCGGCTCTGGTGAATCCCAAGGAATTGATTGAATGGGCCCAGCGGGCGATTTGCTATCTAGGCAATGCAAATTGCGCAATGTCGACTGAACGTCGCAGGTCCATACTCTTAAAGTTGGATCCGAAACTTTCGGAATTGGCAACGTCTGAATCTGGCCCTGAGGCTCAAGGACTTTTGTTCGGCCAACCGTTCCTGAAGGAACTCACTCGTTTTGTGTCAACGTTTAGCGGAATTGACAAGGCGCAGGCCTCTTTGAGACAGGCCATGCGCCCGGTTTTTGCTAAGGCCGGACGTGGAAGGGGACGCTCGTTCGGCCGAGGCTCTGCGAACCAGTCCTAGAGGGGAAATTCCTCTCAGCAGAGAGGTTCCTAGGATTCCGGCTACTCCACCTGAGCCAACTTTTATCCTTCGAGAAAAGGAAAAGGCCAGTATGGAAAAAGCCGATCTGGTGGTCAACAAGGACAATACCATGATGCCTCCTCTACAGGTGAGCCTAATAAATGCATGCGATGTGATGTTGGGGGGTCGCATTCAATTTTTCCTGCACAATTGGCGCATGATCTCAAGCGATGCATGGGTTCTGCAAACTGTTCAAGGGTTCAGAATAGAGTTTTATCATCCAGTGCATCAAACTCGTCCTCCCCCTTATTTGCATTTTCCTCTGAGAGACCAGGCGTGTCTCTCAGAGGAAATAGCCACCCTCCTCAAGAAAGGGGCGATTGTTCCCACGACTCGTCATCCCTTGGGGTTTGCCAGTTCTGTCTTTCTGGTCGAGAAGAAAGGAGGCGGCTCTCGCCTTGTTCTCAATCTGAAAGACTTCAACGGGGTGGTAGTCTACCGTCATTTCAAGATGGAGGGCATCCATCTTTTGAGAGATCTCTTACGAGAGGGGGACTGGATGGTCCGTCTGGATCTCAAGGATGCATACCTCTCGATTCCAATTTTTCAACCTCATCGCCGTTTTCTTCAGTTTCTGTGGCAAGGGGTTTGGTACGAGTATCAGGCTCTCCCCTTCGGTCTGTCGTCGGCACCGTGGTGTTTCACGAAACTGTTGAGACCAGTAGTAGAACATCTTCGTTCTCGGGGTGTGCGGTTGATAATTTATCTAGACGATATTCTCCTGATGGCGGATTGTCCTCTTCGACTTCTGCGTCATCTGGAATGGTCCGTCGATCTGTTACAATCTCTGGGCTTTCTGATCAATGTTCAGAAGTCGGTTTTGGTTCCTTTCCAGTCTATAGACTTCCTGGGCTTCCAGATAGATTCGGTGGCTTGTCAACTTCTCTTACCCAAGCAAAAGATGCGTTACATCAAGAGAGAGTTGACATCTGTTATTTCCAGACCGACTGTGTCGTTGAGGTCTTTGGCGAGAGTAGTGGGTCTTCTAGCTTCATCCATTCAAGCGATCTTTCCGGGCCCTCTGCATTACAGGGCAATGCAACGCCTGAAAATTCTGCATCTCCGGAAGGGTCTTGGATACTCAGACCAGATCCCTCTTACGGAGGAGGTCCGTTGGGAAATGCAGTGGTGGTTGGACCACATGGAGGCCTGGAATGGTCGAGCCCTCTTCGGGACGTCCCCGGATCTAGTGATAGAGTCCGATGCCAGCCGGTGGGGTTGGGGAGCCCGCTGCGGGTCTGTCTCGACCGGGGGTCATTGGTCACCTCAGGAATTGACTCTGCATATCAACTGTCTGGAACTCCTGGCGGGTTCCTTTGCGATCAAGTGTTTCTCTCCCCTGCAACCGAGTTGTTGTGTCCTTCTCCGGATGGACAATGTGTCGGCAGTCCGCTACGTGAACAAACTGGACGGGACCAGGTCCAAAATCTTGGCGGAGATCGCCAAGGATTTCTGGCATTTTTGTCTGCAGAAGAAGATCACTGTTATTGCGGAGTATCTTCCGGGATGCCACAATCAAATAGCGGACTGGCACTCCAGACATCTCCGGGATTACAGCGATTGGAGGCTTCACCCTCGAGTCTTCCGTGCTCTCCAAAGGCATTGGGGTCCTTGTCAACTGGATCTGTTTGCCTCTCGTCTCAATGCGCAACTCCCGCGCTTTTACAGTTGGAGACCGGACCCTCAGGCTCTGGCCACGGATGCTTTTCTCCAACAGTGGCCATCGACCCTTTGTTATGCTTTTCCTCCATTTCTGATGATTCCCAGGGTCTTGGCTTACTCCAAACGTTTCCAGACGGATCTGATTCTGATTGCCCCTCTCTGGAGGGCTCAAGCTTGGTTTCCGGTGCTTCTGGAAATGTGCTCCGCTCCGCCGTTTCTCCTTCCCCCGTTGTGAAATCTCTTGTTGGATCCTCTCGGAGATCCTCATCCCCTGATCACCTCGGGCTCCCTACACCTGCTCGCGTGGAAGGTCTCGGGGATCGTTGGGCGATCCCAGGCATTTCAAGCGACGCTTCCAAGTACCTTCGTGAGGCATGGGCCCCCAATACTCACAAGCGATACAAGGGGTCTTGGAAGCGATGGTGCGATTGGTGTGATCAACAGCAGGTTAATCCCGTTTCTGCAGATGTCAGTATGATTGTTAACTTTTTGGCTTCTTTAGCCACCTCGGGGCTGGCTTACTCAACTATCAATGGCTTCCGCTCAGCTATTTCGGCAGGACATGCTCGCATAGATGGGAAACCTGCAGGTGAACATCCTTTTGTTTCCAGGGTCCTTAAGGGGATTCGTTTTGCGAAACCTCCCACTCCAAAGTATGTTACATTGTGGGACGTTTCGATTGTTCTCCGTTTTTTGGAGGCCTGGCCTTCGAACTCTTTGCTTTCCCGCAAGCAGTTGTCTGCGAAATTAACTATGTTACTGTGTTTGGTTTCCTGTAAGCGTGTTTCAGATGTCCACGCTTTGGATCTTGCTGGTCGTAGTTTTACTCCTGAGGGGGTTTCTTTTCGTCTTTCTAGGCGTACAAAATCTAATACGCCTTCTATATTTTATCCTTCTTTTCCCTCTCATCCCAACCTTTGCGTTGTGCAATGCCTAAAGGATTACGAGGTGAGTACCGCTTCTTTGCGATCTGACATGCAGGGTCAATTGCTGATTGCTTTGCAAAAGCCTTTTCGCCCTGTCACTCCAGCTACTTTGGCGCGCTGGGTGCGGGGGCTTATGTCTGAAGCAGGTATTGATGTTTCTGTGTTTGGCGCACATTCTGCACGTGGGGCTATGGCGTCCAAAGCCTTCTCCATGGGTGTTACTTTGTTTGACATAATGAAAGCTGCAGATTGGTCATCTGATTCTGTATTTAAAACGTTTTATTACAAACCGATTGATTGTGTTGCTTCTGTGGTGGTGGATCAGCTTTAAAAAAGCATAATCGGAGCCTCCTGTCCTGACATAGAATTCAAAATTTGCAAACATTCGTGACAAGAATTTTCAATTCTATTAAGGACAAGGAGGCGAGGATTATCCCACCCAGGTTTTTCCATATTTGTATGCTCATGTATTATGACTGTATACATGCATTTTGTAAATATTTCTCTCCCTGTTCCCTCCCTGGATGACTCTTGACAGTCTTATTGGTTTGGATATTATGGCTCTGTCTCTTGTTTCAGGCTCAGACCAGAAGTGATGTCGTTCCTGCCTTGCCGGGATCTGGTTCTCCTCCTGTCGTCTGGACCCATGGTTCTTCGGCTGCCTACTTCCGGATTCTGTGGATGACGGCGGCCTGTTTGGAATTGTTGTTCCTGTTGTATTTGGGATTTTACTTTAATTTGGACATATTTCCACAAAGAAAGAGGAAGACAGACTAATGTTGGGACCTTTTATACGCTACCATCTATGGTTACTCCCTGGTGTTCATGGGAAATGTAGTTTTTTGGTTGTTTTTATTGGCTGCTGAGCATTTCATTAAAGAAATGAGAAAGCATAATCCTCGCCTCCTTGTCCTTAATAGAATTGAAAATTCTTGTCACGAATGTTTGCAAATTTTGAATTCTTAAGTGCCTCCTTGGAGGACACTTTTATTACAAACAGTAAACAACAATGTCCTTTACTGTTCCGCGTTACTTTTTCATAATGGAAAGATGTGCTTCTAGCTGCCCAATAGTTGGAACTGATAGTAAACACGAAACTGAGGGCTAGTTTTAAAACATAATTGGAATTTGTAGAATGAAAGAGGGTCAGTTCACACAAATCAGCTTTTTAGGTCTCGGGCCTAGCCAGTGCGTCAGCAGTGGGCGTAGCCCAGAGTCCTTTTCTGAGGGCTTCTCAGAATGTACCTAGGAATTCCACGCTTCTCGTGCGTGTTTTTTCCTAAGTGCATTCCTATTGGCCTTTGCCTGCGTGTGCTTTAGAAACAGAACACCAATAGGCCATAGGCGGTCGCGTAGCTCCGCCTAAGGTCTACTGGTGTCTGTTACGCGCACCAGAAGGCCATATGTCTTCAATTACCGCGGCTGTCAAGCCACGGTAATTGAAGGCATATGCTCGCAGTGGCGCGCGCGTGCCACTAGGGGGCTTTTTTTTCTCTCAGTCGCCGAAACGATCGGTTGAAGTGCCGCTTGTTACTAGATTATGTTTAATCTGAACGGAACAATGATTTAACTGAAATGTTAACGACATAAAAAAGAATAACAAAAGTACAATGATAATAACAAAACAAGGACAGTTGTTTTTCCAGACATGCGAGATATGCAAAGTTGTGCAGAAACAGACCGATGCCTACAATGGAGAGGTCCAGTTTAAGCAGAGTTCTCAGTAAATTGACCCGTGCAATGCAACCATCACATGTGGGTACACTGCAGACACAAAGGCCACAAAATGCACATAAAAACTTGGCAGCTATGAATGAAACGGCATAACCTCCCCATCTCTTAAAAATACGCTCTCACACGATTCACGCTATCCCGTCATTGCTTTTGCATATGTTTCATCTGTTAAGCGCCACCTGTGCCCTGCTGTGCTGCAAACGGCAGCTGAACTTGTAGTTCTCCCGCTGGAGGGGATTTCTGTGAGGGAGGCAGAGACCACCGAGGAGTCCGTCTGTCACAGCCAACCCTTCAACTGTCAGAAGGTAGTATTCACCAGTGACCTCAGGCGGAAACATGCACGGACTCGGTATAACCATAGCACCGGTCCAAATGCGGCTGGATCATCTCTTCCAGGGCGGTAAGCGATTTTCTTATGATGCAACAGCCGGGGCGGCACCATCAGGGCGGGGGTCGGGGGGCAGTGTTTTCTTCTATCCAATCGGAGGCTTTTTTTGAAGGTACGTAAGAGAATTTCCCACTCATATCGCTACTATCCTTGTCATTGAGCATGAACCAGCTTTCTGGTTGTTACTAATGAATGTCTGTAAAAATCGCTTGTCTTTCCATGTCTTTGCACTCTACCATCATTCAATATTTGGACAACTCCATCTAAATTCCATACACCAAGGCAATCAATGAGACGACGGGTCTGCATTGATTGACAGGCGCTGGTGGGCAGAGCGAAATCGTCAGTGTTTCCGAAGCCTATTGTATTGTGTTTACAGCGCAGTTTATGTCGGGCACATCTTTGTTAAAATTAAACCAAGGATTAATTTTGAAGGAATAGCCAGTATCCTTACAGACGCCGTGGATGGGTGCTTCTAAGCTGCGTATTATATTGATGGCTTTTCCTGCTCTGCAGAAAATGAAAAGAGGCAGCTGCTTCCTCCATCAAAGCAAAAAGCAGTCTTATTTATTTTTATTAAACAAGTGTTAATTTCTTCTGTTGCCAAAATTCTTGCACCAAACAAAAGAGCAGTTTTCGCACATTATTTCTTAACTAGACGAGAACAACTGACAGCAAGTGATAAGCGTGTCTCCTTTTCACAACTCGTTATCATTTGTGAAAAGCAATGAGAGTGACCGCATGAGTGACAGCAGAGTGAGTGACTGCATGAGTGACAGCAGAGTGAGAGTGACTGCAGAGTGAGAGTGACTGCATGAGTGAGAGTTTCTGGATGAGTGAGAGTGACTGCATGAGTGAGAGTGACTGCATAAGTGAGTGACTGCTGAGTGAGTGACTGCTGAGTGAGTGACTGCAGAGTGAGTGTGACTGTAGAGTGAGTGTGACTGCTGAGTGAGTGTGACTGTAGAGTGAGTGTGACTGTAGAGTGAGAGTGACTGTAGAGTGAGAGTGACTGTAGAGAGAGAGTGACTGTAGAGTGAGTGTGACTGTAGAGTGAGCGTGACTGCAGAGTGGGAGTGACTGTAGAGTGAGAGTGACTCAGCAGTATGAGTGTTCCAGAGAGAGCAGGGTATGCTTGTGCGCTTACACAGTGCACTGACACACAGGAGCTAAAACAAAGAACAGCTGAACATGTGTTTTGGGAGCTTCATTGAGGCAGCCGGCCCTCTGTGAGGGGAGCAGCAAGGAGGGGACGCCCCAACCAATCAAGCGCAACTACTCACAACCTACTGTACGATTACAACAGAGGCCGAAGGGCAGTGCTAGGTCTTTTCGCATTAAGTAGGGTGAGCAGTGTGTGAGTGTACAGGGTGAGAAGTGTGTGAGCGTGCAGGGTGAGAAGTGTGTGAGCGTGCAGGGTGAGCAGTTTGTGAGCGTGCAGGGTGAACATTGTGTGAGTGTATCAGCCGCCCAGCTGACCCGCCCTCCCGTCCCCCTTCATATGACGCCCTCAGAGCGACCGCGCAGCAGACGCGCGCAGCAGGAGCGCCGACTGAGTGCCGAAGGTGCGCCACAGGTAAGCCCGTCTGCGCCCGTCCGCGCCTGGACCGCGCCCAGCGCCAGGACCCCTGGCCCCCACAGACCCCAGCCCACCCGCCGGACGTACGACGCCGCCACCCCTCAATGCACTCAACGCCGGCCGAATCCCAGGATGCAACCGAGCCACCCCGAGTTGCACCCACGGACCCTTCTGCTGCAACTCCTGCAAGTTCACCTGCATCCGGACCTGCACTACTCCTGCACCAACCAAGACCAAGATAAGCAACAACAGCAGCCACCTGAAATGCATCTTGCTCAACACCCGCTCCGTCCACAGACACGCCGTCGAGCTCTGGAACCTGCTCGATACAACTTCACCAGATGACGCCTTCCTCACGGAAACCTGGTTGAACGCCTCTTCAGCGCCCGACATCGCCATCGCCATCCCAGACGGCTACAAGATCATCCGAAGGGACCGCATCAACCAGACCGGAGGAGGCATCGCCATCATCCACAGGAACACCATCCGCATCACGACCAACACCGACGACACCTTAGCACCCGCCGAGCACCTGCACTTCCAGGTCCACATCAACCCCAAGACCACCCTCAGAGGCACCCTCATCTACAGACCCCCGGGACCACGCACACAATTCAGTGAAGACATCGCCGACTTCATCAGCCCGCAAGCCCTCCTCTCCGCTGACTACATCCTCCTCGGGGACCTCAACTTCCACCTGGAGAACAACAACGACCGCAACACCACCACCCTGCTGGACAACCTCGCAAACCTGGGACTCAAGCAGCTGGTCACCACCCCCAACCACTACGCCGGACACACACTCGACCCCGTCTTTTCATCCAACAAGGACATCGCCTTCAGCCACGCCACCGGACTCCACTGGACGGACCACAGCTGCGTCTACTTCAGCTTCAGAAGGACCACGATCCACCACCACCAGCAACAGGTTGCACGCAGAAGCTGAAACAAGATCACAGCCGACCAGCTTGCGACCTCCCTGAGCATGAACCCTCCCACCAGCGCAACAAACCCAAGCCAGGCGGCCACCAACCTCGCAAAGTGGATCAGCAACTGCGCAGACGACCTCGCCCCTCTGAAGACCCCGCCTAGCAGACCCGGTAGCAAGAAAGCCCCATGGTTCACCGACGAACTCAAGAGCTCCAAGAAGAACTGCCGAGCCCTCGAGAGAACCTGGCGTAGAGACCCAACACCGGACAACATGACTACCTTCAAGCTCGCCACCCGAAAACACCACCAACTCATCCACGCCACCAAAAAAAATGCATTCAAGGAATGACTGGACAACAACGCACACAACAGCAAGGAACTCTTCAACATCGTTAAAGAGCTCTCCAACCCCAACGCCGGAAACAACGACATCACCCCTTCGCAAGACCTCTGCAACTCCCTCGCCTCCTACTTCCACAACAAGATTGCGGACATACACAACAGCTTCAGCACTCAACCGACGCACGCCTCGACCGAACCACCGCCCCCACCACCACCCTCCGCGCCTGGACCCCGATCAGCACCGAAGACACCGTCCGCATAATGAACTCCATCCACTCCGGATCTCCTACCGACCCCTGCCCTCAACAAGGCCGACGCTGTCATCGCACCCCACCTGCGGGACATCATCAACACCTCCTTCGACACCTCTACCTTCCCGGAGAGCTGGAAGCACGCCGAACTCAGCGCTCTACTAAAGAAGCCATCAGCCGACCCCACCGACCTCAAGAACTACCGCCCCATCTCGCTGCTCCCGTTTCCTGCAAAAGTCATCGAGAAGACCGTCAACAAGCAGCTGGCCGCCTTCCATGGGACTAATGGATCCCTCGACCTCTCGCAGTCTGGCTTCCGGGCCAACCACAGCACCGAGACCGCCCTGATCGCAGCCACCGATGAAATCCGAGCACTGCTGGACAACGGAGAAACAGCAGCCCTCATCCTCCTAGACCTCTCCGCGGCCTTCGACACTGTCTGCCACCGTACACTAGTGCAGTGACTCAGCAACGTCGGAATCCAGGAGAAGGCACTGGAGTGGATCATCTCCTTCCTCGCCGGAAGGACACAGAGAGTCCGCCTCCCCCCGTTCAGATCTGAAGCCACAGAAGTCATCTGCGGCGTTCCTCAAGGCGCCTCGCTCAGTCCAACCCTCTTCAACGTCTACATGAGCCCCCTCGCAGACATCGCACGCCAGCACAACCTCAACATCATCTCCTACGCCAACGACACCCAGCTGATTCTCTCCCTCACCAACGACCCCGCCACCGCCAGAGCCAACCTTCACGAAGGGATGAAAGAGGTAGCCGAATGGATGAAGAACAGCCGCCTGAAACTGAACTCGGACAAGACGGAAGTCCTCATCCTGGGATCCTCACCCTCCGCCTGGGACGACTCCTGGTGGCCCCCCGCCCTAGGCAGCGCACCCAAACCAACAGACCACGCACGAAACCTGGGCTTCATCCTGGACTCCTCCCTCTCCATGACCAGACAAGTCAACGCCGTCTCCTCGTCGTGCTTCAACATCCTGCGCATGCTACGTAAGATCTTCCGGTGGATCCCCACCGAGACCACGAAGACGGTCACCCAGGCCCTCGTCACCAGCCATCTGGACTACGGCAACTCCCTTTACGCCGGAACCACCGCCAAACTGCAGAAGAGACTCCAGCGGATCCAGAACGCCTCAGCACGACTCATCCTGGACATCCCCCGCCGCAGTCACATCTCCGGACACCTGAGAGACCTGCACTGGCTCCCGGTCAACAAGAGAATCACCTTCCAACTCCTCACCCACACACACAAAGCCCTACACAACCAAGGCCCAGGATACCTCAACAGCCGCCTCAACTTATACACTCCCAAACGCCAGCTTCGATCGACCAGCCACGCCCTCGCCGCCGTCCCCCGCATCCGAAGAGCCACCACAGGGGGACGGTCTTTCTCCTACCTTGCCGCCAAGACATGGAACTCCCTCCCGACCCACCTCCGCCTGACCCAGGACCACCTCGCCTTCAGGAAGCAACTCAAGACCTGGCTGTTCGAGCAGTAGCGGACCCCCCTCCCCTAGCGCCTTGAGACCCTCTGGGTGAGTAGTGCGCTATATAAATGCTTTGATTGATTGATTGATAGGGTGAGCAGTGTGTGAGTGTGTAGGGTGAGCAGTGTGTGAGTGCAGGGTGAGCAGTGTGTGTGTAGGGTGAGCAGAGTGAGAGTGTGCAGGGTGAACAGTGTGTGAGTGTACAGGGTGAACAGTGTGTGAGTGTGCAGGGTGAACAGTGTGTGAGTGTGCAGGGTGAACAGTGTGTGAGTGTGCAGGGTGAACAGTGTGTGAGTGTGCAGGGTGAACAGTGTGTGAGTGTGCAGGGTGAACAGCGTGAGTGTGCAGGTTGAACAGAGTGTGAGTGTGCAGGGTGAACAGTGTGTGAGTGTGCAGGGTGAGCAGTGTGTGTGTGTGCAGGGTGTAGGTAAAGTAACGCACCCAGGCAAACAATATGACTACTGGCACAGATTAAATGGCAAACATAATAAAATTGATGATTCACAACTGAATTAGCATATAAAGTACATTTTAATAACTTTCATAAAAAACGTCATGAATAAAATCATTGACTTAATGATAAAACACAATAAAAAAGATGTTTGGGCTCATTATCACATATACATACATTTTGTGTAGAATATGATATAAGTGAGGGATGGTTTCCTGTCTACGCGTTTCGACACGTTGAAGGTGTCTTCCTCAGGACTTTACCATCATAATGCTGTAAATAAATGAACAATTTTTAAAATATTGTCTTTATGCTAAACAGTTGGTTATATTACATGAAGTTAGCTAGATTTTGAATGCCAGTAAATTCGTTCAAAATTCATGATACATCGCCTATTATTTGGTTCGACATGCTGATATATATTGTGAGGACAAGCTTACAATTCCATTAGTACAAGAACAAACACGGATAGTTGAGTTTTCAGCAAATCTTTTACACATTTAAAACTTTTGAGTATCGTAGAGACATGCTGACAGTTTAATAATTACAACAGCAAAACCGAGCACTTACAATTTCAGCCAATCTTTTCCACACTTGAAACGTTTGAACAAGAGAAATAAACATGCTTATATTTACTTTGATTTATGTTAGATGCAAGGACAGCTAACCTTTTTTATAGCATTTATCCAGATAAGGAGCATAAGCATAAAAAGTGGGATAATGGCTATTCCCTTTAGGTAGTAGTTAGCGAATAGAAAGATAAAGAAATAAGAAAAAGAGAGGGGAGGGGATGTTTCTTTACTCATTTAGGGTATTGCATTGATCATAAGTTGAAATGGGGGGACGATTGGACAAAAAACGAAATATAGGCCAATCTCAATTAAATAACTAACAATAACTTTGTACTTTAGAATTAATCTACTTAATGTATACGCATCGTATTGCACTCACTGGGACTCCAGCTCCACCTTCATCTCCTGTCGTTGCATTGTATCAGCTCTGAACTGCTATCACCACGTGTATACCTGCAATCTAAGACATACACCTTTAAGAAAACCGCACTGGCGAATTGCGCTATACACCTTTAAAAATCCAGGTAATCGTGGTAACCAATAGCAAAACATAGTTTATAAACCCTCCATTTGAATCAATTCAAATTCTTTCGTCAAGCATGCCAGAGGCTATACCGTGTTTTACCCGGCCCGCCGTCCGCTCACCGGTTTCAGGTAAGGCAGTAACAGAAACCTGCATACATTAGTACGCTACAAATATTCTTTATTTCACAATAGTATCATCTACAAATGGCTATGTTTAATTCTAGATAGCCGGAAGCTTGAAACCGAATACCGCGATTAATTGACAAAGAACGTAATTCTGGCACAGCTTCATACTGCCGACGTTAGGTGAGAAGCAAACAACTATCCCACGCTTTAAACTACTGCGAAAACGATGACCCCCTCTTTCTAACTGCCAATATTATTATCTTAATTTTAGAAAACCATTTGTGAATTAATCTTTTACCGGTTCCGACGAGCGTGTCATCATACCTTACTAATAACCGCAAATCGCTTCATGCACTACGGGTAAGAAACCTTAATCTCGCGTTTCAATTTTCGACCGCCACATCAAACAGTAATTTATATATAATTATTTAATTGCAGATAACTTGCAGATAACTTACAAACTATCGCGAGCAGTAAGTATCCGGGTAGTCTTGTAATTTCGAAGAATCTCTGGGTCATCCATAACAAAGAGTCGTTTACTTGAACAGGACCACCTTACAATAGACCCGTTGCTCCGTTACCTCACTACTCAAAGCGAAATAGGTAAGAAAGATACAGGCAATGCACTATTTATTAATATCATTCAAAAGTAAGCCCCTCAACTCTTGCCTTGTCTAATTTCAGATAGTCATGTACTAACACTGTATTCGGCAAAGAAAATCTACAAAACCTATATTATCGTCGAAAGTGCAAAAGATAGGTGTAAAGACAGGTGAGAGTAAAGAAAAATGTGACCACCATTATGGTGGGTTGCCTGTAAAATGAATTACGGAAAAGGAGTCTATGTTTTATTTCTACCCTACTGATCTACAAATATCAACAATAAAGTGTTCCGTAGATATCAAATAGTCTAATGCAGGTCATATTAGCAGTCTTTTTATTATAAGGTAATCTACCAAATACTAGGCCTGACTATGTGGTATAAATACACCCCCCCCCCCTTTTCAACTTATGATCAATGCAATACCCTAAATGAGTAAAGAAACATCCCCTCCCCTCTCTTTTTCTTATTTCTTTATCTTTCTATTCGCTAACTACTACCTAAAGGGAATAGCCATTATCCCACTTTTTATGCTTATGCTCCTTATCTGGATAAATGCTATAAAAAAGGTTAGCTGTCCTTGCATCTAACATAAATGAAAGTAAATATAAGCATGTTTATTTCTCTTGTTCAAACGTTTCAAGTGTGGAAAAGATTGGCTGAAATTGTAAGTGCTCGGTTTTGCTGTTGTAATTATTAAACTGTCAGCATGTCTCTACGATACTCAAAAGTTTTAAATGTGTAAAAGATTTGCTGAAAACTCAACTATCCGTGTTTGTTCTTGTACTACTGGAATTGTAAGCTTGTCCTCACGATATATATCAGCATGTCGAACCAAATAATAGGCGATGTATCATGAATTTTGAACTAATTTACTGGCATTCAAAATCTAGCTAACTTCATGTAATATAACCAACTGTTTAGCATAAAGACAATATTTTAAAAATTGTTCATTTATTTACAGCATTATGATGGTAAAGTCCTGAGGAAGACACCTTCAACGTGTCGAAATGCGTAGACAGGAAAGCCTCCCTCACTTATATCATATTCTACACAAAATGTATGTATATGTGATAATGAGCCCAAAAATCTTTTTTATTGTGTTTTATCATTAAGTCAATGATTTTATTCATGACGTTTTTTATGAAAGTTATTAAAATGCACTTTATGTGCTAATTCAGTTGTGAATCATCAATGTTATTATGTTTGCCATTTAATCTGTGCTAGTAGTCATATTGTTTGCCTGGGTGCGATACTTTGCATACATTGTTAACCCTGACCCAGGAACTTTATCCATATCAGGGGGTCCTTGTTCTCTACACATTGTGTGTGCAGGGTGAACAGTGTGTGAGTGTGCAGGTAGAGCAGTGTGTGAGTGTGTAGGGGCAGTGTGTGAGTGTGCAGGGTACGAAAACTCGAACTAAGTCCACCACACACACACACACACATAAGACCACACACATAAGACCACACACATAAGACCACACACACACCACACACACACACACCACACACACACACCACACACACACACCACACCCACACACACACCACTCTCACCACCACACACTCACCACCACACACACCACCACACACTCACCACCACACACAACCACACACACACACCACAGCCGTCAGTGCACGCTTTCACCAGGCACAAACACCACCAGCCATCAGTGCACGCTTTCACCGGGCACAAACACCACCAGCCGTCAGGGCAGGCTTCCACCAGGCGTCAATGCACACTTTCACCAAACACACACACACCACCAGCCATCAGTGCACACTTTCACCTGGCACACATAACACCAGCCGTCAGTGCATGCTTTCACCAGGCACACACACCACCAGCCATCAGTGCACGCTTTCACCAGGCACACACACCACCAGCCATCTGTGCACGCTTTTACCAGGCACACATACCACCGGCCGTCAGTGCACGCTTCCACCAGGCACACAAACCACCAGCCATCAGTGCACAATTTCTACAGGCACACACACCACCAGCCATCAGTGCACATATCAATTGTTAACCCCTTCAGCGCGGCGTGAATTTTCACGCTGTGCTGAAGGTTCTAATGAGCCTATCGGCTCATGACGGAACGGTTCCGTCATGAGCACAGCTCAACCGACGCTCATAACGGACCCGTTCCGTCATGAGCATGGAAGGGGTTAAGGCATCCACAATTAACTATTGTAGCAATCACAGTATGGTGCACTTTACTTTTAAACATATTCATCTAAAGCGCAGCATGCCACCATTGCTACAATTTCAATCCAACCCACATAATTCCACTACACACCACATGCATACACTCCATAACACATGGCTAAAAGACATTGCCATTTAAAATGCCATTAGCTCTAACTCAAATAAATCCCGAGACCTATTGCATTTCCAATGCTTGTTTGAAATGTTACAACATTGTAAATTATGTCCATAAACTATTTTATTCTGCGGTGGAAAGGAAAAGTTGTGTTTGTACTTTCATGCCAGACAGTCATGATGGTGGGTGGATAACCTTTTCAAAAGGATCTATTGATTTTGCATAGTTTCACTAAAGAAACCTATGTATTTCCTCTGCATTGATTTAGTAATAATGTGTGGTATTAGAGATATACTGCATACTTTCCTTGTACTTAAAAAATATGCTGCATCATATGCATTGTCTTTGCTACATAATGCTTTATATTTTCACAAGGATAAATGTTGGTTATACTTCTATTGTGAAGGTGTGAAGGTAACACAACTTTAACGGCTCCCTCTCAAGCTCAGCAGTAGCAGGAACGAGGTGTAAGATATGCACGAGCGGCCGGTGCAGGTAAGCGTGGTGGGGAGACGACAAACAACGCTGAGTCGGCGATGTGGCGAGTGCAAGGTAAGTGGTTTTCTTTTTATTTTCCCTCACCGTCATCTGTTGACTCCCACCCCCCCCCCCCCCCCCCCACGGGCCCCCCCTGCCCCACCACGCTTACCTGCACCGGCTGCTCCTGAAGAAACAGTACCAGAATATCACCTAACATAAACATCCTCTACAGATAAATGCCCCCATTGGAGTCAATAATAGCCATTCTGCACACATTGTAACAATATTCAGGACACAGTTTTTTTGTCACATGATAGTTGTTTGTATTTTGATGTAGAGCCAGATGTAAGTTGGTCTCATGGCTTGTACCTTTGACAGTCGCTCTGTCTTTCCTAAATTGCAACAATTAGACTGTTCCTGCAGTGACCTCCTAACATTGGATTGTGTAACATTGATTTCGCCATGCCAGGCGTGAAAAAGTATTCTCACGATTGAACTGAATGTGGCCCTCACAGCCTTTTGTGAAACCGATCCTCCCACACAACTAGAACTGGCCCTCTGCCGTAGTCCACAATCCCTAAAGAAACATTACATTTTTCATAAGTATAATTTATTGTGCTTGAATTCTGGCCAACCCCCTATAACATACATTCTGTGGTCTGGATCATCGTGCTTTCATTCACCAGGGAGAAAAAGCACAAAACAGATATTCCGAAGCGTAGCATAAAAGCTGACAGTGAAATTTCTTCAGCCTAAACAGTTTGGTTTGGATATATGTCAAAAGTATAGTATAGCATATTACATTTAATTTGTGCTGTCAAAAGGTCTACAGGGCCTGCACTGCAGTTCATAGTCGAGCGTGGGTTCTGTGTTATCTACACACGCCTTGCCACTGTGCAGATCTAAAGTGCTCAGACCATATGAAAAGCAATCAATCAAGAAGCCACAGGAACTCAGTTGCAAGGGGACTACTTGGATCGGTGGATGTGGATTAAGGGTTTGGAATCAGAAGTTAAAAATAAATATTTTGCATGACTCAATGCTGTGATTTTGCTGCATTCCTGCACATACTCCTGGCTCACTTAGGCCCAGATTTACAAGCAGTATGTATTGAGTTTGCATTACTTTTTTAACACAGACCAGACGCTATGTCCTAGGTTGTTATTTACAATCCAATGCAAATCACAATTTGATTGTAACCCAAAGTAATGTAACACAATACAGTGGACTTCATTTTATTACTTTGCATTAAGGAGGAGTTCTATGGGTGATGAATGGCTGTTTCGTGTATCCAATCATGGATTTTGACAAAATTCCTAATCTAAATTGACTGTGGACATTGATTTATGACAAAATTATGTGCCTTCCTGAGGCTAGCATAACAAGGGAACACATTTTATTTCTCCTATTAATTTCCGGTTTGTATGAACGCTGCATTCCACAGCACACATAAAAATAGTTATCCAATGGCAAAGGCTGATGTTTAATAAATATAAAGGAAAAGTAACTTTTAGAAAGATGCCATTACAGAGCTGAATGTTCCCCAAGGCTAAATTTGGATTTGTTGAGTCACTTCTGTCAGCCAGTTAATTAAATTTGAATAGGAATGAAAAAGGTGTGAAATGTTTCCCAGGAGCAAACAATAGGCTGACCTGAATGAGCAGAGATAACTCCATTGAACTTCCCTGAATAGGCAGGGTGGGGGCTATAAGCATCCAGTCAGTCAGTCAGTCAGTCAAGAATATCTTTATTCGATTTAGTTAAAAATCATACAAAGAGATAAAAACATTTCATACAATATTAAAACTATTTACAATGTCATACAAATCAGAGCATACATGGGATTTATAAAAAGGCAAATTAAATTCATTTGATATTAGGCAGAATTTAAGTACATTGATTAAACTGGATATTAAAAAAGCCTGTTTTTCTGATTTATTTTTTTAGTTCTAACTGCTGCCACCAGAAAATTGGCCATACAAAATGTAATGCGTATGCTGTTCAAAGATTGTAGGTAGAGCATGGCTGGCCTCACTTGTGTGAAACCAGCCTCCTTCAAAACAGGTAACAGGTATTTTTTCCTGGGCCCTAAACAAAACCCACAAAACATAACAAAGTGCATGGTATCTTGTACAGAAAAGTGGTCACAACAACAGGGGGGGGGGCTAAATCAGGTTTTTCCCACGTTTTAAAATTTCCCAAATAAAAATGTAACAAATTAAACCTAAACTTAGTTAGGAGGAACCTGTGGAATGGGATCGTGACCAAGCCAAGGTAAGGGCCTAATGTCAATGAGTTTACAAGCAGATAATGCCTCCTCACTGCCGGTTTCACAAGTTCCTTTTCCTCACGGGATGCTCTTGCCCTACCCATAAATTGTTTCTTAACCAAATCAATGTCTTGTTTTTTGATGTCCTGGGGGGATGTAAAAAGTTCAGGTCGTCCCAGGTCTGAGAACGCCTTCATCAGATAGGCCAGCCACAGCACCCTTTTAAAGTGGTCTAAAGACATGACATCAGCCATGATCTTATGGTTAAGGGGCAGCTCTTCGTTGAGCCAGGTCTTCAGCCAAAAGATCAAGGGTGCCATGTTCAGCCCATCAGTGACGAAGTCCAAGCCCACCTCCATATGTATTGAGAAAGTTGGTGTGGACTGTGGGACAGACAGGAGGGTCCGGATAAATCTGTTTTGCGCCCTCTGAATTGGTTCCAAGTTTACGTAGTCCCAAAGGGGTGAGCCATATGAAGCCAAGGCGACTGATTTGCTATAAGCATCCATTTTGTCATTATATCACAAATCCTGCTTGAATGTCAATTTATGCTTGGCAGGTCTGCTGGGTTTGCATATAACACTTTAGGGCACACGTGAGAGGCCGAGAACATGTTGACAAGACAATTCTTGCATATCCACTGTCTGATGCCGATAAAACCTGCTTTGTCCTACCAAACTACTGTTTCTAGGTTGTAACATATTACACGTGAAAGCAAGAAAAACAGGATGCCAAAACAATTCTTGTCTATCCCCTGTGTGCTTGCTGAAAACCCCTGCTTTGTTCTACCAGACTTCCGTCTCTGGGTTTATTGTGGGTACTGTGACTGTTCCAAACTGGAATTTAGTGATAAATGTGGGAGGACACTAAGATTATCATATTGCATTCCCCACACATACCTGTCAGGAGCTCCCTGTCCTGTCTAGTATGTCAGCACCCTCAAAGGTCCCTGCTTGCTCACATTTCTGTGCACTAAGTTGTTTTTTCCATTTCTTGCCACGGGCAATGTTTTTTTATTGTATTTGTTGGTGTTGGTGCTTGTTTTGACAATGCTTGTTGTTCTGGGTGTTTGCAACAGTGTTACATTATTGGACAGGTGCTGTTGCTAAGCACCTTGCATGCTTATGTGCGTTGCTAGCCTTGTGTACTGAGCACCTGGCATTCTTATGGGGGTGACTCATGTGGATAACTGCCACCGAATTGGCTGTAAAAGCCCAAGCCTCGCACCTGACGGTGCTTCAGGATTTTCTCCGTTACCGTCGGACAGAAGCATGCGCCGGTCCCGGACTGCAGCAAGCATCGGACAGCTAAGTGCAGCGTGCTTTAAAGCTGCATGTGAAAGTGAAAGGCTGTGTGATTTTTACATTTTCTGTTGGTATCAGAAGGCTCGTCCTTGCATATTTGCCATGTGAAATGGACATCTGGCATTTTGGCACAAGTGACTTTTGATTGGAGACTATGGCATTTACATATTTGTTTCTCACTTAGCACTTGGGGTCATTTTATGTTTGAACTCATTTTATATTTGTTTCGCACTTAGCGATTGGGGTCATTTTATGGTTTAACGCATTACATATTTCCAAGAGTTCTATTTCTACACTACTAACATAGAACTGTGCTATTAAGATGAATATTCTGAACTTGATACCATACTTTGTGCATGGAATCATCCTGTTATCCCACTGATTCCTATATCGTATCAACACAGGCCTATGTAGCCCTTTCGGCTTGTTCCTAAGTAGGAATATTTGTTTAAGGGTGTTTTGTGCAAATGAAACGTTGTGCCTCTGTGCCATTCATTTACCTGGCTGTAGATGCCACATGATCATAGCCAGTGACGCCTTTTGGCAGCATTGATCTTAGAGAACTATTATTTGAATTTTATTGTCCTTTACAGGCAAAGGCAAAGAGTGTATCTCAGCTCCTCTTGAGAACCAGCTGTTTCACATAAATGTTCTGTGTTGGTGAGCATTGGGGGGGAAGGGGGTCCAGAAGTGTCTCTGTACTCATCTGTTGATTTTTTTGTTTTAGAAAGAAACGCAAGTCCTCAAGAAATTGACCCTACTCTGCAAATAGATCCCCTCGATGGTGACGGGCTGGACCAGGCTGTGTGTAGTAGCAGTGTTCTCTCTCTTTGTTTGTCCCATTCCCCTTCCCTTTTGGGACACCTGCCGGGACTCCTGTAGTGAGTTCAGTAATGCAGAGAGGTGTTCTAGAAGGAGAGAGGAAAGTTCATCGCTCCTGCAGACAACCTGAACTTCATATGAGTGGCTGTGCCACAGTCATAGAACACCCCTGGGCTCTCCGAGTCGAAGTTTGATGTGGCGAAGTCTGTTGTTGTTTTGAAAATGCCCAAAGAGGGTAGGGTCGGCCCATGGACCATTTACTCTGTTGGTTAGGGTGTGCCCAGGAGATATTCCAACCCCAGACATGTGTCAAATATAAGTATACCATCTTGAAAACAGACCTGGCCCTTAGGAAGAACAGAAGAGAACTGGGTCTGCTGTCTGTAACCTGAGAGGAGTCCTGAAGGACAGGACCTGCCCCCTTTTGTCTCCGGGCAAAATATGGACACCAAGGTTCAGTTGGCTGACCTCCTATGTGGCGACAGGGAGACAACAAACTACAAGAGGCCTTTCCTGCAACTGCCTAGCTAACAGGTGGCAACAGGACATGGATTGGACTCTGTTCTTGGCTTCTGTCTGTCTGTCTTTCTTACTGTCAGTCTCTAAGTGCCTTTCCTGTGGTTCTGTGGTGCTTTAAAAGGGTACTCCTTTGATGGATTGGAAAATAAGGAACTTTGTCAAAAGGTAAAATCTTTAATTAGGATCAACCTGGTCGGTGTATCTGACCTCTGTTGCATCATGTTGGCATTAACTCTTGCCTAAGTCCTGATCTTCCCTGAGTATTGACTACCATATGCACTTTGTGTTGCTTGACACTACTACGACTTTAGTAAGAAATCATATTTCCAGGTACCCTGATTGTATTTTTTGTAATGTTGATGTTATTGTGTTTATTAAATATTACTCTATTTTTCTAATTCAGGTTAGGATTTTTGTTGTTTTTTATTCTGGGTTTATTACTGTTTTGTTGCTGAATAAATACTTTACACGTTGCCCTAAGTTTAGTCTGTCTGATAGCTACCGGGGGTGGGGGGTGGACGGTGAGCTCATCTCAATTCAGTGACTTTGAGGGTTCACTGTGATAAAGATTGTGATTATTCTCTGAGGTGGGAATCCACCCTCTCAAATAATAATACGATTCCTTATACTTCCATTATCCTCCTAATTTCAAGTTGTCCACTCTATACTCCTTTCCCATTTTACCTGCTACTTTCATGAACATGACGGACTCCACTGACATGGTGAGCTGATGAATTGCCCATCAGGATGTACATGACTCCTTCTTAATTCCCTTTTACAGTTCTAATTACACATGCTTTGGCCTCCAAGCTCTACTATAAGATTGTAATTGAAATAAAATCATTCACATATGATAAGTCATCAAAACAGGCTGTCAAGATGTCTGTGCTCAAACTGAAAGAGTATTCTCGGATTCCGTTAGACCCCACACAATGAGCCTGGAGTCTGGATTAACCCTGGGCATAAACTTCACTCTGCCAGCGGAGAGTACAGAGATTTGCCCACTCCGTGCTCCACTGGGAACGTGGAGTATAGGGCAAAACTCTGACTCTGCAGCGACTCCCTGCCTCCAACCCCCCTAAAATTGTTACAAACTAATTTAAAATGAAATAAAAACACACTTACCTGTACTACAGCGTCCCCTGGCTGCCCTCCTCCTCCTCCCCGTCTCTCTCCTATGTGGGATGAACATCTTGCGAGAACTGAGCATTTTGTCTTCACTACATGAAGCACTCACTTTTTCTCTCACTTTGTAAACTGTTACAAAATGGTTCTCTTTATCACAGCCTTTACATATCTGCCCAATGGCGGGACATTTACCTTAATTTGGAATGTAAACTCCCCATCGAAAACACGTCTTCTTCTTCTTTAGAGACATCACTCTGCAGATGGGTGACCTAGCTCTAGGACACCCCCGCGCCGCACGGCCACCAGCTGCTGTGTGCGTGTTCCCTGCCTCCTGCCTCGCTGCCTCGCTAGCCGAGCTTCCGACGCGTGACCACGCCCCCTGCCTTCTAGCGGCGTGGTCCGCGACCAGCCCCCGTCGTTAGTGCCGTTATTTAGTGTTTTTGTAGCCTGTCTCACTGTAACTTGCTTTTTTGCTTTTTTGCCTTCTGTTCCTGCTTGTGCGTGTAGCCCCTTCGTCCCCGCTCCCCGGTTCCCCCCACCGCCGCTAACCCCGCCCCTTTTGCCTTCTGTACCCTCCCCGCTCCCGCCTCCCAGCTGCTCCGCCCCCCGCGCACTTGGCCATATATGGCGACCGTGCGACGCAGGTGAGTGTGACCTAGCTCTAGGACACCCCCGCGCCGCACGGCCACCAGCTGCTGTGTGCGTGTTCCCTGCCTCCTGCCTCGCTGCCTCGCTAGCCGAGCTTCCGACGTGTGACCACGCCCCCTGCCTTCTAGCGGCGTGGTCCGCGACCTGCCCCCGTCGTTAGTGCCGTTATTTAGTGTTTTTGTAGCCTGTCTCACTGTAACTTGCTTTTTTGCTTTTTTGCCTTCTGTTCCTGCTTGTGCGTTTAGCCCCTTCGTCTCCCCTCCCCGCTCCCGGTTCCCGCCACCGCCGCTAACCCCGCCCCTTTTTGCCTTCTGTACCCTCCCCGCTCCCGCCTCCCAGCTGCTCCGCCCCCCGCGCACTTCGCCATATATGGCGACCGTGCGAACGCGCAGCGGTCACGCGCAGCGGGCGTGCCGATTGTGCGACGAAGGCGCGCCAAATGTAAGCCCGTCTGCGCCCGTCCGTGACCGGACCGCGCCCAGCGCCAGGACCCCTGGTCCACGAGGACCCCGACCGACCCGCCTGACCTACACCGCCGCCACCCTTATCGCACTCAACAACGGCCGAACCCCAGGATGCTACTGAGCCACCCCACGACGCTCCCACGGACCCTTCAGCTGCCACGCCTGCAAGTTCACCTGCATCCGGACCTGCCCGGCACCAGCACCTGCCAAGCCGAACACCAGCAGCAGCAGCAACCACCTCAAGTGCAT
The DNA here is from genome assembly GCF_964263255.1 of Lissotriton vulgaris. Lineage (NCBI taxonomy): Eukaryota > Metazoa > Chordata > Amphibia > Caudata > Salamandridae > Lissotriton > Lissotriton vulgaris. Next base: position 134,452 of record NW_028244385.1, on the reverse strand, counting down.
CCTCCTCAACACCCGATCCGTCCACAGACACGCCATCGAACTCTGGATCCTCCTAGACGCCACAGCCCCTGACGTTGCCTTCATCACGGAGACCTGGATGAACGCCTCCTCAGTGCCCGACATCGCCATCGCCATCCCAGAGGGCTACAAGATCACCCGGAGGGACCGCACCGCCAACCAGATGGGAGGAGGCATCGCCATCATCCACAGGAACACCATCCGAATCACGACTAGCACCGACAACACCCTAACCACCGCCGAACACCTGCATTTCCAGATCCACACCGACCCGAAGACCACCCTCAGAGGCACCCTGATCTACCGACCCCCGGGACCACGCACTCAATTCACCGAGGACATCGCCGACTTCGTGAGCCCGCATGCCCTCCCCTCCGCTGACTACATCCTCCTGGGGGACCTCAACTTCCACCTGGAGAACAACAACGACCGCAACACCAGCACCCTGCTCGACAACCTCGCCAACCTCGGACTCAAGCAACTGGTGAACACCCCCACCCACCTCGCCAGACACACACTCGACGCCGTCTTCTCATCCAGCAAAGACATCGCCTTCAGCCACGCCACAGAACTCCGCTGGACGGATCACAGCTGCGTACACTTCACCTTCAAAAGAACGACGATCCACTACCACCAGCAACAGGTTGCCCGCAGAAGCTGGAACAAGATCACAGCCGAGCAGCTCGCCACCTCCCTGAGCCAGCGCCCTCCTGCCAGCTCAGCGAACCCCAGCCAGGCCGCCGACAACCTCACGAAGTGGATCAGCAACTGCGCGGATGAACTCGCCCCTCTGAGGACCCCGCCCAGCAGACCCGGCAGCATGTTTCACCGACGAACTCAAGAGCTCCAAGAAGAACTGCCGAGCCCTCGAGAAAGTCTGGAGAAAGGAACCTACACCGGACAACATGACCACCCTCAAACTCGCCACCCGGAAGCACCACCAACTGATCCGCGCCGCCAAGAAAACTGCATTCAAGGACCGGCTGGACAACAACGCACACAACTGCAAGGAACTCTTCAACATCGTCAAAGAGCTCTCCAACCCCATCGCCGGAAACAACGGCATCGCCCCCTCGCAAGACCTCTGCAACTCCCTCGCCTCCTACTTCCACAACAAGATCGCGGACATACACAACAGCTTCAGCACCCAACCGACGCACGCCACGACCCCAGCAACGCCGCCCACCACCACCCTCCGAGCCAGCACCGAAGACACCGTCCGCATGATGAACTCCGTCCACTCCGGATCTCCGACCAACCCCTGCCCTCACCACGTCTTCAACAAGGCCGACGCTGTCATCGCACCCCACCTGCGGGACATCATCAACACCTCCTTCGACACCGCCACCTTTCCCGAGAGCTGGAAACACGCCAAACTCAGCGCTCTTCTCAAGAAACCCACAGCAGACCCCACCGAACTCAAGAATTACCGCCCAATCTCGCTACTCCCGTTTCCAGCCAAAGTCATCGAGAAGACCGTCAACAAACAGCTGGCCGCCTTCCTCGAGACTAACGGATCCCTCGACCCCTCGCAGTCCGGCTTCCGAGCCAACCACAGCACCGAGACCGCCCTCATCGCCGCCACCGACGACATCCGAGCCCTGATGGACAACGGAGAAACAGCGGCCCTCATCCTCCTAGACCTCTCCGCGGCCTTCGACACTGTCTGCCACCGCACCCTAGTGCAACGCCTCAGCAATGTCGGAATCCAGGAGAAGGCACTGAAATGGATCGTCTCCTTCCTCGGCGGAAGAACACAGAGAGTCCGCCTACCACCGTACAAGTCAGAGGCCACCGAAGTCATCTGCGGCGTCCCCCAAGGATCCTCGCTGAGCCCCACCCTCTTCAACGTCTACATGAGCCCCCTCGCGGCCATCGCATGCCAACACGACCTCAACATAATCTCCTACGCCGACGACACCCAGCTGATCCTCTCCCTGACCAACGACCCCGCCGCCGCCAGGGCCAATCTGCACGAAGGGATGAAGGAGGTAGCCGAGAGGATGACGACCAGCCGCCTGAAACTGAACTAAGACAAGACGGAGGTCCTCATCCTCGGCTCCTCGCCCTCCGCCTGGGACGACTCCTGGTTGCCCCCCGCCCTGGGCACCGCACCCAAACTAACAAACCACACACGCAACCTGGGCTTCATCCTGGACTCCTCCCTCTCCATGACCAGACAAGTCAACGCCGTCTCCTCGGCGTGCTTCAACATCCTGCGCATGCTACGGAAGATCTTCTGGTGGATCCCACGGAGACCGGAAGACCGTCACCCAGGCCCTTGTCACCAGCCGTCTGGACTACGGCAACCCCTCTACGCCGGAACCACCGCCAAGCTCCAGAAGAGACTTCAGCGGATCCAGAACGCGTCAGCCAGGCTCATCCTCGACATCCCACGAAACAGCCACATCTCCGGACACCTGAGAGACCTGCACTGGCTCCCTGTCAACAAAAGAATCACCTTCCGTCTCCTCACCCACGCACACAAAGCCCTACACGATCAAGGCCCGAGCTACCTCAACAACCGAATCAACTTCTACGCTCCCAAACGCCACCTCCGATCAGCCAGCCACGCCCTCGCCGCCGTCCCACGCATCCGCAGAGCGACAACAGGAGGAAGGTCCTTCTCCTACCTGGCCGCCAAGACCTGGAACTCCCTCCCGACCGACCTGCGCCTGACCCAAGACCACCTCTCCTTGATTGATTGATTGATTGCAGATGTCTACCTGGTGTCTTTTCTTGCTTTTCATACTTAACATCGATTCACTCTGGGCTCCTCCAGCCTTCATGTCAGCAGCTTGTTTGTCAGCACATTCTTCAGCTCTGGCCACCAAGGGCACACTCTCCAAACTGAGGGCCCATTTACACACAAAAAAATGATACAGGGCGGTGCAAGCCATCCTGCTACATTGAGCTGTGTCATTATAAAAGTACAGTGATGCATCATATTAACAACAATACGGCACATCCATGTAAATTTCCCTGATCTGGTATGCGCCAGCACAGACACCCTTGCCTCAATGTTGCAAGAGTGCCTGCATTGCAAGAATTATTATTTTTGTGCAGGATGGGATAGCTTCCTGCACAACAACACTCATTGATGGCATTTTCCTCTTTCTATGTGTGCTGAAGAATGCAACACACAGACAAATGCAGAATGCATTGAAAGAGGAAAAACAAGTAGAAATAAAAGTATTTCTCCTCTTTCTGCCACTCCAACACTTCTCCTGGGAAGGCGTAGGATTCTGATGCCTCCCAGCTTTACAAACTTTGTAAATCTTGTAATGTGTCTGGTTTCATTGATGATGCATAGGAACACCTACAGCAACACCCCCAGCGCCTGCAACAACGACATCACACCCTCACAAGACCTCTACAACTCACTCGCCTGGTTCTTCCACCGCAAGATCGCGCACCCAACCGCCGAACCAGTGCCCCCCACCACCACCCTTTGCACCTGGACCCCTGTCAGCACCGAAGACACCACCCGCCTGTTGAACACCATCCACTCCCCTACCGACCCCTGCCCACACCACATCTTCAACAAAGCCGACTCCATCTTCGCACCCCAACTCCGGAACATCATCAACAGCTCCTTCGCATCCGCCACCTTCCCGGAGAGTTGGAAACATGCCGAGCTGAGCGCCCTCCTGAAGAAACCCACCACGGACCCCACAGACCTCAAGAACTTCCGCCCCATCTCGCCCCTTCCCTTTCCAGCCAAAGTCATCGAGAAGACCGTCAACAGACAACTCTTCGCCTTCCTCGATACCAACGGATCCCTCGACCTCTCACAGTCCGGTTTCCGAGCAAACCACAGCACCGAGACCGCCCTCATCGCAGCCACCGACGACATCAGGTCCCTGCTCGACAACAGGGAAACTGCTGCCCTCATCCTCCTGGACCTCTCAGCAGCCTTCGACACCGTATGCCACTGCACCCTGATACAGCGCCTCAGCAACACCGGGATCCAAGGAGCGGCCCTGGAGTGGATCATCTCGTTCCTCGACGGAAGAACTCAGAGAGTTCGCCTCCCCCCGTTCCACTACGCTGCCACCAAAGTCATCTGCGGCGTCCCGCAAGGATCCTCACTCAGCCCCACCCTCTTCAACGTCTACATGATCCCTCTCGCAGCCATCGCACGCCAACACAACATCAACATCCTCTCATACGCCGACGACACCCAGCTGAAACTCTCCCTCACCAACGATCCCGCCACCGCCAAAGCCAACCTCCAGGAAGGCATGAAAGACGTCGCAGAATGGATGAAGATCAACCGGCTGAAACTGAACTCAGACAAAACGGAAGTCCTCATCCTTGGACCATCTCCCTCTGCCTGGGATGACTCCTGGTGGCCCCCTGCCCTGGGCACCGCACCCAAGCCAACAGACCACGCACGCAACCTGGGCTTCATCCTGGACTCCTCCCTCATGATGACCAAGCAAGTGAACGCCGTCTCGTGATCCTGATTCAACACCCTGCGCATGCTCCAAAAGATCTTCCAATGGATCCCCACCGAAACCAGGAAGATGGTCACCCAGGCCCTCGTCACCAGCTGTCTGGACTACGGGAACTCTCTCTACGCTGGAACCACAGCCAAACTCCAGAAAAGACTCCAGCGCATTCAGAACGCCTCAGCACGACTCATCCTGGACATCCCTCGCCACAGCCACATCTCTGCCCACCTGAAAGACCTGCACTGGCTCCCCGTCAACAAGAGGATCACGTTCAGACTCCTCACCCACTCACACAAGGCTCTCCACGACACGGGCCCGGAGTACCTCAACAGCCGCCTCACATTCTACACACCCACCCGCCAGCTCCGATCCGCCAGCCTAGCCCTCACCTCCATCCCACGAATCCACAAATCCACAGCTGGAGGAAGATCCTTCTCCTACCTGGCAGCCAAGACATGGAACTCCCTCCCCACTGGTGTTTACTTGTTACAACGCATTTTTTACAACGCACTACTGTTACAACGCATCCATTACAACGCGGATACTGTTACAACTCATGTTTTTACAACGCATTTTTTTACAACGCAGGTACCTTTACAACGCATACCATTACAACGTAAGTATTGGTAAGTATATAGTTATATTTTAAATGTTATATGTTTGGGGTTAAGGGGTATTTTTAGGGGTTAGGGTCAGTTTTGGGTTTTAGGGTAAAGGGGTATTTTTAGGGGTTAGGGTCAGTTTTGTGTTTTAGGGTAAAGGGGTATTTTTAGGGGTTAGGGTCAGTTTTGTGTTTTAGGGTAAAGGGGTATTTTTAGGGTTCAGGGTCAGTTTTGGGTTTTAGGGTAAAGGGGTATTTTTAGGGTTCAGGGTCAGTTTTGGGTTTTAGGGTAAAGGGGTATTTTTAGGGTTCAGGGTCAGTTTTGGGTTTTAGGGTAAAGGGGTATTTTTAGGGTTCAGGGTCAGTTTGGGGTTTTTGGGTAAAGGGGTATTTTTAGGGTTCAGGGTCAGTTTTGGGTTTTAGGGTAAAGGGGTATTTTTAGGGTTCAGGGTCAGTTTTGGGTTTTAGGGTAAAGGGGTATTTTTAGGGTTCAGGGTCAGTTTTGGGTTTTAGGGTAAAGGGGTATTTTTAGGGTTCAGGGTCAGTTTTGGGTTTTAGGGTAAAGGGGTATTTTTAGGGTTCAGGGTCAGTTTTGGGTTTTTGGGTAAAGGGGTATTTTTAGGGTTCAGGGTCAGTTTTGGGTTTTAGGGTAAAGGGGTATTTTTAGGGTTCAGGGTCAGTTTTGGGTTTTAGGGTAAAGGGGTATTTTTAGGGTTCAGGGTCAGTTTTGGGTTTTAGGGTAAAGGGGTATTTTTAGGGTTCAGGGTCAGTTTTGGGTTTTAGGGTAAAGGGGTATTTTTAGGGTTCAGGGTCAGTTTTGGGTTTTAGGGTAAAGGGGTATTTTTAGGGTTCAGGGTCAGTTTTTAGTTTTTGGGGTACAGGGTAAAAATAAATTATATTTAATTTTAATTTAAATTATTTAATAGCAAATAAATTAAATTAAATTAATTTGCATTATTTTTGGGGTTTAGGGTCAGTTTTGAGTTTTTGGGGTACAGGGGTACAGGGTAAAAATAAAGTAACATTAATTTAAATTTAAATTAATTTACGGAAATTAACTTATTTAAAATTACATTAAATTATACTTTTAAAATTAAGTTACTATTATATTATTCTTATTTATATATACTTACCAATACTTACGTTGTAATGGTCTGCGTTGTAAAGGTACCTGCGTTGTAAAAAAATGCGTTGTAAATACATGCGTTGTTACATGACCCGCGTTGTAAAAACCGCGTTGTAACAGTATGCGGAGTAAAAGTCCGCGTTGTAACATCATATATCCCTCCCCACTCACCTACGGCTGACCCTGGACCATCTCTCCTTCAGGAAACAACTCAAGACCTGGCGGTTCGAGCAGTAACGACCCCCCCCCCTCAGCGCCTTGAGACCCTTCCGGGTGAGTAGCGCGCTATACAAGTTCTGTTGATTGATTGATTGATTGACAATGCCTCTTTCACTCAGAGTAATGCGTGAAAGGTGTCCATATTTACAAGGCCATGAAAAGTCGTGCAGGATGGTTTGATGTGGCCTTGTAAATATGGGTTGACACACTTCGTTGCCGGTGCATCAAAAAAGTGACTCACCAGCTGCGCAACGACCTTGTAAATGAGGCCCTGAATGTTTCTCACAGCATTCAGTGTCTGAAGGAATCAGACAGGCAACAATCTATGACTCTGAGATGAATGGCTTCTTTGTCATTGAATTTGTTGAACCTACAGTGTTTGATGATCATTTCAAGTCTTTCAACAAATTCATCCATCATTTCACCAACTCTCTGTCTCTCCTGACTGACGATGTACCTTGCCTAGTCAAAGTTTGGCATCAGATTGAACTTGACCTCCAATGCCACATTGACATCCTGGTAAGACCGGTGTACCTAACCGTAGGTGGTAAGGCACCATCTTCTTCTTTGACATAAGCAGTGACTTAGCTTCTTGCTCTTGTTCTTCACTATTCCCAACCTTCTGCATACTACCTGGTTTTCTCAGCCTTTAACCTTCATTTACATTCATCTGCTTCACCTCACAGTGTTCTCGTGCATCTGGCTGTCGCCCCTTGTTGCCCATTCTGTACCTGGTTGATACTGCTTTTGACGCTCCCGTTCTTTACAAATGACAGCTCTGTGTAAAATTGTTGTGCCGCACTTCTTATCTCGGTTAATATAGCAATTTCAGTTTGACGATAAGTGAAACTCCTGGTAGGGTGTTCTTTTTCTTCAAAAGTCTTATGCAGGCTGGAGTCACGCTTTGGCTCCACATACACCAATTGTCAATTCTTCACTTCGACTGAGGCACATGTGGCATGCACAAGCAGTTTGCTCGACCTTGACAAACTCTCTGGGAGAGCACTCTCAACTCTTTATGTTGCAGGGTTTCTTTATCCCCTTTCTCATCACCAGTTGTAGCGTCCTGCCAGCTCAGTAGCATGTAAATTAATTATGCCACACAGAGCTCTGTATTAAAGATCTTAAATATTCTCTAGAGTGTAATCGGTAACCGGCACATACTGCATCATGAATTTTACTAACCCCACCCAATCACTTGCGTCACTAGACTACGGAGTACGTGATGGACTAGAGGGGTACCGCACTTTAATTATACACAAGACACAACACTCTAGTCTCACGGCAAAGTAAAGTGTGTACGGAAAGTGCATGGATGCAGTGGGCCCGCATATTTGATGGCTTCATGGTGGTACCTGAATCATTGACCACTTCAGGGTGGGGCCTGAACTGCAGGATGGTGCCTGAGGCATTGACCAGTGCAGGGTGGTACCTGAACTTCAGAATGATACCGTAAGGCATTGACCAGCTAAAGGTGAGGCCGGAACTTCAGAGTGGTAACTGAGCTATTGACCAGTTCAGAGGGGTACCTGAGACATTGACCAGAACAGCGTGGTACCTGAACTTTAGAATTGTACCTGAGGCATTGGCCAGTTCAGCGTGGTACTTCAAAGTGGTACCTCAGGTATTGATCAGTTCAGGGTGATTTCTGAACTACATGGTGGTACTTGAGGCGGTACTTGAGGCATTGACCAGTTCAGGGTGGCACCTGAGGAGTTGACAAGTTCAGCGTGGTACCTGAGGTATTGACCAGTTCTTAGTTGGGGGAACAACAGGCAAAACTGCTTCATTTTCATGGATATACTTAAAGTGCTTCCAAGTATCTCGTAGGTTGCAGCACACCTCACTCCATAGCAGAATGGGATGGACCCAATGATGAAGCATGCAGCCAAAACTCAACCCTGGTGGGTGTGGGTTTTATAAGAAAACCTATCAATGTATTTCCTTAAAGATGTCTACTCGTTTTGAAACAATTTGCTTCTTTATTTTTCATGTACGTTTAGGTAGGCAGACAAGCCCTGTTGATCCTCTGTCTCCCCCTTTGTTTGAGAATCACAAATACTTTACACATTGGCTCTAAGGTAAGCCTGACTGCTCTGTGCCACACAACCAGATAGTGAGCAGAGGTTAATTTAGTGTTTGCCTGCCTCTCACCCTGACTAGGACTCTGGTTGCTGCTGGACCAGGTTTCCTGCCCCAGTCAACCAACAGCCCAATGTCTAACAAATACCTGTATATAAAGTGACTTATGTTATGCACATCTGTACTATTCATCTATGTTTTCTGTCCATTTGTCATGAGGACACTAGCACTCAGCAGCATAGAATTCTTGCAGGATCACTGCACATCACTACCTACCCCAAGGACTCCACAGGAAATGAGAGACAGAAGCATGCTAGATCATGGCTCCATATGGACAGCACAGTGGGACACAAGCTACTCCAAAAAAAAGGAATGTAACATCAGTGAGTGCCATGATATTAAAGAATGACTGTTTTGCCACTCGATTCCCAAGTGCTTGTGAGCAAACACGGGGCGTGTTGCGAACTGATTTTCTGTGTGTGGTGTGCTTCACTGTAGTTGATGATGTCACCATAAAACCAGTAAGGAGACATTCTGTGCAATGAGCGGTGCCTGGTACTGTCTAAAGTGGAGCAGGTGGAGGAAAGATGCCCCCCACAGGCTGGTTGTCCTGACATTGTAAAGCCTCAGGAAATAAAATCACATTCAGTGGCAAGTAAACAGAAGTGGGTGTGATCGAAGGACAATAAAGAGGAATTGCAATGATCCATTAGTAAGTCAGTGGCCTGGACACCAGAGCAATATCATGTTGTGTGCTGGGGAATCCAAGCTAGTCACCATACTCTGTAGAGTGTGGTGGCCTTTCTAAACTGCAGCTATTGATGGGTGAAACAAATAACCTCCATTGGCTCAGCCAGGGCATCCATGCTTCTGCGAAGAGCTACCAGTCTGTAAGGAGGGTGGGAGTTGGTTGGACCATTGCAATGGCTCCCACAGGGACCTCAGGGTGACAGTGTAACAGTTGGGCGCCATCTTGGCTTGGGCACGAACAATTGGCACACCTAGCATTGTAGACCGCAAACATGAGGCCTTCCAGGTATTTGCCAAAGCTAACCTGTTGCCAGTATTCATTGACAAGAAACATCATTTATTCATTACACAAAAAGGCAGAAAACACTGGGTTTATAATGATGGCAGCCAGTGCCGGTTTTAGGGTGGTGCGACCAGTGCCAACGCGCCAAGTACCAAGCTTGGGGGGGGCACTGTATTTTAAAATATTTTATGTGCTTAAAGGGAACTGCTCCTGAGGTCTTTGTGCAATGAACAATCTTCAGACGATATTAAAAATGATAAGATAATGCTGGTGATTCATATACTTGCTGGAGAGATCTACATTGTCCAGTTCCAGTTTTGACTCATAACGTAGTATACAGGTTTAACATGCTTGCTGCAAAGCATGTGGAATCAGTGGCGTAGCTAGGCCTTTTTCCACCCATGGTGGTCCCAGCCTTTGCCGCCCGCCGCGTAGTAAGAGTGGGGTGGGCGGTCCCTTGCTATGCCAATGCGTGTAGTATATTCTTTTTAGAGCAAACAACCCAAATCACAATTATATTTTAAATCTTGACTTTGTATTTATCCTGAGCAAGCAGTCTTAACATACAATGCTTACTGGTAAGAATGGATTGTGACTCCACTCCCCTGAATCCCTCCTTATCTTATGAAACCTTCTCTATAAACTGCATTATACACTTGTACAATCCATTGTCTCTGCATTTGCGTATGATGTAAAGCACTCTGACGCTATTTATTGGGATGAGAAGCGCTATAAAAACAACTTAAATAAATGTGAGGGGGGAATGGAGAGATGAGAGGCACCACCAGTTCTAAATCCTGCCTTGACTGCAGAAATGAGGGCTTACTGAAAGCAAATGGTAGCTGCTTAGATACATATATTGAAAAATGTAATTGATAGCAAAGAAAAATTCTAATCACACAATAAGCAAACAGTTTAATACAAGTGCAAGGTATATGTGCTTGCGAATTTGCTCTAGGGGATGCCTTTATGGGTGTTATACAGAAGACAAACGAGAATGCAAAAGCACTAAAAAGTGTGAGGATCATGCTGTAACAGGAAAAAGAACAACTTTAATTAGTAGACGCAGAGCAAAGACAGAGCACGGTGTTTTGAAGGCAAAAGAACACAGTGGCCACTTCTGAGCGGTGCCAAATCTGTGTAAGGGATCTAGTATAAAAGGTGCCACGACCCCTTATGCCAATAGAAACATTGATATCACTACTCCTGTCAGCGACTTGGACCAGATTTATCAAGGCTTTGCACTTGTGCAGTGTCATAAAAGGTGATGTAAACTGGCCAAATTATGAGATTGGAATTGTGGTCATGTTTTCTTTTTTTTATTTTATTTCTAGGAGCATTATGTTCATAGTAGCCATGTCCTAAATCATTATATTAGTTATTTATTTCCATGTGCATTTTGGTCATGGTAAACATAATTGTCAGTTTTTCTATAACATAATTTATTAGTTCTCATGAATGTACCTTCTAACAAGTCAATCAATATATCTAGGGGTATATTCACAAGAACCTGTCATAACTACCGCAAAAGTAGCGTAACGCAACTGTCAACATCGCAGCCTATCGCTGGAAAATAACCCTGTGTTAACATGGAATTCACAATGCGGTTGTAGCATGCGTAGACATCAGATAATGAGGCAAATGTATGCCTAAAAATCAACGCCACGCCACACCGCAAAAATGCGATACGCAAATGTGCGATGAGGCCAACTGCGGCACAAAAAGTAGTGAAAACCAGCCACAACCCTGCAAATCCTACGCGTCTGGCGGGACAATGCACCTTAAAAAACAACGAAAAAAGACACCAGAAACAAGCCAAAGCACGTAGCAACATGAATACACCCTGACCCAACGCAGAGGCCAACTCGAACCTCACAAGCCCTACAGACTACCAGCAAGGAACTACGGGCCGCGAAAGGACACGGAGAAGAGGGAGAGGAAGACGGGGTTCAGACCGCAGGAAAACAAGACCAGCGTCACGGAGGTGACAGAACACTACCAGCAACTGACCCACAAGCAGACCACCTGTATTGCAGTCGGAGTGCCAAGGAGGCCAATCCAGGAGGCCAACAGGCGCCGGCATGACGTGACTACCTAAACCTGGCACCAACCCACTACCAACAGGAAGGTACCAACGGCAACAGGTGGTGGCAGTCCAGCTCCATCGGAGAAGCTGGAGGAAACCCAGGCCAGAGTCATCAGTGTGGAGACGGTGCAAGGAGTAGGGAGTACGGACACATCTCGCAAGGACCTGACACGACATCAACAGGGAGTGCAACGAACAGGGACTGGGGTGACGGGGGAGACGGGCACAATGGCATACATGCACAACAAGGTGTAGCACACTGCACACCCACAATCACCCAGGGTCATTTCCTAGATCCCCTTGGCACAACGGTGCAAGGAGTAGGGAGTACGGACACATCTCGCAAGGACCTGACACGACATCAACAGGGAGTGCAACAAACAGGGACTGGGGTGACGGGGGAGACAGGCACAATGGCATACATGCACAACAAGGTGTAGCACACTGCACACCCACAATCACCCAGGGTCATTTCCTAGATCCCCTTGGCACAACGGTGCAAGGAGTAGGGAGTACGGACACATCTCGCAAGGACCTGACACGACATCAACAGGGAGTGCAACAAACAGGGACTGGGGTGACGGGGGAGACGGGCACAATGGCATACATGCACAACAAGGTGTAGCACACTGCACACCCACAATCACCCAGGGTCATTTCCTAGATCCCCTTGGCACACTACAGCACACACACATAGCACGAACAGCACACCCACATTGACGACAACGTGGAACAACGCGCATAGCCGATACTGCAGAATAGAGGACACAACCAGCTCCGCACATGCACAGAAACATGCCTACTACATCTGACAGAGCTGGAAACTGTGCAATGGAAATGTACACCTACGACCTCACATCCTGTAGTCCAAATGTACACTGTCCCGCAGAAGAATCCAGTACCCCCCAGACAGTCACAATGTGCATTGCTATATAGTCTGCATGCAAACCAGCACAATGCGCAAACATACATGACAACACAAAGTCAACATGCACCTCACCTTCACATTGCAGAGGGGCACATAACACCTTCAGCAGAGCACAGAATACAAGACATCAGAGATGCCGGAGAGGACCACCACATCGTCGACAATAACGCTCTACAACAGCCAATGGATATCTCACGCCATCCCCCCCACCAGGACCCGGCCAGCCAAGCCACTCAGGGGGGGACACAGAGCCTGCAACAGACTACACAGCAGGAGGCACCCACAAGCACAGCTGGCTCACGACACTTCACCCACCAACACATGGCACCCCAATGCCATGTGTCAGCACGCCAAAAGGAGGTGGCCCAACAGGTGTGGGTGGGGGCCGAACCCATGCAATGCGAACCAGGACACATATGTACGTGTCTATCACCCTTCAGGCGCCCACCCACACCCCACTAAGGAGACCCACACTGCCATAGAGACACATGCAGATGCACATTCACAGTACAGAAACACGCCTAGTTGTGCTCAAATAGCAGTCACACACCCATGTTGGCTCTGTGTACGATGGCCCTGGCCATGCCCTTACAAATTGAGAGGGTGACGACAAAGCTACATGTCCAAGCTCAAACCCGCTTGAAGGACTGGGCTATTCTAAGGCCCAGCGGTGCCAGGGGACAACACCTGAAACCTTCGTGGGTTACCTGTTCCGGCGTACAAATGACAGAGACACGGGACACTTCCTCCGGCGTCAAAGATCGAGGTTTATTTACTGCAGGGAACACAGAAATCACAAGAAGTACAACGCATGTAGGTTCTAGGAGACTGCTTCAAATTGCAACTGTGGATCACTCCTTTTATACATATCTTTGTCATAGCACAACATGGCGAACAAAAGGTTACAACTCAGTTCCCACAGTAAACCTCAAAAGGGTCGCTTTCATGTATTCAGGGTCCCGGAACATAATTACAGTAGCATCGCCGGTTCCCAACTGTAAAAGTACATCATCCCACCATTAGTACATTCCATTCCGGCTGTAAACGAGTTAAAGAAGACAGAAACAGATGCAAGGGAAGACAAAGATAAACAACAGATTGAAAAGAGTGTAAGGGGGTGATATCGGAAACACGATTGCAGGATCAAAGGAGACATGCCTAACGAATGCACGGCTGAAACAATAGACCGGCACGACAAGATGAGCCCTGAGCGGGGCCATCTGCCTTTACAGTATCATCCCCCTCATCATAAAGACACCCCTAAAGAAACACGTGTCTTCCGCAAAAGCTTGGGAATCCCAGGGTCACGAAGCGGGCAGTGTCCGTTTGCTGGCTACTTGAGGGCAAGAGACAAAATGGATACCGTATCTAAAATGGAACCCGTGGGTTCAGATAAAGAAACCCACGAAACGGATGAACGGTTTAGGCCAGTGTAGCGGAAACGCGTACACCCACTAAACTCGTCATTTGCGGTTCATAGATACCAAACTCGTCCATATTCGAACGAGTCGAGAACACCACTATAATTGTCACGGAACCTCAGACGCTCCTTTTGCCCTCATGTAGGCAAGCACTAATCGATATCAGAATCGATCTCGATATTCATCATATCATTCAGATGTTGCTGCAACATCATTCTATCCATCAATGCTTCCTTGGTAACAGATGGCCGTCTTATACACATCGTAGCACAGAGGCCACATAAGGCAGGACCACACTGCACGCAAAGACAACATGTGAACAGAAATGCTACAACAACCCCAATGATCATCAGAATCTTCCAACCCCACGTCGACATCAGGCTAAAAACCATCCTAGTAGCGTCCAATCACCTACGTCCACGTGTATGGACTCGGAGATCTTATGCAACTTCGAGATGGCTTGATAGACAGTTGGGGCGTTATCAGGGATGAAAATGCAGCAACTCGAATGGATCACCTTACATACACCACCTCTATCTGCAAGGACAACGTCTAAAACCATACGGTTTTGTAACGTCATAAGCCTGTCCGCCTGAAGCTCTGCTGTCAGATTACCAAGAGCACTTGCAGTGATATTAGCAGTCGATTCCACCACTCGAGTCAACTGTCTCAGGTTCCTACTATTGATCATAGGTCCCCAAAACGGCAAGAAACCCTTAAAGAAGTCTCCTGCTTCTTGACCGGCAGTGTCTTCTTCGCTAATCACGCCTCTCACAACTCTGGTCTTGTGATAATCCGACCCAACTGTAAAGGTCGGCGGCAACAAATTCGCAATATAACAGGTGCCTGAGAAGTCACGAGGCAACCATGTATATGCGCGGTCATAACATACAAAGTATGTACCCTTGGCAGTCAAAAGAACAGGGGAAGAGAGTGTTGGTAAAACATATGTTTCAGTACAGGCACTCCTCCCGAGCTGAGCTCGCGGACTTCGGCCAAGACTTTTCAGACAGAAATTACCGAGATGGGGTACGATCCAGATCGGAGACGAGCTTTTAAGCTGCCGATCACCCACTGACATGCTATACTCAGCTTCACTCAGATCCCTGTATGCTCGCACCTCTTCCTCTGGGATAAGCGATGCGTCAAAGATATCTCTATCTAAATCAGCAATCGCTCTCGCCAAAGGCTTGTGGTACGGGCCAGGACCATGATCTACAGTGCGTGGCTCTCGATGGGGGTAGGAATCTAGTGCACTACGAAACATAGTTTGGAATGCTCGAGCTGACCCCTGGGAACTATAAGGAAGGACCAAGTACGGAATTCCCCTATCCATGGTATGTGGCATTAAACCACACACCCAACAGTTAGTAGTGTTCATCACCAACTGATGTTGATGAAGAAGCTGGACAAAGGAGTTATTCATGAATTCCACACGTCTAACCTGTTCGTGCTGAGGTAGAGGGTGAAAGGAATGTGGAGAAACAGTGGAAGTAGATTTTGGTTCAGGAGAAAAAGTAGGTAAAGCAGAAGGCAGTAACGACTGTAGTCCAAAATACACTCCACCCACCAATAACATGGAAACAGTCAAAAACAGCAGGAACACCTGAAACAGGAAGCATTTAGTTCGCACAACCCTATGTAGTAGAGATCTTCGTGCTAGAGTCTTCTCCATTTCCGACAACTTTGAGAATTCCATCCTCTAAAAACCGTCCGCAACGTTCTTGACGCACTTCGTTCTGAGTAGCGATTGTCAATTCCCAGGAGTTCCCAGGAATCGACAAAAGTACCGAACTAGTGTCAGGAACCTGCTAAACAGAAGGAAGTACCCGTGCGGCCCTACGGTCAACCCAGATGTGAGGTTCTTTAATCAAACATGTAATTGTAGTACAAAATCTCCTAGCTGTGGAAAAACACACGTGGAAAAGAACTCAAAAATCAATAGAGGCTACAAGTGTTCATAATGTTCAAAGTGACAACAAAGGGTAACGTGAATTTTTCAAAAAGGGGAGAAGCAAAAAGATATTTATTAGTCTTTGGTATGAGAACGAAGAAAATATCTGCTTCTTCCAGGACGAGTCTGCTCCTCGAATAATTGTTCAGATTGCGGAACAGAGTCCTGTCGATCAGATGATAGTTCAAGTCCTGAGTTTTCCGACGATGAAGGTTCAACAAAGTTATCTGATTGCACTGAAGTGTCTCCTACAGGATGAGCATCACTAAACGGCACAAATTTCACCGGAATTTCTGCTTCTGTTGTGGCGATACCTGTTCTCACCCACGAATCTGCTGGTAAAGGTATAGGCACCTTCTTTGTGTGGGTGGCGTGCACCCAGTTTTTCCGACCTTCCAGACGAACTGCAGTTCTCGTGGCGAGAAGAACCTGTTAAGGGCCCACAAATCTCGGCTCCAAATTCCGCTTACGGCCAAAATTTCTGGTGACAACCCAGTCACCCGGTTGGAGCCGATGTCCAGGACCCTCTGTCTGTGCCGGCAGTGCTTCAAAGACCTGTTGATGAATTAACCTCAGTTTAGCAGTCAGATCATGAAGATAATCAATTAACATTGGGTACTCAAGACTATCGAAAGACCTAGGCCTAGGGACCCCCCAAATGTTTGCAGGACGGCCGAACACAATCTCATATGGGCTAAGTCCTGCTCGAGAGTGTACAGTCGCCCTGGTCGACAAGAGAGCCAGGGGCAAGGCATCAGGCCATGATAAACCAGTCGTAGCTTGGATCTTAGCAAGTTTTAGTTTCAGAGTGCCATTGTACCCTTCAACTAAACCTGCTGACTGGGGATGGTTGGCGCTGTGGAATTTTTGTCTAATTCCAAGGCCCTTACACACACTATGCATCACACTCCCCACAAACTCACTTCCATTATCAGACCATACAATCCGCGGCATTCCATACCGAGGAAAGTATTCCTTCAGTAGGACCTTTGCTGTGGACAGGGCAGTATTATCTTTGAGAGGATAGGCTTCGATCCATCTAGAGAATGCGCAAACCACAACTAAAATGTACCTCAGATTATTACATCTCTCCATATGCATGAAGTCCAATTGGATAACCTCAAAAGGACATGTAGGAGGAGCAAAATGGCCCGATGGGGTTGGAGTGCCCATGCCAGGATTGTACATCATACATACCATACAATTCTTAACCACTCTCTCAGCACATTTAGCGATACCATCATTCTTCCATACAGGGGACAGCAACTTACAGATACCTTTCGCGCTAATATGTGACAAGCCGTGAGCCATAGTCACAACGGCTAGCACATATGCATCCGGCAACATCCATCTCTGATTTTCCGACAAATCAATCCAACATCCGTGCACATCTAACTTTCCTGTACTCTCCTTCCACTTAATCTTTTCAGTTTTGGTGGCCTCATTCTGAATCGTTTTCACGCTCTCAACAGTGTCCTCACACATACCAGTCTCTGCAGGCCACCTTACTGAACTCGTCACATACATTCGGGTTGCAAGGTTTCTAGCTGTCTCTTTAGCAATTTCATCCGCAAACGCGTTACCACGACCAACGTCATCCGTCACTTTTCGGTGCGCACTGCATTTAATAATCGCCACCTGCTTAGGCAATGTAAGTGCGTCTAAAAGATCGTTCACGAGCTGTCCGTGTTGGATCTTTGTGCCATGCGATGTCATAAAGCCTCTCTCTCGCCACAATCGACCAAAGCTATGTGCAACGCCAAAAGCATATTGGCTATCGGTAAACACATTCACTCGCTTTCCCTTCGACAAAACACACGCTCTTGTCAACGCAATCAACTCTGCCACCTGCACGGAATTCTGATTCAATCTCGCAGTTTTCACAACCGTACTCAACGTTACCACAGCATACGCAGTCGTCACATCACCATTCGGCAACTTAAAACACGAACCGTCATCATACAAGGTACCATCGGGATCTGCCAATGGAGTGTTTTTTAGGTCAACACGACCCTTCGTTTCTTCCTCAGTTCGCAAATAACAATCATGTGGTGGTACATCGTCTGATTCCATATTAGTTGGCAATAACGTCGCCGGATTTAAAACATTACAGCGCTTTATTTGTATATGACTCGCCAAAAGCGTCAACTCGTAACCGGACAACCTTGCGCTCGTCAAGTGTTGAGTTTTTGTACGATTTAAGAGAGTGTCAACTGCATGTGGAACCATCACCGTAAGTATATTATCCATGACCAATCCTGCAGATTGTCGAATGGACACCGCAGCTGCCGCTGTCGCTCTTAGACAACTTGGCAATGCTCTAGCTACTGGGTCCAAGGTCGAGGAAAAATATGCACATGGATGCTGCTTATCACCAAATTGCTGCGTCAAAACACTCAACGCACAACCCTCTCTCTCGTGAACGTATAGTGTAAACGGCTTACTGTAGTCAGGAGTACCTAACACAGGAGCCGAACACAGCGCATCACGCAATTCAGAAAAACTTTTCTGACACTCTTCAGTCCATGGCAAAGGAGTTGGAACATCCTTGCATGTGAGGGCTACCAATGGCTTTGCTAGCAATGAAAAATTTGGAATCCATTGCCTGCAGTATGACGTGATACCTAGAAAGGCACGCACATCTCTCTGAGTTGTTGGCACAGTCATTCGAGCGATCGCTGCAATTCTCTCTGGGGTCAACCTTCTTCCCTCCTTTGACAATAAGTGACCTAGATAGGTTACTTCTTGACAACAATATTGCAGTTTAGAAGGTGACACCTTATGATGTAAGTCACAGAGATGCTGTAACAGCAACACCGTAGCAGTTTTACAGATCTTTTTGTGTCAGCAGCCACCAGCAAGTCATCAACATACTGGATCAAAGCCGCACCAGCCGGTAACACAAACGCATCAAGTTGACTTTTCAGGGCTTGACTATATATCGATGGACTCTCACAATAGCCCTGAGGAGCGCGTTTAAACCTAAAGCTGCGACCACCTAATGAGAAGCCGAATAGATCTCTGCTTTCCTCAGCAATCGGAATGCTAAAGAAGGCATTCTTCAGGTCGATCACTGAGAACCAAGAAGCGGAGACTGGAATCAGAGTCAGTAAAGCCGTAATGTCAGGCACCACAGGAAATTGAGGAATCACAATTTTATTCACCTCACGTAAATCAATAACAAAACGATAAACAGGAGGCTTGGATGGATCAGTGCGTTTCAGGATAGGCAGCACAGGACTATTACACACGTTTCCCAGAGTTTCCTTGATTACATCTTTATTGATCAAATCATAGTTGATCGCTAACAACGCTCGTTCTCCATCAAGGGAGATACGATACTGGGGAATACGTGGCAATCGTACATTCGATTTTAATTGGACAACATAAGGGGAGATGTCAAGCAGGCCCACATCATTGGGACCCGTCGCCCACAAAGATGCAGGAAGAGAACACAATTCCGGTGGGAGCTTATCAGATGACAAATACATAGGAGAGATCACTCTTTGTCCCAAAGTAAGCTCCACTCCCGCAGGAGAACAGTACAAAGTCGCATATAACCGTTTCAGCAAATCCAGGCCCAAAAGATTTTCACCACAGCCAGTAGTCAAAATCAAGGGGGCGTTCAGCTCACGAGGCCCAATTGTAATGGGAAAAGGGCTAGAGACCGGATTGCTAACGGGGGCGCCAGCGAATCCAACGGAAACATTCGTTAAGCCAGACAAAGGTGCGCCAGGGAGTTTCGAATGCATGATAGAACTTTTCGCTGCACCAGTGTCCAACAGAAAAGGCTCAACTACGCCCGATGTGGCAACTGCGACGTAAGGCCCTCTCTGATCAACCGGAACTGATACTTCTCCCTCTCTTTGTCTGTGGCTGTCCTAGTAGTTACCGTCATCGATATCATGCTCGTTGTAATAATCATCCACATGATACTGTGCAGATCTACCTGACGAAGAACCACGCTGATCAAAGCAATTATTTGAATCTGATGAATTATTAGAACGCTCATTTTGATTTTGAGTGACACCACGACCTCTACCTCGCGAAGCCTGTTGAGGACCACTACGCCCTCCTCTAGCTGAACCACCATTATTGCGGTCACGCAAAACCGGACAGTCAAACTTCAAATGACCCTCACCTCTACAATATGCACATTGATTATATCGAGCATAGATCTTGGCATGGAAGAGTCATTATGCGACTGCGACCTAGCAAATTGTGATTGTGATCTATTCCGCTGTTGAGAATCATTTTGATTTGAACGCGGAGGATACGCCTGCTGTAACAAAACTTTAGTTTTGAGATTCTTCGTTTTCTTATCCGCACGATCATTCTCCTCCTTCTCCCTATTTTCGTAATATTGAGCTGTGGCCAATATCTGAGCGGAGGTAGAAACAGCCCACAAACTCTCAGAATTTTTTCAGTTTATTGCTGAGGTCAGGCAACAAATTCGATACAAATTTATCTACGAATAATCGCTGACCTCCCTCAGTGCTCATATCATGACCACTGTGGTCGATGAATGCCTCCTCAAATCTCGTAAAGAAATCGGAGACACTCTCGTCTTTCTTTTGCTTACACGCAGACAGTTTATCCCAATTGACTTTCATTGCTGGCATAAGTGTCTTTATTAGTGTAATAATTCTTTGAGGCAAAGCCGTAATTAACTGCTCAGGCTTAGCCCCACCAACCTGCAATGCATCAGCCGCTATAAGTGCAGCCCAATCACCACCTAACTCAACTGCGTGATTTTCTTGACGAATTTTCGCCCAAACTGGTTGAGGTACTACGTTGCCGAACAACATGTCGATGTCGGCAAGATTCATGATAGTAGCATCTACTAATTGGGACAACTCTTTATAGTATCCTGCAGGATTTTTGCGGGGGTCAGGCAAAGACTGTTTCACCTGCAAGACTTCCGATCGCTTCCATGGGAGGTGTATCCAAACTCTCTGGAAGTGTGGCAGAATCGCAGGGTTGGCAGCAGCATCACCTGGCATCCATACTGGGGGAACTTCTCGCATAGGATACTGACCAGGCGTAGCCGTCCACTCCTCAGTTTCATCTTTAAACAATGCTCGAGGTAAGACAGTAGGACGAAAAGATAGAAGATGTTCTACAGCACGTCGAACATTACTACCCACAATCATACCACTCGAAAACTGAAGCTGAAGTTCAGTTACATTGAGCGGTACATCGTTTACGTCATCATTTGCTATCGCTTCACGTAAATATTTGCACATTTCCTCAAACACAAATCTCTGTGTGGGCTCATTGAATTGAGAGAAAGTCTCAAAAATTATGCGCGGGGTGTTTTTAAGGGGATACCTGATCCAATTACGCACCATCTTAATTAACGTATCACGTTCCCTACCACCAGGAAGCTGACTTCGTTGTTGGGAACATCAGAAATTTCGGACCCAAGAAGCGGTCCAAAAGGAGAGTATAGGTTAGCAACAGCATTAGGAATGCGTCTTCGAACAGACGGAGAAGAGGAGAAAAGTACAGGGGCAACAACATAAGGACTAAACACAGGAGCAAGAGGAGCAGTAGGAGTAGCCACAAGAGCAGAAGTAGCGGGGTCAGAAGACTGAGAAGGTATAGGCAGTGGAGCAGTAGGAACAGTAGCAGGTAAAGGGATAGGGACAAGCGGATTCGCAAGAACAGGACCAGCGACAGGCTGACCAGCAGCTGCCGGAACAACAGGTTGAGGAACAGGGGGAATCACAGGCGCTGTAGTATCCTGCGCATATGGAGGCGGAGACTTCAATAGGTAGGACAACAAAGGGTCCTCTACTGCTCCCTCTCCCTTCTTATCAGTATTCGACGGTAAAACGGGATAACACTTATCCACCGCCATACGTTGTAATCTATCAAAAACTTCCTTTTCCTTCTCTTCTTTGTCTCGCTGAAACTGCTCTGCATTTCTCATCGTCGTAACGATACCTTCCCTCTTATTTCTTTTAAGCTGTTTGATTTCTTTCTGCCTGGCCTCTTTACGCCATAACCGAAAGGAATCAAACATGGCCGGCCTTGCTTTCCTTTTAAACAATTTTGCTTCTAAATTATCCAAAATTGCTGTTTCGAAACTACCATGAGGTGGCCAACTAAGGAAACCGTCATCTTTTGTGTAGCAGACCCAGCAATCATTATATGCTATAGGACCCACTCCATGTCGACTATATAACTCATAGACCGGAGTTCCAACTGGAGGTATCGGACATGAATCCTCCAATCGGGAATCCGCACCACAACTTTTAAAGCAACTAAACAAAGTTCTGTGGCCAGGCATCGTGCACACTAACCGAGTTTCACAAACGTCAAGGGTTATTGGATTACGATGTCCTCGCAAAAATGCAAAACCCTCGGTTTTTGGCAATTGCAATCGTCAAATAAAACCCAACAACTAAGATCCAAATACTAAGAACCACCAATGAAATGGAACCATGCAAAACAACCAAGCACCAACAACAACCAAGGACTCTGGGTGCGACCCACAAATACTTAACTGAAAGATCGATGGCGTCACCAGGAAGGCCTGTCAATAGTCTCGCTATACCAAGGACTACGCCAGGCGCCAAAACAGGTCGACAGTCAGGGCATCAGTCCGTCGCAGCCGTCAGGAGGCGGGGATCTTCGCGGGAAAAGTCTTCGGGCCACTTGTTTCGACAACAGGATCGATGAAGCGGGGTGCACCTTCCCTCGGAGATTTCACACGAAGTTCCTCACGATCGTCGGGCTTTGGACCGGTACCGCTGATGTCGCCCCACGTTGGCCGCCAACTGAAGGACTGGGCTATTCTAAGGCCCAGCGGTGCCAGGGGACAACACCTGAAATCTTCGTGGGTTACCTGTTCCGGCGTACAAATGACAGAGACACGGGACACTTCCTTCGGCGTCAAAGATCGAGGTTTATTTACTGTAGGGAACACAGAAATCACAAGAAGTACAACGCATGTAGGTTCTAGGAGACTGCTTCAAATTGCAACTGTGGATCGCTCCTTTTATACATATCTTTGTCATAGCACAACATGGCGAACAAAAGGTTACAACTCAGTTCCCACAGTAAACCTCAAAAGGGTCGCTTTCATGTATTCAGGGTCCCGGAACATAATTACAGTAGCATCGCCGGTTCCCAACTGTAAAAGTACATCATCCCACCATTAGTACATTCCATTCCGGCTGTAAACGAGTTAAAGAAGACAGAAACAGATGCAAGGGAAGACAAAGATAAACAACAGATTGAAAAGAGTGTAAGGGGGTGATATCGGAAACACGATTGCAGGATCAAAGGAGACATGCCTAACGAATGCACGGCTGAAACAATAGACCGGCACGGCAAGATGAGCCCTGAGCGGGGCCATCTGCCTTTACAGTATCATCCCCCTCATCATAAAGACACCCTCAAAGAAACACGTGTCTTCCGCAAAAGCTTGGGAATCCCAGGGTCACGAAGCGGACAGTGTCCGTTCGCTGGCTACTTGAGGGCAAAAGACAAAATGGATACCGTATCTAAAATGGAACCCGTGGGTTCAGATAAAGAAACCCACGAAACAGATGAACGGTTTAGGCCAGTGTAGCGGAAACGCGTACACCCACTAAACTCGTCATTTGCGGTTCATAGATACCAAACTCGTCCATATTCGAACGAGTCGAGAACACCACTATAATTGTCACGGAACCTCACGCTGCCTGCAGTGACATGTCTGCATCCGATGTACACAGCACCATGCATACAACAAGACCACTGGGACACACGCAGATATTATCTTGAACTACAGGCTACAGGCATATGCGCCCTGCCCCTTTATTGGCAGAGCCACATGTACAGTGATGCTTGTGCTGGATGTGTGTGGGATGAGTGTAAGCCAGTCCGCACGGAATGCCTGGTGCTGGCAACCACTTGAACATTGGACACTAGTGCAATGGGAACAGAAAACACATGCTTAACAGAGTCAACTGCTGAGCAACCTGGAGTTTGCCAGAGAAAGTCCAGAGGACAGCCAACATGCAAACAGAAGTGTCCATGAGTTGCAGTGCACTAGGGTGCGCTGGGAGCACGCTCATGTGAAGAAAAAGTCTCGGATTGTGTCACTTTGATATATTCATGATACAGATGCAGTGGGGTATGTGAGACCTGAATCGTCTTCCCCATCAACGTCTTAGGGCCCCCACACTGTTTGAGGTGACATAGCTGCGCAACCGCTCCACAGCACAAAACACAATCAGCAACGGACAATGGCCTGCGGTGCACTCAGTCACTGGCACCTGCAGTGCTGAGCAGGGTATCAGGCCGATGATGGCATCCACGACAGGTCTGAGCAACTCCATACGTCTGTCACGACCACCGTGTTGACTCTGGCAGATGGCGCTTGGAGGTGGTCCTTGTGGTGGTGGCGTGTGCCTCCTGCGGTGATGCGACGTCCGGGCCGGTCTGGATTCGCTTTGGTGTGTGAGCCCTGGTGGGAAGCATTTGGGCCCGGAATCTGCATACAGCACAAGACCACAGAGAAATGGCGTTGATGACCCCCAAGGCCTACGCTTCAGGGGCCATCCAATGTCCCCGGAGAAGGGGTCCTGGACCTGACCAGCACAGAGTTAGTGGTCCCTGATGCACAGCGGCTGGCACAGGCACCCAGCCACAGGACGGTGACTTGCGGTTCAGTCAGATCGGCCATGCGATCTGAGCGTGTCATTATCAATATCCAAGGTGTATGTTGCAGAGGATTGCGGAGGACAGTGGAAGGAGTCTTCTAGGGCATGACGCCAAACGGTTTGATTTTATCAGGCAGCAAATGGAGTAGAGGAATGCGACAGCCTCGTTACCACCACTAATTCGGTATCAGCTCCATGAGGATGAAAACTGCCCCCTAGTCCATAGGCTCAGACGCCACCAAAGTTCACCAGAGAGTATTCATGAATGTCGGGGAACAGACTTAGTGGCACCGGGGCTGAGAGAGGATGCAGTCTGCGATGATGCCAGTACACTTATATGAAATCAGCTATTGCTAAATCATGACTCTGTGATCTACTGGACAGCAGTGTAGGCCGGAGGCAGAAGTCAGCAGTGGCCATTCACTGAGTGTCGCCTAGGCGTGGGCGGAAAATCCGTTCCGCTCGCGGATTTTGCGGATTTTCGGGAAATCCGCAATCCGCGAGATTTGCGAATCTCCCGCAAAATCCGCAAATCCGCGAGCAGCGGATTTTGCTCGCACTGCTCGCGCTGTTCGCGTGAGTTCGCGTGAGTTCGCGCCCCGCGAATCAGTGCAAAATTGCAGAAATACGATTTTAGCAAAACTGAAAGTAACTACTTACCAGGTTCAAAAGTTCAGGCTCATCATTAGTAGCCATTTCCTGTAGTGCTTCCTGAGGGGCCCCTCCAGAGTTCAGTTGCCAGTTGAAACTATTATGTGACCCTGCTCTGAACCTCAGAATAGTTACACATATGCCACAAAGGTCCTGAATTACAGCTAAGGGAGACAAGCAGGAGCCAGGCTGGAAGTTAAAATCCATTAATCAGCCCCTAATTCATTATTGTCAGTTGGGGCAGGGCAGGTGTTGTAACTAATTTTGCAACAATGAAAGCACTTAGCAAGTGCAAAAGATCACTAATCAGGGCGCACTAAGGAAGCAGGTGCCAGCTAAAAAAAAATTCTGTGACACATTAATCAGCCCCAAATTAATTCAGGTCACTTGAGGCAGGGAAGGTGTGCTTTGCTTTGCCGAAAATAATGTACACTGGACAACCAGAGGGTGTGGTGATGAAACAGAGGGTGGCATGGGTGGGCCAGAGGGTGGCATGAGTAGTCAGAGAGTGGCAGTGGTGACAGAGAGTGGCAGTGATGAAGAAGAGTGTCCCAAACAGGCTGGACACGTAGAAACAACAAGTTCGCGAAACTTGCGACCCGACAGGTAAGTTCGCAATTTGCGAAAGTGTACAAAACCCTCGCGAACTGGCAGAAACACGGGCGAACACAAAAAAAAAGAAATCCGCAAATTCGCGGGAATTCGCGGATTTTGCGGATTGCAAATCCACAAATCCGCAAAATTCGCGAACGCGAGATCCGCAAAATTCGCTCATGCTTGTCGGCATAGGTTGGTGGCCCCACCGGCCTGCGTAGTTCAGGTACAGTGGCACCACGTGTTTGGTCACCTCCGTGACTGTGACTCAGCTTTCATCCAGACTGAGCAGCATCTTCCTCTTACTCCTCTCCGTGCGACCACTGGTGTGGACTCTGTGATTTGCGACTAGGTGCTGGATGTGAGACCTACTGGTCTGCAGCGTAGTCCTGGTCCCTCGTCCACGTGTCGCCGGCTGGCACTGAACAGGGTTTGTGGCACCACATGTCGCCAGCTGGCGTTGAACAGGGTTTGTGGCACCACGTGTCGCAAGTAGCCCATATGGAACTATTCCTCACTGATCGGGGGCTCTGGTGCTGTTGCTGCTGGCCTAGATTTGGGGTCACTGACATTCAGGAGCCAGCACAGTTTCACATATGGGGCCTACTGGTGCCACAGAGGATGACGGTGGAATATGTAAATGAGGAAGGAGTAATGTAGTCCAGCGTTGGGGGGCAATTGATGGTCTGAGAGGCTGGCAGAGTCGCGGGCCTCTGGCTTGGAGCTTACAGAGGCATGAGGTGGGCACTCCTTGACACACGCCAGTGTTGGCTAGTGATTAGTGCGGCCTTGCTGCACATGGTCGGGCCTGACGGATTCGTGGTCCAGCGGGCCGGGGTATGGCAGGCAACTCTGCTAACGAGGACGGCGTCGGCCTCATGGCGGTGGTGGGAGCCACCACCCTCACAGAGACGTTGGCCTTACCAGAAGAGGACCACACCCAGGGCTACGTGCTTTTTATTCACACCCCTACACTGGCCAGGCGTTTGCTGGGCCATCCCACTCTGCTCACGTTACAGGGGGAGAGCGTAACAGGCACCATTTCCTCGAGGACCCCCTACTGGCTGGGATGACATGGTTGCCTCCACTGTCCACTACACTCCATGCACCAGAGGTGTATGTTGCCGTGGATATGGATGTGTTCTGCATACTGCGGTCTGACCAGCACATCGCTGCCGCTCTTGGTATAGTGTACTTTCCCAGTCATGGGTCTACTGCATCCTTCACACATGCCTGGTAGCCACCTCTCCCCATATTCGGCTATTATGTGGCTGAGGTGCCATGCCGTTGATTGGTCATGTTCACCGCTTGCCCAGGTTACCATTGTAAGTTGTTCTATCGTGTCTGGTGGGTGGGCATGTTGTTGTACATGTTGGTTGTGATTTTGTGACGTGTGCATTGCCAGAGTTGTGGATTGCATGATTGTGGAGTTGAGGTGAGTGGGGTGTTAATTTGGCACTTGCCGAGAGGCTGTGCATTTCCCTTAGTGCCATCCTGGGAACGCTGTTTGCTGATGGACTGTCGGAGGGTGAAGGGATCATGCACACTGGCTGTGTATTTGGAGGTGACATTGGTGAAGGTCCCACGGTGTTCTGATGTTGCCTGCACATTGGTGTGTGACGTGTGCTTACTGTTGAGCTGATTGTGTGCTGTGTCACCAGGGGGCACAGGTGAGACATGTGTGCAGTGGATTGACCCCAACATGTGCGTGCATCTGGCTATGGCCTATGGTCCTTGCTTGGTCTCCAGTGGTTCCTGCACACTGTGTTGGACATGTGGGGACTGAGATGCCAGGGTGATGGTGATGTCCAGGACAGGTGTGGGGGACTTGGATGTGGCTGGCTGTGAGACTCCGACAACTCTGGCGGGTGTTGGTTGGCGTGTGCCAGGGGCCAACAGTTGCAGCACAGCCAGCAGCTTGGATGTGTTGCTGCCGTAGGCCTGTTAGGCGATGATGGGCAGGATGCGTAGAATGGTTGTTCCTTTCAGCCTGTAGTGGACAGTGACATTGTCAGGTGTTGGGCCCGTGAGGTAGGTGCGTTTCCTGGGGGGCCGCTGTCTATGTCCCGGGGGTTGTGGGGGTGCTGGGTGGGTGTTGTGGCCCTCTTGGGTGTCTGGGCTGCATGATGAGTGGCTCCATGGCATCTATTGCCCTTCCGATGATGCACTCGGCTGGGCTCCCTTTTGTGGTGCAGGCTGCGGTCCGACTTTACACCAGGTCAGAGCAGGTGGTATTTTCCTGCTGCTAACGCGCCTTATCGCTTTTGTGTTCTTATTGCAGTTCTGGCTGGTCGTTGTGAATGTTGAGGTGTTGTGTTTTTGTGGGTTTTTGCATGGAAACGCCTACTCTGCATCTCATTAGCGATAATTGCGGTGGTCCTCTGTGGCGATGTCTTTTGCGGCTTCTATCGCCGGTTTACTGGTGCTGTGAGCTGTTAACACCAGCTTGTGAATGGGGAAGTAAATTTATCACGACTTTGGCTGCAATTAAGTGCCGTTAATTTGTCGATAGCTCCTTGTGAATATGCCCCCTAGAGTCCAGTAAGCGCTGGGTGAAAATTTATATCTATTTCATGAATGGATGAGTGTCAAAACACATGCTTGCTTCACACCATGTTCTGAAGGCTGGCAGCTATTGAGTTCAAGTGTGTTGATACACCTTTGCCTAAATGTATTCTGTGAGCTTCTTGGGGTCTGACAGAAATGGACTAGGGGCAGATATTACTTTTTAGAACTGGCTATTAAACAAGCACATAGTTCAGTATTAAAACCTTGTATGGAGATCTGCATATACATGAACAACTAGCAATTGCGGAGGAACGCGCACAAATAAAAGCGAAACACATGTCGGTGATTGTGTTTACAACAATGTGAATTCAGATATTGATTAAAATAATAATAAATGCAAAAAGGAAATTCATGATGACTACAATGTCCGTAATGACCTTGAAAATACAATGAAAAACTGATAGAAACACTGATTCAATGGAAGTGCTGTATTTTTTATTATTAAAGGCTTAAGTGAGATCCCACCATCTCTGTCTACATTTAGGCATGGCTAGCCTGGTGCCTGATGGCAAAGTACTGGAAAAGGCGTTCCGCTGCAGGTCTAGGCATTGAACAAACTGTAATGTTGATAATCAACCTTTAAATGGAGAACTGAAGACATGCTGCACCCTTCCAAAGAGCACTTAGGAAACCGATGCACTTTAAGGGATCTGTTTGTAAGAATGGGAATACACAATTTGATGAAAGTAATGCTACTTTTTAGATTTAAGTTTCTGATGATTGCATTTACCATAGTACAACTGGAGATATCATGAAAAAAAGTCTAATGAACCATTGGCTTACTGCAGACTAACACATGAACGAATTGCTTTGACTTGACCTCCGAGTCTCAATCTCTAGGCTCATTGGGGCCTGAAGGCGACATGGAAACCCCTTCTCTGTGGTGTTCCCCAGGGCTCGGCTCTGAGCCCTTTATTATTTAATGTGTATCTTGCCCCCCTGGCCAAAGTGGTAGAATCTTGGGGAGTCAGAGTGATCTCCTACGCTGATGATACTCAGCTAGTGTTTTCTTTTAGGGATCACTCTGACACCTCGTTTGCCAACTTTCGTCAGTGCC